>NC_036622.1:0-326430 GCF_900079805.1 Fusarium fujikuroi IMI 58289 | reverse complement strand
GNGNGTGNGNGNGNGTGGNGNGNGGGGGGGGGGGCTCACAAGGGGGTTCAGAGGTGATGACACAAGCAGTCTTGCGCCTCCGACAGGCGTCGCAGGGTCTGTTTTTGCGGCTCCGTGGCTGGCGGGCTTTACCAAAGTTACTGCGAATGCTGAACTTGCGGGGCGTAGCAGTAGACGAGGAAGAAGTAGCCCGTTCCCGATCGCTAGCCTCAGCCTGCGAGTGAGAGTGATCCATCTGATCTGATTACCTTTTCGGAGGAGGCGGGCCAGGTACCCGTTAACGGCAATACCTACGCTCCACGCGCGCGTGTTTGAGGGAGAGTGTGTAGGTAAAAGCAAGCCAGGCTGCGGGAACGAAGGAGGGAGAGAAAGAGGCGAAGGAGATGTCGGCGAAAATCGCGTGATGGAGGGGGGGGACCGGGAATGATAAGTTGGCCGACAACCTAACAAAGGGAGAAACAAGCGGAGTTGGCCGAGTGAGTTCTTTTTAGGGGGCGCTTCTACTTGCGTACTAGTGTCTCGGAAAATGAGATTAGTGTGAAATTACAGAGGGCACGGGAGCTAAAAGGAAGAGTGTCAAGCGTGTTCAAGTGCCGTAGCTTCAGAACATGTTCGCGTTTTAGCCTGTCATGACGCGATTTCAAGATGCGACAATTAAAACAAGTGGATGATCTCCAATCTCAATCAGGGTCTACCGAGGTAACGTTGCTAAAATCAGAAGATAAAGTGATGAATTTTTATCCAGCATCCCCGCTATGTCTCATATGGTAAAATGGTAATTAAAATGGTCTCAGTGTAGATAGAGAGTAGCAGATAACAGGCTTGCAATCTTGAAAAGAAACATTGCCAACATGAACCTCGTAATCAAACAGACGTGGTCAGGGAGTTAGGGCCCTTGTTTCGCTGAAAAGAGTGCTCTTCAGTTGTTCCAGACTCACTCTCGGAGTAAGTCATGTCCCAGCGCTCATCATAAACAGCTTGGACCTCCTTGGCAGTGGTACCATCCTTGATGAAGGCGTCGAACTTCTTATCAGGGACAACCATGTGAAGTCCGTAGTAGACAGCGGCACTGACGATGAACCCAAAGAGGTAGTTGAGCTGGTAGAGGTTCTTTGCGCCATCTGAGACTTTAGCATTGGGGTTGACAGCAGCGATGAAGCCAGGCATTGTAGGTGCGACACCAACGATCCACTGAACAAACGAGTCAGTTATTTTCTTTATGCGATGTAATGTGGAACTTACCGCGACAAAAGCACGCCAGTTGATACCAAAGTTGTACCAGTAAATGCTATCCCTGTTACCCACAAAAAGATCGTCAACATTGACCTTGGCCTTCGCCACCAGGTTATAGTGAGCCACCATCAGACCAGTCATGGGCGCCAAGAAGACACTGTAGCCGGAGAGCACAGTGAGGAAGACGGTAGCTGTGTTGACGAGACGCCATGGGTTGACGATGGGGCTGAGAAGGGCCATGAGATAGGCACCGCGTCGAATGTTGATGTACTTGGGGAACACGGATGCGAGATCGATGCCGCCTGCGAGGGCGTTGCCGGGAAGATTGCTGCCGAGCTGAGAGATGGACAGGGCAAGACCGGCGAAGAAGATGGCGGCGCGGGTGCCCGCAGTTGGATCCTTGGCTAGAAGAGCGGCGAGGAGGGTGGGAGGATTCCAGATAGCCTCGCCCATGCGTTTCTGTGTCGCAGCAGTGACCAGAATGCCAATGACGGAAGCTCCAATACTGTAAAGCGGAAACGCAACAGTCTGGCCCCAAATAGCATCACCAGGCTTCTTGGACAGACGCGCATAATCGTTCTGGTTGAGGATACCCGCGGCAATACCACCAATCGTCGACATGATTCCCGAGATGGTGAGCCACGTAACACTCTGCGGACCACCGGTGACGGGAAGAGGCGTGCTATCAGCGAGGGTATCTCCAAAGCCATCCGATCCCATGGTCGCCAGCGCCCAGATCAGAAGAACCAGGAAGAAGACGAGGGTGACAGAGCTGGCAAAGTAGAAGAACTTTTGTATTCGGTGCGGTCGGATCCAGAGGAACGGGAGCGTGACGATGCAGAAGATGAAGTAGGAGACGAATTGCGCGGATGTCATGCCGGTCGACGCGGGGATCGTGTTGGGGATGTGTTTCTCGAGGTTGGGATCCCACGATAGGAGCATGAGATACGTGCATTGTCCGCCGACCCAAGACTGGAAGCCATACCAGACTTTGAGACGTCAGTACAGCCCAAACATTGGTAGAGGAGAGGGGGTGTGACTTACCGAGAGAGAGAAAGATGCGGTTCCAGATGACGAACTGCGATCCCCAGATTCCCCATACTGCTCGACTAAAGACAGGGAAGCCCACTGCAATGCGTGAGCCAATTGACCCATCGCGAATGATTTAGGAGTGGATAACGTACCATGGTAATAAGCTCCAGCAAGCGAAGCAAGAATCAAGGCTGCAGTCGCGAGGATGTTTCCGAGGATGATGGCGATGATGGCCTGCCACCACGTCAGGCCGAGAGGAATCAGCGCGCTGCCGGTCAGATACGTCGCAATGTTGCAGTTGATCAACAGCCCTGTAAGATTGCCCGTTGGTTAGATGCGCTTATGCAGTGTGATTGACTCCCATCTCGGCAAATAACACAATAAATCACCAATAGCGAATGAAAAAGGAAACGTACAGAAGTTGTGGAACGTCAGAAACGTCCATGTTCGTCGCTCAGTCCCAACAGGTCTGACATCTTCATTCTGCGCAGTAGCAAATTAGGGGGTGTGACGCGTGCTAAGGGGAGGTTTTTTTGGCGTACGATGAAGCGCGAGCCACGCGGTAGCTCAATGCGCTTGACGATATTCGCAACGGCCATTGTTGAGAATTGCGAATAGCTTCAGATAATTATTTTCCCGAAGCCTCCGGATCGATAGTGTGTGCAGTAGCTTGAGGGTGGCGGGCTGCTGCTGTCACTGTGGGAGAGATTTTAGGGGAGGACAGAAACTATTAAGGGTCCGCGCTGGGGGGGGGGGGCATGGGAGGGGGAATAGCGTCGGATTCGATCTGGTGCTGTATGTACAAAGTTTAATCCTCAGCCTTAACTTGTGATTGATTTGAGCCACAGACTGTAATTCGGAGGAGAGATACGTACCCCGGATTGAGGCGTCGGCCAAGAGACAGCCTGCACGACATTGATGGTCCAATGATAAGCAGATCGGCAGTTTAGGGAGATACGATGCTCAAAGGAGAAGAGGCTCCGCTGCAGTTCGGGGAAGTCTTCCACTGTCTCCTCTTTTCTCTTCTGGCGTCGGCCAACTTGCTCCATCCGTTCCTCGCCGCCCCCCTCTCGCATGATCCAGGAAAACATTGGAGAGGAGTGATTTTTCTTACTCACTAATGAAATCTAGAAAAAACAAATGTGCTGTACAGGCCTAAATCCTGGCCTGAAGCATGGACTGACCTCTGACTTATAAAGATCTGGTGATATCTCTCCTCCTTTGCCGCCCCCACCGTAATATTATGCTTTCAGGCACCTCCAGGGTATCATCCTCCCAACCAACAGCACACCTGTCTACCGCCAACATGTCCCTGTACCGAATCGGAGTAGACGTCGGAGGTACCAACACGGACGCGGCCATTCTCGACATCCGAGCTGCTGCCACATCCACCCCTGGCCGTGGCGTGCTCGCCTCCCACAAGGCCTCTACCACGCGAGACATCACCAGCGGTATTGAGGCTGCCATAAGAGCGGTGCTGCGCGACTCAGCCGTTGACCAGAGCGGTGTTTTGAGTGTCACCATCGGCACAACGCACTTTATCAACGCGCTTGTCGAGGCTGATGCGCGGAGATTAGACCGTGTCGCTGTGGTGAGGCTGTGCGGGCCGTTTACTAGACAATTACCCCCGTTTTCCGACTTTCCTGTTGGGTTGAGGAGTATTCTCGACGGAGGAGTTTATTACCTCGATGGAGGGCTTGAGATTGATGGGAGGGAAATTGAACCGTTGGATCATGAGCAGATTAGACAGACTGCGCGTGATGTCGTCGCAAAGGGGATCAACGTTGTCGCCCTGGTAGGCGTATTCTCACCACTTGACCACGACGGCAAACATGAGGAAGAATGCAGAAGGATTCTTCTCCAAGAAGCACCATCTCTCCAGGTCGTGTGCTCCCACGACATCGGGCCAACAGGCTTTCTAGAACGAGAAAATGCCACCATTCTCAACGCCTCCATCCTACGAACAGGGCATCGCGTGAAGAAGGGTTTCAAGCGCGCAATGCATCGGCTACAACTCACATGTCCGCTCTTTTTATCGCAGAACGACGGCACGCTTATTGATGCCGACACAGCAGCTGAGTTCCCCATCAAGACTTTTGCAAGCGGTCCTACGAATAGTATGACCGGCGCTGCGTATCTCGCTGGACTGGATCATAAGCGGGAGAACGTCGCGGATGATGAGGAGCCGCAGGTTTTGGTCGTGGATATCGGTGGGACGACTACTGATGTCTGCGCACTTCTTCCATCGGGTTTTCCACGACAAGCACCCGGTTTCGTCGAAGTCGGCGGCGTGCGCACTGCGTTCTCCATGCCAGAGGTTGTGTCAATCGGTCTCGGCGGTGGAAGCAAAGTGCAAGTCGACCCTAGCACACAAAGCGTCACTGTTGGCCCAGGATCGGTCGGACATTTACTCCAGCAGGAAGCCAAGGTCTTTGGAGGCAAGACTTTGACGGCGAGTGATATCGTCGTGGCGCTGGGTAAAGCGAAACTAGGCGACCCCGAGCTCGTCAAAGACGTCCCCGCGCCCATCATCGAAAGTGGTCGCAAGGAGTTGAAGAAAATGCTCGAGAGCGTCGTTGAGCAAATGAAAGTATCCTCCGCCCCAGTCCACGTCCTCCTCGTCGGCGGTGGTGCACTCCTCGTAACCGAAGACCTCGCCGGGGTGGACAAGTGCATAGTTCCCATCCACCAAGGCGCCGCCAACGCCGTAGGCGCAGCAATCGCCAAGGTATCCGGCGAGATTGACATTGTGGAGATCCCGGAGGGACGCTCTGAAAAGACCATCGTGGACGCTGCGTGCGCCAAAGCGATCGACATGGCCATCGCCAAGGGCGCAGCCAAGAACGACGTCAAGATTGTCGAGATCACAAAGACGCCGCTACAGTACATGTCTAATGGCGCTATGCGACTGCAGGTTCGTGCGGTGGGACATCTCGCTATTCCCGAGGAACTCACGCCGCCGCCTTCACCGCCCGTGATAAGCGTGCAGGAGACAGAGGACGATGAGGGCGAGAAGGTCAGTGTTCCGGATGCCCTTACACCAACGTACAAGCCCTCTCTCCACGTTGATCTCGACGCCTACCGTCCTGATGTCCAGAACGGAACGTGGTATCTTTCTGAAGTTGATCTAGAGATGATCGCGACAGGATGCGGAGTCCTCGGCACAGGTGGTGGAGGACCGACACATCACGAGTACCTCAAGGGCTTGGATGCACTGCGGAATAATCCCAAGGGGAGATTGAGGGTTATTTCGCCGAAAGCACTCAAGGACGATGCTATGATCTGCTTTGGTTCGTGGTATGGCAGTCCGAGCGTGATTAATGAGCGGATCGGCGGGGGGGAATGAGATTGTTACTGGTATCAATGCTGTGAACAAGGTTGTTGGGAACAAGACCTTTGATGGCATGTACATTGATGAGATGTAAGTCAAGTCCACGCTTCTGTTTAAGAGATCACTGCTAACAAAGATAGTGGTGGTGGAAATGGTATGAGTGCTTTCCCGCCAGCTGTTCACTTCGACGTCCCCGTCGTCGATGGCGATGCCATGGGTCGAGCTTATCCTACCATGTATCACGGTATGTTTCCTAGCACTCATCCAATTGACCCTATCTAACTTTAATAGCTACGTTCAGTGTATACGGCCACTCCCTCACACCCTGCGTCCTCTCCGACGCCCGTGGAAACACCAGTGTCGTCATGGTAAGCATCACCACTCATCAATCTCTTTCACAGTTCACTAACAGCAACAGAGCACCGACAACCCAATCCGTCTTGAGAGTCTCCTCCGAACAACAGTAATTGAACTCGGCCTCGGCTGCGCAGTCTGCGCCAATCCCCTCCCCGGCTCCGTGATCAAGTCGCACGGCGTTCCCAACACGGTATCTCAAGCGTGGTATCTCGGCCGCGCGGTGCACAACGCTCGTCGCAAAAAGACCAGCTATGTTGACGCAATTGTAAGTTTCCATTTGCTCAATTGAGTATGACAATCAATTGAGCGCTGCTGTAATTGAGCATCCGCTAACTGGTCAGTTTGACGTCTGCACTGGAAAACTCCTCTTCACCGGCAAGATCGTCGATGTCCGTCGCTACATCGGCGGCGGCTACACAATGGGCTCCGTCGTCATCGCGCCCCTCAGCGAAGACGAGCGCGAATCCCACAAACAAGATGTCCCCAGCGATCGCCACATGGTGATTCCCTTCCAGAACGAGTATCTCTACGCAGCGCTCTGCGACGCCGACGGTTCAGAGGCTTCACAGCAGGTCGTATGCACGGTTCCCGATCTAATCTCCATCCTGGGCCAAGACGGCGAGGGCATTGGATCTCAGGACTTGAGGTACGGACTACGTGTTAACGTCGTTGCGCTGCCGGCGCATCCGCTGTGGAAGACGGATAAGGGTATGAAGGTTGGTGGACCTGAGGGCTTTGGATTGAAGATTCCGTATACGGGTGTTGATAATGACTTTGTGGAGGGGAGGAGTGTGATTGAGGAGTTTGGGGCATAGCGAGCGTGAGCATGATGGTGAGATTTTGGTTGAGCTTTTTAAAGCTTACGCGGAGTTTGGCGTTGAAGCATTGCATGCATGAGAACGGGCGATGAGTGCTCGTTAATGATGGGTTTAATACCGATAGCATTTATGATTGTAATGACCAAATTGATATTTACAATTCGAGATGATTCGGTAGTATGAGAGGCAGCGTTTGTGATGAGGCTCAACAGGACCATGCTTGAAGAGGAGTGTCGGCATGTGGTCCAGTAGCTCCGGCAGTGACGCGAAATACGGCACGGCACGCCAAGCGCAATTGCCTTGGGTTTATCGACTACGTCCGTCATCAATAATTACTGAGAGTTCCTTGTGAGAAATAGAACCACTCGAAGCTCTGTTCTTTTATTCATGGCTGGCAACCTGCGAGAGCTTGTGCCTCGCATCTAGGTCTCATGCTAGACACAACGGAAAAACTCAATGAAGCTGCTGAGGCTTTCGGATACTGAAAGGCCACTCCGCGACGAGGAACTTGATTCAAGAAAACAGAGACATTAGCAGCAGAGTATATGATAGAGTATTCGGACAATGGTACGAGAATGCGGAGGGGAATTGCCTCAGTCATGTCTCACTGACGAAACGCGACGCGATCGTAGCGCGCTTCAAAAGTGTAGGTTAACTAGTCTTCCCGGCCAAGGTTCACTTACGCTCATCGAGGCAGAGGAAGTCAATTGATACCAGAATATCGGGATTATGGGCTTCCAGAATTAAGGAATAAAGATTCAATGGCAAAGCTAATACTGTATTAACTGTTCACTGATTCTGCTGTCAATTACAAATGCTGGTGATATGATATTCGGCTCCCAGCGGTTTGGACCAGCCCACTGAACGCACATGACCATCAGATTCTTCCAAAAGCACAAGACGATAACCAGCAAGAAGAGCATGCGGTTCAATTTAGGCAGAATCACAACAATGCCATTGTCGCATCTCTCGATTCATCCCATCACAAGATCTATAATTGCACCGACCCTCGCCTGTCAAAACACACCAAACATGTGACTCCATTCTCCCCCCAAACAAACCCCCAAACTCTTGGGTCTCATTGCAGCGCTTATCGCCTCTGTATTCGGACCTATTCCCACAGTGGAGAATCCGGGGGAAAACACACCATTTTCCCTCTCGGATCCGAAATGATCAGCCCGCATTTTTAAGTAATAAGCCCTGCGAGCTTACCGGTTTTAAGCACTACCCTGCGAATTTACGGAATATTTTCTTGATCCAAGTGACATGATCGACAATGACACCACTAGCTAGTTAATGTTCCGCGGCAGCCTATTGCCGAATAGAGAGTACTTTGACGGCCAAATGCTCGGTGGTAAAGATGTAACGTCGCAGATGAAAGATCCACTGGAAAAGTGGTGATCTTTGGGGATGATGGTTTTTCGTATGGAGATGGAGAATATGGGGATAGAGTTGGGCTTTGGCTTTTACCATGATGTCTGAGTGTAATGACCCTCAGCAACTAAAGGCGTAGAAACTTCAAGAGCATGAGTTGAGACTATGAGCAATGGATCATTAGATGATAGTACAATGATTGACTGACACCCAAAAACTCGAAGGATTTAGAAATACGTCATATCACAAACAATTCCATGCTCTACCCACCTCCATCAACCCCAGAACATCATCCCCGTGCCCAGTGGAGAAGCTCACAACAGCAAGGATCTCCAGCATCAGGAGCTCAAATGTATGTAACCGTAGGACAAACCAGAATCCTTTCAGCGTCCACATTAACGGGACACATTACCCCGAGGCCATCGTCTCAAACAAGTGTAACCAGCATAACAACTATAAAACACATCCCCCGCCCTAGTTGCACCGCTCATTTGCAGCTCAAGCACTTACAAACTGGCTTGACTACACTATGCCTATTGGCAACATCTACGTGATCGCCGGAGTCTCCGTCGTAGGCGGTGCACTCTTCGGCTTTGACATTTCTTCCATCTCTGCTCAATTGGGCGAGAACTCTTATAAATGTTACTTTAACCAGGGTCCTAAAGGACCGCCATTTGACGATGATGAGGATTGCAGCGGACCTACCTCGCTGAATCAGGGTGGTATAACGGCGAGTATGGCTGCTGGTTCGTGGCTGGGTGCTTTGGTATCGGGTATTCTCAGTGATCGTCTTGGAAGGAAGTATTCCATCATGGTTGGTTGTATCATCTGGTAAGCCACTCCCGTCTGGTACAAAGGTGACATACTAACATCGATAGGATTATCGGGTCTATCATCTCTTGCGCCTCCCAAAACATTGGCATGCTCGTCGTCGGCCGCATCATAAACGGTTTCGCAGTCGGCATAGAATCCGCCCAAGTCCCCGTGTACATCGCCGAAATCTCCCCGCCTTCCAAGCGTGGCCGTTTCATCGGCATGCAGCAATGGGCCATCACCTGGGGCATCCTGATCATGTACTACATCTCCTACGGGTGCGCCATGATCGGCGGGCGTCACTCCTCCGACTACTCCACCGCTGCGTTCCGTGTGCCCTGGGGTCTTCAGATGGTTCCGGGCGTGTTCCTCTTCTTCATGATGATGTTGCTGCCAGAGTCTCCGCGTTGGCTGGCGAGGAAGGATCGTTGGGATGAGTGCCATGGTGTTCTTACGCTTGTGCATGGGCATGGAGATCCTGATCATCCGTTTGTGGCGCTGGAGTTGCAGGATATTAAAGATATGTGTGCTTTTGAGGCTTCGATTGCTGATGTTACGTACCTCGATCTGTTCAAGCCCAACATGATCAACAGGACTGTCATTGGTATCTTTACTCAGATATGGTCTCAGCTTACTGGCATGAACGTTATGAGTAAGTCTTCTTCACCTACTAGCAGACTCGATGCTGACATTTCTAGTGTACTACATCTCCTACGTCTTCTCAATGGCAGGATACAAGGGCAACGCCAACCTTCTCGCTTCTTCTATCCAGTACATCATCAACGTCTTGATGACTATCCCCGCACTTCTGTGGATGGACAAGTGGGGACGTCGTCCTACATTCCTCATCGGTGCTACTCTCATGTGCACATGGATGTTCGCCAACGCCGGTATCTTGGCTGCCCACGGTACCGAGATTCCCAAGGATGAGCGTGACTCTCCTCAAGTCTCCATGAGTGTTGGTGGAAGTGCTGCAAAGGGTCTTATCGCCTGCACGTATCTCTTCGTCGCTTCTTACGCACCAACATGGGGTCCAGCCTCATGGACATATCCACCTGAGCTCTTCCCTCTTCGTCTTCGAGGAAAAGGTGTCGCCTTTGCCACTTCATCGAACTGGGCTTTCAACACTGCTCTGGGACTGTTCACGCCCGTTGCCTTTGAGAACATCACTTGGAAGAGCTACATCATCTTTGGTGTCTTCAACGTTGCGATGTTTATCCATGTCTTGTTCATGTTCCCTGAGACGGCTGGAAAGACACTTGAAGAGACCGCGGACATGTTTGAGGATCCTAATGGCATCAAGTACATCGGTACTCCAGCTTGGAAGACTCACGTCGCAACTCATCTTACTACCAAGGCTGAGAAGGGCGATGTGGAGGCCAAGCTTGGCGCTGCACATGAGGAGGATGCTCAGCATTCGGTCGCTACAACTGAGAAGTAAAGAATGCATAATGACTAAAATATAATGATGAGGGATGGATAGCGACAGAGATGGCGGGAGGGAGCGAGTGTGGATATATCGGATGAGAATGGCTCAATTTTCAATACAATCATTAAACCGAGAGAACTGAATATAGTAAGGTCCTGTTTTCCTCTATGATTGATGAGGAAATGCGGAATAAGTTATGAGTTTGATGTTGGCCTACGAAAGCACCTTACCTAAGCCAACATGTGACTCCGCGTTTCCAATGAGTGTCCTCGCCCTGCCACGACCGAATCTGTCGATTTACAACATCAACACCACAGCCCCACCAGATCTACTGTCAACTCCATTAAAGAATAATATCTTCACTCAGACGCCAGGAACAGAGCATTAATCTTTAAACTTACACGTTCAATAGTGATGCCCAAGCCGCACTCAAAGGCTTCGCCACTACAGAACAAAGCGGTCTCGAGCCCTAGGACAACTTACCAGAGACAAGATGAGGGAAGCCCTTCACCAAACAACTCTGACGGCCTTCAGACACCTGATACTCGGACTATTCGTATCCGCAAGGACTTTTCAGTAACCCATGCGAATAAGAGATTCGGGTTGCAACAGATCCCCCAGTTACCGTCAACGGACAGACTGAGTCAGCATCTTCGCGGACTAAGTCTCAATACCGCGATGTATCCACGAGTCCAATCACAAGAGCCGAAAGACCCCACATTCTTACCGACAGGTGAACTTCTCAACATCGTTCCAATTTCTCGCTCCAGCGCACGCGATCCCACGTTGGAGATGGCACGAACAGTCTTTTTCTCCATCCATCGGATACACTGGCTCATCGAAGCTTTATCAGATCTCACAAGTGATGGAGACTCTAGACAATCAAGTCTTCATATGGTAGCATATAACGCAAGCCTCCATCTTGGCGAGCTTGGAGAGCAGATTCAGACATATGCCGAGGCTGATGAGATGTCGAAGATGAAACAAGACATCAACCAGATCAGGGGCGCTTGCAGTGTTCTAACAAAGGCGTATGTTCCGATCTGTTCACAGGTCTGTCGAAATATTGAAGTTCTGGTTGAACGGGCAGAGGGACGCTTTGTTAGCGACTTGATCTGCAGCCTATACGCTAGTGTCATGGGACTACGAGCCGAATTTCTTTGTTTCCAGGATCAAGCTACTCTCCAGCAGACTACCGAACTTGGCTCCGTAAATGGAAAAAACACGAGAAAACTCAAATGGCAAACCAAGTCTATCTATTCGGAAAACTGGTCCAGGACATGCTAAACGCCCCTCAAACGACGACGCAGCTCCTCAAGAGTATCCGTGGACACCCCCACCACCAGCACGTACATTGACATTGGATGGGGAATCTGAGCTCCTTCATCAACTATACACAGCTCTATGCCGACTATGCAAGCTCATTCCAGAGACTCTACCATCTACCGGCCGCAGGTTTCAAGCACAGATCCAGAACATAAAGACGCAACACTCTGCCATAGATGCGTGCTCCAGAGTCATCAGGTTATCAGAAACTGTCAAGCAAAGTCTTGAAATTTTCCATATGAACTTGAGCGCTCCGCTTCGCAACCTCTATTATCAACTTGTTGATGCCTGGGCTACCTTTGGTGGTGTTGTGAAATCGCTCAACAGCCAACTGGGTATTGACCCAGATTCAAGAAAGGAACTCCAAAAAATCCAGCAACTTGTTAAAGAAGTGATGCACTGCTTGGGAATTTTGCCGATGAAGACGAATGCCAACGCAGCATTCAATGATAGTTCTCCGTTGTCACCACAGCAGGCATCGCTGGGACCGGCAATCCAGGCGACGATCTCACAATCGCCATATCTCAGCTAAAGCTTTGTAGGTATAGACTTCGTTATAGAGAGAACAGCTCTGCATCACATGCGTTATGCCAAAGGGCAGGGTCCCTATGACTGACTTGCTTTACTGCTGTTAATTAAAGCTGGCTTAATATATAGAGCTTAATTACTTTTTTTAGTATAAAGTTATTTGATAATTAAAATTTAATCTCTTTAACTTAAAATTTATTTTTAAAATAAGAATAGAGTTCTAAATAATATATTTAGTCTTTAAGAATTAATTCTCTATATAGAACTGTCAACAGTTATTAAGTAACCAGTGCTTCACAACTTGGGCAATTTCTGTAAGAATTTGTGCATCTTCATCTGGATAACAGAAAAAAGGGCGGCAGCAACGAATCGAAAACAGTCAATACCGTAGAAAGCATGTGCTGAATCATTATTGACAAAGATAACTTCTGCCATTTTATTTATGCGCAACCCGTCCTATTTCACAAGCCGGCTTCATGCTCTTGTTCGAGAGGCATGAACACAACTCGCATAACTGATCGAGATCTGAACCACCTGCGCATCATTGCTGAAACTGAGATATTAAAAAAACGTATTCAAACCTCAACCCGATGTTGCTAGAGCAGCCAGAAAGGCTACAACCCAAGAACGCACCTTGCGGTGTCCTTGGTTTCGTTGGGTGAACGACCGCCGAGCCAACACGCAGGAGGCTCACCTCAAAACATTTCGATCGGCCCTTGATCTGACTGCACAAACTGTTGCTAAGTAGGATGATCTCAGGACTTGGCCCCAAATTATATCAAGCATGTACTGGCCGGCCAGAAAGCAGGAAGTGGGACATGGACTTGGTGAATTATTTGCTAGGCCATGAGTACCTGAAGGGGCTGGTTCGAATTTGTTAAGGTGGCTTAAAGCTGCTTTAGCTAGACGTGTTATTTGCAGTTGAGACTTGTGGCTGAGAGCTTTCGTCACCACAGACGACTTGGCAGATTCATGTCCTAATTTAGTTAAATTCACTTGCTACTCGTTCTCTTCAGTGACGCCAACGCTTTGACATCAGTTGCCAGAAGCTTGTATTGGCTGAGAGATAACCTGCTCGGCTATGACTTCGTTCCTCGGACCGTGCTCGGGCCGTGCAAGCCGTGTTTTCGAGCCGTGTGTGCAAGTGGTTGACATTACACCTGCTATACCTAGACTTAGCTTGGTGCGGGGAAAACAGGATGAAGAGAGTCTAATTTAAGTCTAAAGCCAAGCTTTCTAGTTATGGCGAATCGGGATATCCCCTCATTGCAATTCCCCCAGATCGCCAAGAGCTAACAAGGATCTAGACTGTGGGGGATCAGATCTTCAGTCTTGGAGGGGAACGCATTGATATCTGCGATCATCCCTTGTATGGGTATAAATACGACCCAAGAAGACTCGCCGTAATCACATATCAGCCTTCAAACCACTTCTTCTTCATTCCATATATTCACTATTCCAATTTGTCGCCGACCTAACCGCCGCTATGAAAGAGGACGCAGCAGGCAGTGATAAAGCAAGTGTTAATATTGCTGAAACGGCCGATAATGCGAAAGTGTCCTTGGCTGAGGGTGCAGGCTTCACCGAAGCCGACACCAACAGACTGATCCGCAAAATCGACTGGTCCATTATTCCATTCGTCTCTCTACTCTACCTCCTCTCATTCCTCGACCGCACCAACATCGGCAATGCTCGTCTGGATACCCTCGAGTTAGACCTCAACATGTCAGGTATAATGTACAACCACGCACTCGCCATATTCTTTCCCTTCTACATCATAGCAGAAATCCCATCCAACATGGGCATGAAGCGGTTCAGGCCCTGGATATGGATCCCCTCTATGATGGTCGTATGGGGCATTTGCTGCACCCTGATGGGCATAGTCCATAACTACGCTGGTCTGTTGGCTGCACGAAGCTTCCTTGGTTTAGCTGAGGGCGGTTTGTTTCCGGGAATTGCCTACTAGTGCGTCTCCTTCCGATCGCGAACCTCTTGTATCGTAGGCTAACATTTCCAGTATCACCATGTGGTACCGCCGCCACGAGTGTGGCTTTCGCATGGCCATTTTCTTTTCTGCTGCGACGGCTGCTGGTGTATTTGGCGGCTTTCTCGCCCGTGGTATTATGGAGATGCGAGGTCTGGCAGGCTTGGCTGGCTGGCAATGGATCTTCATCATCGAAGGTCTTCTTACTGTAGCAGTCGGTACGTGTTCCGTTTGATACACCCGCTTGAGATTGATGCTAACAGTTGTGACCTACAGCACTGGCCTCATTCAAGCTGATGGCTGATTATCCCGACCGAGCCAAGTTCATAACAGACGCAGAGAGGAAACATATCCAAGAACGCTTGATGCTTGATCGATCGGGCCTGGCCGAAGAGTTCGAAATGAAATACGTCTGGGATGCGTTCAAAGATTGGAAGATCTGGGTGCATATGCTTATCGCAACTGGCACATTTACCGGGGTCTACTCCTATTCTCTTTTTCTACCCACCATCATTCGCGACCTCGGGTATTCCAGTACAACAGCCCAGCTTATGAGTACTCCTCCATATTTAGTCGCGTGTTTCGTGTGCGTCGTGGCTGGCTGGTGGGCGGACAAGATCCAACAGAGAGGAGTATTCATGATTGTATTCATCACCATGGCGTAAGTAACCATTGGACCTTGATACTTGTAGCCACCTACTGACAACTTACCAGTGGACTTGGTCTCATTCTCCTCATGGCCGTTCGCCATTCTGGAGTTCGCTACTTTGGCTGCTTCCTCCTCGCTTCGGGCATATTCCCATCTGTTCCCCAAGGCATTGCCTGGAACAGCAATAACATCGGTGGATCACTCAAGCGAGGAGTCGGCATCGCGATGAACGTGAGCTGTGGTAACCTTGGCGGCATCATTGCATCCTATCTATTTCTGAAAAAAGATGCTCCAAGATATTTCCCAGGCTTCGGTACTCTCTTGGGCTGCCAGGTTATGGCATTGGTCTTGTCCGTCTGGATGACTATTTATCTACGCCGTGAGAACGCTCGCCGGGACGCTACGCACAAGGATCCTAGCTTATATACCGAAGACGAAAAGCATGCTGAGCGGGAGAAGGGCGATAATGCCACATTCTTTCGGTATACAATCTAGCAAGTAGGATCAATTTATAATTACTTGAGACAGAATGCTTATAGGCATGTCCTGCAAAAATAGAAAAGTTCCTAAGATCAGCAAAAACATACAACAGCGGGGATTCGCTGGTCGTCACCGACCCAACTACTAATCCGCCGGTTAGTGGCTTAACTATGGGAGAGCGGACGGGATCCCGTGGTCTACACTACCTATGGTCGTATGTACAAGTCGACGGTGCATTACGACATATACTTATAGTCTCCCGTAACAGATTTCAGTACACATTATATGCTTATGCCGACGCGGGCAAGCATAACGAAATGGTAGATTCAGGCTTCATGTTCATGCACCGTGAATACACTCCAGTTGACTCAATGGCCAGCCTTCAGTCAGACCTATAATTTGAAACTAAAATGCTGGCGGGTTTCTAATCTGTGTCCAATGCTCGACCATCACATGATTCCCCAATACACAGCAATCTCTCAAATGTAATATTTCCTAATCACCCTGTTTAATCAGCCTCGTCAGGAAGTGTCTTTCTGGATGCCCCTGGCATCGCTCTCCTCTTGGGGATGTGGTCACCCTTTGTCGACGCTTGTTGACCGCGGCCGGAGCCTCTTCCCCGATTTCCACCACGGGCCGTATGTCGCCCTGGTTGAGACGGACGTCGTCGATACTTGGATATTTCCTGCTGGTCGTCGGGGTAGTACTTGTGATCCCCAAACTCTTGGTCATAGTTCTGCGCTGGTTGCTTGCCTCGCGCGGCAGGACGGCCTTCATGGACCTCGCCATAATCGTCATCCTCATCAAACGAGGGTCCGTTCTCAAAGTCCCTACCATCGTCATCGTCCTGCATAAGCCCTTGATCGTCTTCGTGCCCGTGATAGCCATCGGCATATCCGTATTCAAACATAATGTCTTCATCATCCATGTACTGCTCATGTCGATACCTTTGTTCTCTCATCTGCTGCTCATGTCTTCCGCTTGGCCTCGGACCGTATCGCTGCCCATAGTTTGGCCTACCGTCTGCCGCATACGCCCTCTGCCTTGATGCTAGGAGGCTTGCAGACTCGCCAAGGCCCCATCGATCATGCCTAAGGCGGAAGTTCTTCGCTTGTTGTGCGGCACTGAACCCATGTACCTCTCGAAGGTACTTCATAAACGCCAGATATGCGTTTGCCACATCTTTGAAGTGCTTCTTTGTCAACTTGACCTTGATCTTCTTCCTTGACATTGCCGCTATTTCCATAACGTTCCGGCCGTCGCTGGCATCTGGGTTGGCTAGCTTCTGGCCCTCAAACTCAGCTAGGGCAAGAGCCGTCTGACAGGCATTGCGGATCTGACGACCGTTCCAGCGTGCGTCTTTGTTCTCTGCAAAGTAGTCAAGGATGAATTCGTTAATCGAGAGTTCGTCGAGTTCAAGTTCAGCTTCTCCTCTTTCCTTCTTCTTCTCGAAGCGGGCTTGGATGCGTGTGAGATTGACCTTAAAGACGGCAAGGGTGGAGGCTTGGCTGAGAGGGGGGTAGTATAAACTGATGTGAATACGCGACGTGAAGGCCTCGTCAAAGGTGCCTACGCGGTTGGTGGTTAGGAACAGGATGCCAGTGTAGTATTCGAGTGTCCGAAGGAAGACTGAGGTGAGAAACTGTGGTCAACACACTGCAATACTCTAGAAGAACTTTTACTTACCTGCGACAAGACTGTTGCGATCAAAGTTCTCTGTCTGCCGAGCTTCAAGGAATACATCTGCTTCATCAATAAGCAGAATACATCCCCATCGACTAGCAAGAGCAAAGTTCTTCTCCAAACGGCTCTCGACTACATCTGCTGTAGACCCTAGATCTCCTGAACTCGCCAATTAGTGATCGTATCTGAGGGTTCAAAGATCAGTGAGGGGCTTACCGCAAGTGATTTGGAACAGAGGTTTGCGGAAGTATGTCGCAACACACTCTGTCTCAGTCAGTTGAGCTCTATATATTCACGGCGGTTTGACGAGTTACCTGCTGTAGTCGTCTTTCCAACCCCAGGAGCTCCATGCAGGAGCAAGATCAAGCCTTTCCCTAGACTCTATGTAAGCCATCGTCAGTGATGATGAATTTAGCACCAAATACCTTTTCCGCGGACAATATCAACTTCATCCGTTTCATCGTAAGCGGAAGCCTTGTCCAAGAAATGCTGCGTCACCAGACTTTCCACCATTGCCCTGTGTCCAGGTGGTAGGATGAGTAAATCAAATGTGTTTTGATCCTTCATGGGGCCGAGGTAGGTCAAGTCGAGCTTGGCTGTGAGCGCTTCATGTTAGTTCACATTTCCCAACTCCCATTAAAAGACATCAGGTACAATGGCATGGAGGGATATGTTACTCACTCCACTTCCTGCTCCTCATGATAAATCCAAAAACCCTATAACTTATAATCAACCTATCCTCATCAGTTATGTAACCCTCATCCTCCGTTGCCTCTCTCAGAGATCTTGCCGCAATCGTAAGTGACGGCATACCCTCACTCATACCAGTCTCCCAAAACTGACTGTGCACAAATTCACTAGTCCGGTTGTGCTCCACGAAAATGTCATCGTGAACCTTCTCCTTGGAACAACACTGTGGAAGGCAAGTTTGCTGTTGGCGACGGCGACGACGGCGAGCAATTTCAATGCTATCTGAGCTGTCATAATGGTGACCTGCATCAGAATCACCGCCCGGACCTATATCTTTGAGCTCAGGCTTCCAGTTTCTTTGGACGTCCTGAAGGTACAGTTGAATGTCATCTTTGATTTCGGAGGCAAAACGTTCGAGAACAAGCTTTTCGATCGTCCAACCAGAGGGCTTGGTTCTGCCTCCGAAGTCGTTGGCGTTGAAGGCTTCCTCGAAGTCAATGACAACTTGGCTATCGATTTCTTCTTGTGTTTCAAGAGAAAGTCCTGAGTAGTGCATTGGAATACCGCGACGTTGAGGATCACATACTTCTATAAATAGTGAGCCCCGCTTGATCAGTATATCCTTTAAGTTATGGCCACTGGCCCATTGAAGCGGGACGACGGGGAGAGAGCGAATGCTCTTTTCGCCTTCGTATCGATGAATCTCGATTGTCTGTGTAACAGGACCGATGTGTTCTCCATCAAAGTCTAGGTGAACGCACTGAATCGTGATGGGCGAATCATCAAGCTTGGCCCTTGCCTCGGACATCCAGAGGCTTCTTCCCGTGGGTGGCTTCATAATGTGCGTAGCATAGTTCACCTGGATGACGCGATATGCCTGCTTCTCATCTTTGCTGACCACAAAGTCACCTGGTTTAATGAGGTGCCAAATGTCGCTCCAGAAAACCTTTGTGCACTCTTTGCTAGCAAGAAAATCTAGCTTGTCTTCCAGATCATGGTCAATGAAGTCAACGAGGCAGTTGAGGTGCTCTAGTGCTTCTTGATTGTATAGGAGATGATCATCTTCGGAAGTCTGGGTGTCTAGACTGCTTCGCCTCGCTCTTGCTGAGCCATCCTTGGTATTCTTGTTCTCTTCGGCCTTTTCCATGTTCTCATTTGTCCCTGGATTATTATTGAAGGTATTCTCAATTGGCCCTTGGGGAGATTTGTCCTCTCCGTCCAGTTTGTCGTCAATAACCTCTTGTCTCTTTTGGTCAGCAAATGGTTCGACCTTGCTATCGACAACCTCTCCGGTGGGATTTCCATCTTTATCTGCTGATTCTTTCGCCTTATCCTTGTCTTGAGCCTTCTCATACTTTTTCTGAGCCCTGATCAAATGCTCCTCGAGTTCATCTCTCTCCTTTCGAATTTCGTCTTTGTACCAGACAAGACTTCTAAACGGTCTCATCATCAAAATTGGCTCAAAATCGTTGACGTCGTCCTCTTGGAAGATCTTGCTGAGACTTCTCAGAATTATTGACGAGTTGATACGTATTCGCTCGGGCAGTGGTCCTTGACCACGAGACATAAGTTTGCCAGTGGGTTTTCGTAGGTTAAGTGATACTTTGGCGGAAGAAGCATTGACAGCAGCCTCAGAAGTATCAACCTTAGTTTCGAACCCGTGTCTTGCAGTTTCGAATTTATTGCGATACCGAAGCCCGGGGAGTATAACCTTGACTTCAGGCTCCCCTACCAGTACATCGATCGCAAATTTGTTGGTTTGCCTGGTAACCTCGAGAGGCCCTTGAAACTTCGCCCATGGTACACGATTCAGCATTGGAGTAATCGATTTGCTCTCAAATTGTGGAACTTGAAAATATTGCCTGATTCGAGGAGGCATACGCGCACGCTCATAGTAGAGAGTGTCGACTGGTTTCAGTTGCACAGATATAGCTTGATCGGTCTTGTCGCCGAAGTAAACCTGATGGCTTCGAGTGGATGGGCTCTCAGGTGGTTCGACTTCGCGCGTTCTCCAGCCGCCGAACTCAAGGCCATTATCCAATACGTCTCCAAATTCTTCTTGCTCTTCTTGGTATCTCTCCTTCGAGTCCTGGACCTGGTGTTTGAGCGGTTTGATCTCGGCTTGCATGTCACACGTCTCATCAGGGGATGTTGCAGTACCAGGAACCATCTGAATCTGACTTGGAAGGGGCTTTTCGGAGTCTTGAGGGACTTCTGCGATGGCCTTTGACCACGATGTTGATTCGTCACTTGCTCCGCTGGGAGCACTAGAGGTGTGGCTTCTATTGCTCCCAGCGAGAACTTCAAGATCTGGAGGGGAGGGCATTGGAGGTTCCTGCATCATCGTATTACCGAGTCAATACATGGTTCTTTGGATAGATAGAAGTAGCTGGGATCTAACCTGTGATTTACTTCAACCGGTTGATTGTGTATATGTTTCAATCACTCAGGGAAAGGAAACACTGTCGCAATTTCAACACCAAGCCAGAGCCTGATTTCAAACTAGCCGTAAAGGAGGGGTGAAATGTGAGGAGTCAGATCAGGCAGAAATATGTATGCGAGACACGCCACATCACAATGCATACTTTCGTCACATTGGATGATCAGATAGCGCTCGTTTGTATCTGTAGCCCAACTGAGAATAATCGCGACACGGTCCCTTTGGGAATCGACTCTTCATTAAGTCCCGGTCTCTACAAGGGAAGCGCCAAAGGAGTCAAAAGGACTCGCCCTTGGTATAATCCACAACATCGAGATAGTGGCTCATGATTACCTCTACACGGGGCCAAGACTATTGGGCGCTTACATGCATCTGACCCTGGGTTGAAAAGAACGTCCTGGTTGGACTTGATGCCTGGTTGCTGCATAAAAGCCCGCCAAAGCTGCAAGAACCACCGGAGCTGAAAAAGAACTTTTCGTATTTGCTGACCACCTTCTGGAATGAGCTGCCTACTCTACTACAGACCAAGACCAAAACCTGTACCAGTGAAAAGAATGTAGTGAGCGGGGTAACTTTTATCATCGTCTCCACTTCGCTGGAGGGCAGAGTCTCATCCAAGTACCTACGCTAGGGCAATATTTGTGTAAGCTTACCAGCACATTCTCCCCTTGACGCGGACTCAATCTAGGTCATTCTTGAAAGTCTATTGGACAGCTTCTCAATAATCAGGCTGTGATGATCCGGTGATCCCGAGTTCCTAGTGTACCAATTACTCATTACTCTCTCTCTCTTTCTGTGTCTTTGTGTGTGTCTCTTTCTCTCGTATTCGGCATTGATTACCATCGTTTATCTCATGGGAGATAGACGGGATACGTCAAAAGGGACCAGACGACGACAGCCGTGTCTTGAGTTCATTGAAGAACGTCTTCCCGAGTTTCATGAGGCTTTTGCCAACCGTGACGTACGATTTAGCATAGCTCGGGGACGATTCGAGCCAATGAAACATAATCAAGATCCAGCCACTGGCTCCCAGCCGCCCAAGGATCATGAGCTTCCAGATATACTTCCCGAAGATAACTTGGGGGACTCTGACCGGCGACCCTTTTGGGAAGAAATGCTTCCTGAAGCGATGGAGGAGCTCAAATCTAGCCGTGACGAACCAAAGAGACTTGCCGGTACAACGCGAAGTATTCGGGGCTTGAAAGGATGGGTCGATATCGTTAATGGACTCGAAAAGGCCAGGGCAAATTACTACGACTACTCAGGGTTTATCGGATTCTGGAAACGGTCCGCACACAAAATGGCAGACAACGTTGATGACGGAAAGAGACTTCTCTCTCTTCTGCCAAACACGGACTACTCTTCAGTGATTCACTGTGTATTTGACATTGTTTTTGACGTGAGCTCAGAAGTCCCATGCCTCCCGATATCCCTCAGTGACTAACTTGATACAGGCTGCTAAAAGGACAGCCAAAATTCGAGAAGAGATTGAGTCAAGTCTTCGCCAGTTCCGAGAGAAGTTGGAGGATGTTGAGAGCATAGTTGCTGTTTACGAGAAGGAAAAAGATATCGTTGCTGCCGCCAAGAAGGTCCTTAGCTCAATGCTCCAGGCGATTGAGGATATCATCGACTACTACTGGGCGAAGAAAGGTAATTCTCATCCATGTACTCGAAGCACCACCCATTAATCCATCGGCAGGAAAGAAAATGCTTCTGTCGATGTGGCAAGCGGATAGCTACAAGGCGGATCTAACGGGCTGCCTAGAAGACCTTAATTCCAGCAGTGCAAGACTAATGGAAAAGGCCAACATCGGAAGTTTCCGCGAACTTCGATCAGTGAATATCAAAGCATCAGAAGGTATTGGTATTTCTATCTAAGGGCCAATTTACACGGCTAACTCCACGCTAGGGATCGAGAAGTTGAAACAGCTCCAGCTGGATCAGATGAAGATTATGAGGGAACAAAGAAGGCTAGCAGATGCTCAGTCAGAGATAAACAAATCGGGTCGCAAAATGGCTGCAGAACAACAAAGACTCGCCTCAGCCAACGAACGCAATGCTACTGCGAATCAACAGAACGCCGCAGCTAACATGGCCAACGCCACAACTGCGTCGAATGCCATGAATGCATTCATGCGGCTATCACAGGAGTACCTCACCAACCTGACTGCTTTGAACGGTTTGTACTCATCCCTGGACTACTTTACGAAGGTTCACTGACGTATATATGTAATAGAGCAAAAAAGACAAAACGCAAGACTAGCAGTTAAGTACACACGACTTCATACCCAGCTCGAAGCAGAGCGATCTCGCAGTCGAGACCGAAGACCTTGGGTCGGTCCAGCACGTGTATCACAAGCTCAGCTTTTACGAATTCTTAACATGAACTTGGACTTTGACCTCTCTGCCGTTGACAAAGTCGACATGGCGGAAATCTCAAGCTCAGCTGCACTCGTGAATCGCCGTGATCAAGGGAAGGCTGAGAATTTGGTTGAGAACGCACAGTTCAAGCAGTGGGTCGTCAAAACGAGCTCTACTGAACTGCTGGTTCACGGAGACATGAAGCCAAGTCGGACGAGTGTCACGCCTTTGTCGTTATTTAGTGCCGCTATTGTGCGGAACCTGCGACAGGTCGATCGTTTCTGTGCCGTTGCGTTCTTTTGCGGACAGCACACAGACCTCGATGATCCACTGATTGGCGGTATCGGACTCATCAAGAGCCTCACAGCACAGCTTCTTCGTCAGCATCACTTTGATGACGCAGACCTTGACAAAGTTGCCCAAGAAGTGAATCTTCCTTTGTTAAAGAGAGGAGTTGAGGACGTCGAGGAGCTATGCCAGCTGTTCTCTGTCCTCGTTCGTCGCTTACGCAGCGATACAACACTCTTTTGTGTGATCGACAGTGTGAATGTTTATGAAGATGAGGATATGTTGCAAGGCATGTATGTGGAGAAAGTCCTGTTTGAGATACTACAGTTGACGGGCGATCAAAGGGTCAAGACACATGTCAAGATTCTTTTCACCAGCGCTACGAACACAAACACAGTCTGGAAGGCATTCAAAGAAAAGGATGTGTTATCTATGCATGAGTCAGGCCGATTGAGTCTGGATAAGCATTTTAGCGACAGTCGTTTTGCGAAGCAGGTAAAGGGAGCTATTGAGCCATCTTAAGCCACTGGCTTGAAGTAGGAGTGTATTTCCCAGCATTACCACTGAATAATAAACTAAAAGTCAAGGTGCCTCATAATAGAGGCTCAGGGTCTACATTCTGTGCGCGAAAGGGTCGACTTTAAACTTACCAGAAATAGTTTCTTGGTGTCGGTGGAATCAGACTGCAGCGCCTATACCATTGACTATGGACAAAGTGTTCGTCCGGCTTCGCCCAGGCAATAGTTAAACAATAATTCAATGGTTATACTAACTACAGAAACCAGGTAAAGTTTCTGTCGCATTCTTGTCTGCACAAGCTATAGCCAGCGCCAGATTGTACGACTGAGCGCTTAATTCAAGCGATCGTATGCTAACGTCCAATGCTTTTTTTGCAAGCACCAGACTGGCTACACCGAACGCAATGCTCAGGATCGTAAGAATAAGCACAAGCGTAGCTACCCAGAATGTAATGTATTCCATCAGATTTCCATGATCGGGCTTGAGCCGTATCTGTGATAGCCCCTTAGGGCCATTTTCCCAATGAGCGATAAGTTCGGAAAGGTTTCGCCGCCAATAGTGATAATTTGAAAGTGCCAATGATCTTGAACGGCCATACGGAACGTCTAAGATAGTCCGCCTCTCTTTTGATAAAAGCTCGTCCGTATCCCTGCACCTAGGGAAAGGCAGTGTTAACGTATCGACTGCTTCTCTGACTAATTCTTTAGGTAAAGGTAATAAGCCAGGATTCTTCATATGGTTTCGTAAACAAATTCCGTGCTCATAAACCTTTATATGGTTATGTTCCCAGTCGATCTTCAAATGTTGTAGTAAATCGCTAGTCCAGATCACCTTCATCTCATAATATCGAATCAGGTTTGGGATGGAAAAGTCTAGGGGAATCTGGCGAGTATCTTCATCATCTAGTGGTCGCTTTGGTGGAATTCTCTGATCAAGCCACTCTCCCAGAGCATTTGATAGTGTCTTGTCTTCAGGCCATTGAAAGCAGTCAGGGGACTGGGTATTTGAGTGTTGTATATGGATCGTCAGCCACATACTAGCGGCTATGTCAACAGTGTTATATGATGCCCGAGATTGATCGGTGACAATATCGGCCTTCTTCATATGATTCGACCCTTGGACACGGCGAATTAGGTCACCAAGCTCTCCGAGAGTACGTGCAGTGTACAAAGTTGGCTTCTCTTGGATAGATAAGAACTGGTCGTCAAGATATAAGTAGTATTTGTCGTAAAGCTCGGCGTATGTGTCGAAATCCGCGCGCAGCATTCCAGGCCATATCTGAGCCAGAAGCTCGAATTTCTGGTTGTTGTGAAGTTGCCCTATGGTCATCTTGTTCGACAATCTAAAACTATAAAGAGATAGATTGGAGCGTTAGACTTGGGGAAACAATCTGAAGTTTTTAGGAGTCTACATAGTTACTAAAAAGCGGTGTGCTAAGTCTGCTAGCTGCATGAGGGAACCAATACCTGATTGCAGCGGCTTGCCAATGATCTCAGAATGTCTCAGCATGATATGACTTTTGCGGCTGTTTCAGCTCAAGGACAAAACAAAGTATAAAAATATTATCGTCTGCAATTTCGGCCAGTTCCTGACATGCTCTCTCAATTGAATTGGGTTTTCATTGGTTTGTTCCTTCGACACCCCAAATCCTTCTTATTATAATTCCTTTGGTACGTGCCCTCTTGCCACTGGATGCTAGGCATGCGCTACAGTTCTGCATCGACGAAGCCGATGTGTTCAGAATGAATGCTACAGCGACGGCTACTCGAATACACACCATGTCTATTCCACAGCAATACCTAGTTCCTTCTCCGGATGAGCCTCTGATACTCCCTTTCGAGAAAACGAGCTTTTCAAGGCCACGCCTTTGTAGGAGTATTTGTTTCTCAGCCAAAAATATCTGGTATTCGAACAATTACTGCGATGGAGATGATCAGTACGACAGTCTCTTCGTAAGGGCGAGAGAAACCAAGATACTCCTGATGCCGGAATTAAATCGGATATGGGCTACTGCTTCCTTTTGGGCATGGGACCCCTTTGGCAAGACCAGTGTGGCTGACGCAAGTCTTACGGTTGAATTGCGAATGGCGGGGTATCCAAAGGATGAGAACGGAGTAAAAACTATCGCCCTCTACCCAACTATCTGGCTCAGGACTGCGGACAAGGTTGTCAGAGCAAGTGACCCCTGGAAGGAGATCGAGGCTATTGTCAAGAGATTGAGACTAGATTCCCCCCAGAACGCCAAGATATACGTGGAGGGGGGTGGAAGAATTAGCGATGACAGTGTCTCCGTTGCTAGAGAGTACCTGACTTTGGACAAAGGCATCACCTTTCGCAGTGGCGAGACCCTATACATTCATGTCCTAGCTAAGCCGGAGGGGAGCTCTGCTTGTGGCCTACTTTGTCTCATTACAATCATAAAGGATGAGGCAGTCTTGGAGCAGAACATATCACGAATTGGTGGGCTGGTTACTTATATTCTACCCAGGCAAGCCGTAACGTCCGGTCATGTTATGACCCGATATTTTCTCAAGTTCTGCACTCTCAATTCTTCCTCAGATGCCTTGCCAGCACACCCCAAGTCAGAAGAAACTGAAGAGGATGGCGAAAGCGACGATGAGGTGGTTGAAAATTACGAAAACGATCACGACCCAGAACAGTCACTCGGTTACGTTGACGTCACTGGATCAACAGATTGGCTTTCTGTCACACCCTCGGATACCATCAACTTCATTGTCCAACTCGTCAAAGGCACAGCCCAAACATCAGGGTGGAGTATTGAAACATCGCGGCAGATACCAGCGGACTTTGCTCTGCTATCTGATATAGCTGACTGGGAACGTGACAACTACTACGTCGACCCTCCAGTGCAGGGAATACAATCCAATGCGCCAATGAGAGAGAGAAAGTGGGTGTCTGGGTATACCAACGATGAGTCTTTAAAAGCAGGCGAAGTCCTTATAGTGGTTGATGAAGAGTCAGACAGCCTCGTTGCATCCCTTCAGCCTGCCCGGATACCTCTCATAATTAGCGGGTCAACACTTTGGACTCGAAAACTCCGTTTAGAGGCACCACTGGGTAAATAAATACATCCGACTTTTGGTTTAAAGCTAATGCGCTTCAAAAATGTAGCCCCCGGCACATCTGGATCCTGGGTGGTTGATAGAAAAACGGGAGCATTGTGCGGGTCAATCATCGTCGTTTATGACGGTGAGCCATTCGCGCTTATGATCACCGCCGAAGCCCTTTTTTCCGATATCAAAAGTTACTCTAGCATTACCATGGATGATGCAAAGTTTCCAGCAGTTTCTGAGCCATTGTGGAGCGAAACGCAAGACACCCAACCAGTCCTTGCAAAGCAAATTCCTAAACAGTTATCTCTAGAGGTTGGTAACGCTCGAGAAAACTATGAACAAAGAAGTTGACAAAAGAGTAAGGTTGATAGTATAACCGATGACCAAGAAAGTGACGCTAGTTGGTCACCTCAGAGCAGTTGTACCACCTCTCTTACATCCAGCATCTTTGTATCTGTAGTGATCAACGGCCGAACGTACCAAGACGCAGACGCCCGGTACTGGGCACCAAAAGACCAGCTATCTCTTGATATGATGGAAGTTCTTTATTACGCAACCTTTCTCGCCCTTGAAAGCAAACTCTATCTTGCACCGCTTGACACAAGTCACGTCAGCAACGTTCTTGACATTGGGACAGGTACAGGGTTATGGGCTATTGATTTCGCTGATGACTTTCCTGAAGCAAACGTTACTGGCACGGATATCTCACCGATACAGCCATCCTTTGTTCCGCCGAACCTTCAGCTTGAAATCGATGATTTCACGAAAGAATGGACTTTCGAGACCCAAAGAGACTTTATTCATATGCGATTTCTAGGTGGAAGTGTTTCCGACTGGCGCCATCTATATGAAAGCGCGTACAGAGCCACTAAACCTGGAGGTTGGATTGAGACTCATGAGTTCAATCCGGTATTTCAAAGCCAAAATGAGTCTATTGTCGATGGCAG
This sequence comes from Fusarium fujikuroi IMI 58289, assembly GCF_900079805.1. Classification (NCBI taxonomy): domain Eukaryota; kingdom Fungi; phylum Ascomycota; class Sordariomycetes; order Hypocreales; family Nectriaceae; genus Fusarium; species Fusarium fujikuroi. The sequence goes on along the minus strand of NC_036622.1, from coordinate 299,074 downwards.
CGCGATAGCGACGTGGGGTACTATCTTCGAAGAAGGCTGCAAGCAGCTCGGTACTTCCTTCATTCCACTTCCTTCAGACGTCCAAATGAAACATCTTGAGGCAGTCGGCTTTGTTGACATTCAATCTCGGATTATCAAGGTGCCAATTGGAAATTGGCCTAAGGAGCGAGCCTTGAAGGACATCGGGAGTCTTGCGAAAATGAGTATTACTGGAGATATACAAGGATGGATTGGTTTTATGACTTATGTTTGTCGTTGGGAGAACTCCGATATAAGGGATTACTGCGTGCAATTGAGCAAAGAGCTTGCATCCACGACGGCACAATTATTTTATTACCAGCAGGTCGTGTGGGGTCGAAAGCCTAAGGATTTTTGAAAAAATTAGAGATTTTGTTTATTTATTTATCTCTTTCCCTTTTTTCTTTCTCTTATATACAGGTCAAACCATTATCCGTATCTATCTGGGGCCCGCCCTACTAAGGCTGACTAGTTTCTTAATAAGCTTCTTAGGACTGTCATCATTGCATTTATTTCTTCGCTTTCCCAAGGGATGGAAATCTAGATGATGAGGGTATCAAGGTTGGCAACCTGACACCGACAGGCTTGTTCTCTATTATGTATAGCATTGGCGCGTGCGTTGGCTCTAACCAGGTCTATGTTATGAACCTGGTCAGAAGCCTTGGCCCAAGGCTGATGCGGTATACTTTTAGATATGAAACTGAATCATGGACTGCTGGGGACCATTCCTTTTACTCAGTAGTCCTCGGTCAACAGCTCATCACAAGCTAGATCAACGGACAGTACAAAAATGTTCCAGGCACAAGCATTTTAGTGGTAGTCGCTTTGCGAAGCAGGTCTGAGGGGCTATTGATGACTTGTTAAGCCATCAAATCAAATAAGAATTGTGTTGACTGACGACTCTAAACTCATGAGCCCATGACTACTTTCACCAGTCCTAACTACTCTAGCTACCTAAACTAACTATAGGGCTACCGCTAGCCGGGTTAAAGGTATCCCAAGATATGCATGCAGACACGCCCGCGGCTTCACGTGGGTTAACAAACCCCTCGACAGCAGGATTACTGCTGGGAGGTAGAGGGGGAGCTGCGAACTCCATCACAGTGCCCTTAGACTCAACGTGAGGTCCAACCTGGACTCCATGAGGCCACTGGAAGATATTACCTTTATCCCAGTATGCCTTGATGCTCTGTAACTCCTCTCGATTAACACCATAGTATGCCTTTTCGTATGTGTCTTTGTCGAGTGTTGCATCCGGGAAGTTGACATACACACCAAGCCCATCCATAGAATATCCTCTCAATGCCTTATTGAACTCTGCAAGGAACAGCCTCATCTTCGTCTCTAACCACTTATCTTTCCACTCAATCATGATATATGTGTGATAGACGCACCCACGCCAAGGATAAGCCGAGTCGTGAGGGCCCTTCTCACTGGCTTTGCCGCCGGAATGAATCCAAGTGACTCTGATTGAGCCTTCTTCGCCTTTGAAGTCTGTTTTGAAATCTTGTAGCTTTGTCTTCAGAGTCTTGATTATCTCGGAAATATTCTCTTTGACGCTTGCCTCGGTGAAGGAAAAAGAAGTGTAGATCCTGAACATCGCATTTGAAGGCAGGGCTTTCTGGGTTTCTTCTGACCACTGAGCTACAAGAGTCTCGTGGAGAAAAAGGGTTGAGTTCTCCTGCAGAGTACGATCCTTGAGCTCTTCTGCCAGTGACTTGTTTTTGTTGTCAATCTTGTCTTTCTCATCAACCTTGCCGCAATCTCCGAGACGTTCATCGACCTCTTTGTCAAAGTCTGTCTCTAGCCCATTATAGTAGACCAAAAGTCGAACAGAGGGATCAACGCGGGCATCTTTGAGGTCCATCAGCCAACTGCTGTCAATCGTCATGTTGTTGGTCCAACTAGCAGTGTAGAACTTTATCATCGCTTCTGTAAAAGCGGTCTGATACTTGGAGTCATGGGGAGGTGCCCAGGTGTAGACTCCTGCAACAACATAATCGTGGTGCAGTTCTTGAACCTTCAGCTTGAGCTGGGTGACTATTCCGAAGTTATTGCCGCCTGCACCACAAAGAGCCCAGAAGAGTCTTTTCTTTTCGGGGTCACTGTCATTGGGGCTGACTTGGACGATTCCATGGTCTGCAGTGACAATGCGAGCCTCAAGAAGCGTGTCGCTCCCCAGGCCAAAACTTCGAGTAAAAGGTGCGAGTCCTCCACCCAGAGTGAAACCGCTGACTCCAACGCTAGGACAACGCCCTCCATTGATGACCAATTTATCATGATGGTCGTTGATCAGTTCGTGATAAGCATGAGCCCAGAGCGCGCCTGCATCCATGGTGATGGTCATGTTGTTCTTGTTGGCAATGTCGAGGTCGACGCGTTTCATATTGACAAGATCAATCGAGATACCGTTGTTGATAGAAGAGAACCCAGCGTATGAGTGGCCTCCATTCTTGATTCGTATAGGTAGGCCTACTGTCTTAGCTTGGTGAACAACGATGCGAACATGAGATTCATGCTCGGGTTGGATGACACATCCTGGTCTGTCAAAGCGATAGAGAAGGTTCGAGTTTGCAACAGATTTCTCGTACTCGAGATCTCCGGGAGTGTAAACTGGGATCTTCTTCCCTCTGAAGAACCCCACTTGTTGCATACAGAGCTCGAGGAGACGTCTCTGTTTCTCTTTCTCCTCCTTGCTTAATTCAGGTAGTCCAGGTCTTTGAGAGGCCATTGTGTTAGCTGTAGTGCGAAACGAAGTTCTTGTAAATATATTCAATATTGAAAGGAAAGATCAATAAGTTGCTTGGTCTGCCTTCTTGGACTCAGGAAGAGTCAAAGATGAGCTTTTATAGGTGGTTCAGAAGGCCGAGTAGCGCTCTGCAGGCATATCCAACGCTAGCCGCTTCATGAGCTACACGGAGACTGTCGCATATATCACATTCCATCACATACATCACAATCAATGTCTCAGCTTCCATCCACACGAACGACAATATGCAGCCGCGCTTGTGAGGGTTTGCCTCTATACAGAATCTTGGCTCCCAGCGCTAGTGAATATGCGCAGGTCAATAGTCTGGTCTAGACGTCGCCATCTTTCCAGCAGACCAATAGGAGTAATACGATGAGTTCCGGAGGAGTCCCACTCAGCCAGCCCGGTTTTACCTCTTTCATCAACCCCTCACTTTTCAGCTAGCCACAATCAATTATAATCACCACACAGAACCTAGCTGCCAGAAAGGGCCGGTCCGTAGTGAACTAGAAAAGCCTCGATACGGAAAGTTGACATACACATGGAACTCAAGGAGTCCACGGTGTGGCATACGAGGCAAGGCGCGGCATTTAGCGTCAGTCTTAGGACAAAGGTAAACAAGGACCGCAACGAAGTTATGTTTGGGCAGGGCGACAGCTCGTAAACCGTAAGGTCGTTAGTGAATCTTTTTACTCGGGTCATAAGCTAGCTAGGCCTCGCAAATATACCGCCACCACAGTAGCATTGAGGAAAGATTGATGGTGTTACCTTCTGGATTCCCATTAGAAAGAAAATAGGACCAGAGCTCTAAAGCAAATCCTTATAAGAGAGGCCGGTTGTCCTCAAAAGTAAAATACTTTTCATCAGGATGGCTGCACGCATCAAGACTCTCATTTTGGATTACGACCCAGACATTCTCTCTTCAAGGACACGCCAGGTATGGGCGTTTCCCAAAAGAACACGATTCGCACTACTTGCTTTTAGAAGTTTTAGATTGCATTGAAAGGAGCCGGGGTGGTAAATCCCTTCACTACGCCATCGAACCGAGAATGACAGGATGGGTATTGAAATACCGCTCTTAAGGCGACTTGGAAGAAAAGGATAATAAGTTTCGCATTCAAGAACATGTGCTGGATATGCAAATGAGCTGTTAAAAAAAGTAATCCTCTACGACCTCTGTATACGGAAATTGTCGCTACAAGGTTTGCAGAGAGGGCGAACGATAGGCAGATGTCTTTGCGACTTGGACCTTGTGGTTTTTTTACTACAATCTATTCCATTATTTCCAAGCGAGGTAGATGTCGTGAAAGGCCCCATATGGGCGAGTTCTGTCAATAGTGGACACAGTGGGAGGGATGTTCCTTATCGATCCACTATCAAAAGTCTGCTGTCAGGAGGTAGAGGGGAATGCGGGGTTGAAGCCACGGATTCCCACTCTAGCCGCGGCAAGTTTTGATTTCCTTATGGGGAAAAACAAGATCAATAGATCCGTTGTGAGGTTGTTCTCGGGGCCATTACTACAAAATAAGGTTAAAAAACCAATTCAATATCAATAGGCAAATCTGTTCCCCCAGATACGGTACACCACACGGCCCGTGGCTACGACGCGCAGTAGCTTGCCCATCTGCTTAAGTAAAGACCTTAAGCAAAGTTGATTTGTCCTGTCCCATCCACCGGAGTATCCCAGTCGTTTGATGCACGCACACGCTCACGAAGAGCACCCTTGTCAAGAATGGTAGCTCATTTAGACGCGACCCGTCCGCCCGGACTGTCGAAAGTGGAAGGTTTATTCCAGCTAGAAAGGATCGAAAGAGTAAGCTGTCAAATGATATTTTCCTTCTGGACTCATCAAAAGTGGAATAGACTGCTAAATGCGTGTTTGTACTAGGATGTTCTCAAAACGACCAGTGGCCTTTGGCATCCTCCTGGAGGAAGAGGACTTTATGGAGGGTGCGTATTCTTTTATATCCCCAACGATCAAATCGGCCAAGAGTTGATTGTGACTATGCAGAGTTATCATGTCGCAAAGTTTGATAGCGGCAAAACAGACCGTTGGTGAAGACTTTGTCTGTCATTCCCTGCAGAGCCAATTCTTTCTCCTTGGAAGCGATAAATCCCCAGTCACCTATTCAGTCGCGAGAGTTCGAGAAGGGCGCTCTTATGCTACAAGAACAGTCCACGCAACCCAGGAAGGAAAATGCATCCATCTTGCTGTGGTATCGTTCGCCCGAACGCCTTCCAAAAAGCCTCAGCACATTCACCATGCCTCAGGAATGGCAGCGGTCGGGAAACCACCGGCAGAAGAACGACATATGTGTCAAAAGCAGGGCATCGACGCAATTGCTCCAGATATGTTAGCCGTCAGCTTTGGAGATGATAGCACTCCACCACAGGATAGAGTATTGCGGTGTTGGATCCGTGCACGAGAAGATATCCTTCATGCTGATGACATTACGGTACATCAAGCCGTCCTGGTTTTCCTATCTGATTGGCTTGCAATAGCAACAGCCCCATATGCCCACGGTTACTTCCGATTTCCGGAATCGATCGCGGAAAGCGTTAAATCATCGATTTTAGTAGGGACAGAAATTGGGATGTTATCCACTCTCAATCATTCTATCTGCTTTCACTCATCATCAAGCATACGAGCCGACGAATGGATGCTAGTCGAGGTCAACTGCCCCTGGGCAGGTGATGAAAGATGTTTGGCTATTGCAAAGGTGTTTACAAAAGATGGTGCCTTGCTTGCGAGCTACACTCAAGAAGTAAGTATGCCTAGTGCACCCTGTAAGATAATAATTAATGTAACTTAGGGAATTTTGAGATTAAGGCAAAATGAGAATAGATTATAATTTATAAGTTAAGTTCTTATGAGTTAATACATATTTTATAAATCTTAATCGCAAAGAACACGGCCAGAGTTATCTGTGGAGGTAGCCTTGCAAAGGACGCTTTATCAGAACTACATTTCTCGCAGTCACGAATGCCCCACCTTTGCCTACTCTCCCCAGAGTTAGAAGACGCAAAAACCATTCTTTACACTACAGCGGATATGATCAAGGTACTTGGATCGTTTATGTCTGAGGATGATTCGTAGCTTCCCAATGATGTGCAAGAAACAGAGAAGCGCCTCGACTACTCGAACAAGATCTCGCGGCCCCCATCATAGCTGCAACAACTGGCTTGGCTCAGTTATACGTGTCATTTCTCATCGACAAGGAAATGAGGTCTGGGAATTTTGACAAAGCGAGTCTTTACTCTAGGGTATATGAGACAGGGGCGATGCGCCAGATTCTGGCGACATTTACAGCATCGGGCCCCGGCGGAGATGTTACACGAGCAGTCAAGCCGCAGTTGTGGAGTTCGCCAGAGAACTGGGAGGGCACAATATGGCATGCTTTGGCGCAAATGAAGAGGCCTGGTTGAGGTGGGAGGGACTAAGTTCTGTGTGCTAATTTAAGCTATCAGCCACAAGTTAACACTATTGCCACTTGAAGTTCCTGCGAGTATAACCTTAATTTGGGGTTATATAATGAGTACTCAAGTCCATCGTTGACCTCTTAATTTCCTGCCCTCCATATTTCCGTCATGCATTCGATCTTTGTGTCAACAAACTCAGCAACCCCCGTCATGTCTCTCCCACCCCCAGATAATCTTTTCACGATCGAGTCTCAGCCCACTCGCACCATGGTATTCTTCGATCTTGACAACACATTGTTCAATCACCAGCAATCTACCTACTACGCCATGTCCGCCGTACGCATTTTACTCCCGCTTCCTCGTGAAATCCCGCTGGACGTGCTTGTCGACAAATACAACGAAGCCCTTGATCTCGTTTATAACCAATATCTCCGAAATGAAATAGCACACGAAGACCAGGATTCAGTAAAGGTCAAGCTCTTTTTTAAGAGTTTACACCTTGAAGAACCGGACTCCAAATGTATCGCGCGGTTTCGGAGTGTATACAAAAGAACATACAGGGGGAAACGAAAGGCTATGCCCGGAAGCATCGAGACCTTGAGAAGCCTTCGGAAGAATGGCTATCGCACTGCTATCATCACAAACGGCCCGACCGAAATTCAGATAGAAAAGGCTAAAGCCATTGGCGTCTTCGATCTCGTTGACTGCGTCATCACATCACAAGAAGCTGGCCATCCTAAGCCTGATGTCAGGATCTTCCAGTATGCTTTGGAAAAACTGGATGTGAAACCAGATGACGCGCATATGGTTGGCGATTCTGTCGAGGCTGACATCAAGGGTGCTCTCGATGCCCAAATATCGCCTATCTTGTATTCCCCCGGTTCTAACAGCTCCTTGAAACTTCTATTTGGAAAGGAAATTCCGGTTATCCGTCAATTCGATCAGCTACCTATGGTTCTGGAACCCCCGTTAGATTCCGGCTTGGACTGAGCTTCCCTACACCAAGGCAGATGAGGATCTTGTTATGCCGGTGGAGGCTACATAGAATTTAGTAGGGCTCTGTGATCATTATAGCCTAATCTCAATATGAACAATCACGGGGTTTAGCTCTATATAGCAGGACTACGGCGTTTCACCGGGGTGACGCGCTATTATCCCGCACTCGACTGACAGATTGAGCTTCTATCACGAATTCGACAACACCGCTGCATGCTGGCTCAGGATCCTTTAGCAGGAGGCCTTGGATAACCCGCTGAGAAAATGAAGGGGTCCTTTTTAGTGATTGCGAGTCAACTTGCTCTGGTTGCAACTGATAGCAGAGAAGTATAGAGAACGAACTACGATTTCCGTTTGATACCAGTTCATGCTTATATGAGCACACTTAGAGCACATTTGTGAACTCTTCTAGCTCTATAAATATGCATTATGGACTTCTACACTAAGGTCACTAACTGAGTTATCAAAAAAGCTCATTATTATATCGACAATAACAGGCACATCTCTATTCAGAGACAGACATTTATTAATTAACATATCTTTATTGGGCTATTTATATATTACGCTCTAAAAGCGTAAGTCGATGTAGCCTTTCTAGGATGCTGGCTCCGTATGTCTTTTCAGGATGAATGTCATCAAGTTTAACTATCAATTATTATTCTCAGCCGCTCTCTATACGCAGCTTTCATTCTGCCATAGCTGTCGCCATACTAAGCCCCAGCCGTCTTAACCTTCCTGCAACCTAAATTGAGATTATAATCCCATGGGTTTGTGGATAAAGACTGACCTGTTGATCGTAATGCCCCGGAATGCGCTGGCAGCATGTTGACTGGTGGCGCTTAGAACCCCTCAGTCATCACAGTCAGTGGCTGAAACATCTGACCAAGAGTGGCTTGAAGGAGTTGCAAACAAGACAACAACGCTAGAATACAAGATACAGACCCCTCTATTGCTTGCATTAGACGCCGGAATGGAAGGTGGAGAGAGGGTTATGAACGCTCTGCTAACACAAGACATCCCCAAGAACTTGTTTCAGATAGCTCTGCACCTTGCAGCAGCAAAGCTCCTGGGGGACGACAGATTAGTCGAGTTATGCGTGAAGAAAATGTCAAAGCTATTGCGTCCACTTGCACAGTCTTTGGAGGGAAAGACCTGGCCCGAGGACTGGGAAGAATGTCTGAGCCTGTGGTGTGATTATGCCAAGGTTTATGAGATTGAATAGGTAAAAGAAAGAATCGAGACCGCTTCTCATCGGCTTAAGGAGACTAAGAGCTGGCTGAAGAGCAAGAAATGGTGAATATGGTTGCTATAAATTTGTTGCCCTAGATACCTATGGGTCTTTTCCTGGCAAAAGATTGCTCATAGTGTTATTTTATTTTGTCCCCTATTCCATCGCCGACTGAGGAAGTATGGGACGAATGAAGCCATGTGCGTAAGCATGAGTGATATCATGAGGAGACTGAAGCCTTTTCCCCTAGCCGTGGTATGGAATGATGTTGCACTGGCTCCCAGAAACCGAAGGACAATAGTATGTAACTGCCTGGTAAAGGGATTAGCATTGGTCTCCTGACTAACCCTTAGGCTGTTGGAGAACTGACATTATTCCGGATGTAGCTATTCCAAGCACAGCCACTGCAGCAATTGAGGTTAGAAGCCGGCAATGAGCCTCCAATGGTGCCGTCTGGCTGGCATGCCGATGCGACAGAGGCCAGAGATGCCGAAGCAATTGCAGCGATGAGAGAAGTGAAGCGCATTGTTAGATTGAGTAGAACTGAAGAAGGCGGAGTTTAGATCTTGTGAATACTCTTAGAAGAAATGATGCCAGTAGTGATTGATGTGATATATATCTAATTCTGAAACGGGGATCCACATCGTTGAGTTACCAGTTACTCGTAATCACGGCTCTTTCAAACTGTATTTTACCACAGGACTGATATTAATGGTGGTTTATGGGCCCATCAATCTATGTAAGTTTCGAAGCTCCGCGGACGACGTATGTTGGTCCGCCGAGGTTACGCCAATGCTTGTGGCGAGGTATGGCACATGTTCTCCATTGCCTCTTTGCTGCAAATTGGTTTAAGTTGCCTCCCCACTTTCCTCATTTGCCGAATCGCAGTCAAGTTCTACGTAATACAATATCTCAAGATGGAGAGGGCTAGTATTAGTGGTCTCTGATTACTATGATGATACTGGATCTACTTGCGATTATTTACCCACAGAACCCAACATTATGCACACTACGTACTGAGCTGGAGTCTGAGGTAGTGGAAAGAGGGCAACAACATGCAACACAATATCAGTTGATCTGGAGTAGGTAGCTCTAGCTTAACAACCGAGTTCAGGTACCGCTTCGACTCTTTGTGGGCCGTGCTAGCCGACAAGGTTTTCGTATAAAGAGATCAGCCCTGTAACCACTCCAATCATTGTCCACCAGTGGGGAAGTAAGCGAGAGACTACTACTATGACATCCGAGGTCTACCCACTATTCTGAATTCATGAATGGCTACGGAGTACACCGCTATATATCAAATCCGTTTGCCCTAAGCAGGGAGTCAACCGAGTCCGTGATATCCCGCAGCGCAAAGTCAGTCCTGTTACCCGCCATCGTAGGATTGACCTTGTTGTCATAGAACAGCACGCTTGAATAAATGCGATCGCCAAGCTCATGCGCAGAAGTCTGACTGATAGCCGAGGCAGGCTCCAACTTCCTGTCAATACTCTCTATGAAGCCCAAGAAATTGGCAGTTCTCCAGCTATCCTTCGAGCTAAACACAGAGACACCGCAGGTATTCTTTGCAATGACATCTTCTGCCATCAACATAACCTTTCCGCCGTAACGGTGAGGTAGGCTTAGGGAGCTTCCACCAGAGAAATTGTGATAATTTGTCTGTGGGATAACAACTGGTGAGTGATGGCCACCGTGAATAGTGAACTTGGCGAGCTGATGGTTGGTATTGTCGCTGACGATCAGAGTGTCATCGACTCTAACCACTCCTCCGAACCCAAAAGAGCGTGGAGGAGTGGTTGGCTCGCGGACGTAGAAAGGTGAGACTCTATCCTCGCAGTCAATGTGAAGAAGACTGGATGGATAAGCACCATTGACATAAAGATCTCCAGAAAGACCATTATCAATGTCAAGAAAAGCCCCGTACTGGCCCTTGGTGACAGCAGTTAGGTTGATCTTCTTGGTTGCAAAAGTGTTGAGATTGACTTTGACAACAAAGTTATCGCCGCTCACGTCGTTTCCCGCGCTTAAAAAGAAAGAAGCGGCCTCTACGACGGCAGACAGGACATTGTTTGTGGGGTCGATGATAGTCCCAGAGAGTCTTTTGTCTAGGCTGTGGGTTATTCCAGGGATAGAGATAATCCGCTCCATTGATGAGCTGTAGGGATCCCAGACGGCGATGCTCGCGTTGTAGATCGAGCTGTGACGAACTATTAGGCTTAAACTGGCCACTACACGCCATGGAGCGCATACCTGAGGTACAGAACGCAGCGCTGATCATCCCATCGAAAGAAGGACGGATAGAGTTGGAATTGATTGTGGAATAGGATATCGCCAGAAATCGGACGGCACTTCGAAGTTGTGTGCTTCGAAGCAGAGGCTGTTAAAATCCAGGACGCAACCAATGAGAAAAGTACACTGCACTTCATAGTGAACTATTGAATCTAGCGTCGATTCACAGCTGTATAGTGTGGATTTTAGATATGTTGATAATGTTTCAGACTTAGGACCTCCCCACAGAGTAGAAGAAATGGGAGTTATATACGGAGTGCTTTGTATGTTGAGCGTAAAATTTCGGAAAGACCGGAATACTAAACTTTAAACGTGCGTCACCGACATCAAGCAGCGAATGTCAGTACTTGATATCAATTACCAGCCCCCGCCCCCTGCATAATGCATGATCTGCGAAATGAGTCTGCCGGAACTCTATTATCTACCGAAACTATTGCGCTCAGACGGCAAATGGAGACGTTCACTTAGCGGTGAAGAACACGGGCTGATGTTCCCTTAGGCATTGATGAAAGAGGCCCTGCCGCTATGAATACGTCTCCAGCAGCTACAGATGCTTTACAAGTTCCCGGATATCATCCACAGCATCCAGCGCCCAGCACCGTTGGCTCACTGCTTCAGCGTCACGTATTGAAACGCTCTTGCATCCATCAATGAACTTCTCCTGCAGTTTCACGTCGCTCAGAGGATTTGAGCGACTGCCAACAGCATGGTCGACGAACTTTGTCAATACCTCTCCGCTTTTCAGCGCAACAGTGACGCTTGCCGAGTCTGCTGCAATACTAGTATCGATATTCGCCGTAATGCGATCGCGAATAGTAATGACCGCAGGATCGAGTACGACATTGTCTTCGTACTCCAGTGGCGTGACTCTGCCAAGGAGGAGTCCGCATGCACCACTATGGTAGACGCTGAACTTTGCCTCCAGGCCATCCTTTGGAGTTTTCTTCCCGGTAAGTTCCAGGACAAGAGGGTGTACTTGCGCCGTGACAGACTCGATCTGCGCTGGGGTGTGTCCCTCTCTCGTCAGTTCCGCGTGTATTTGTGTGCAAGCGTCGATGACAGGGTGTATGACAATTCCACACGGAAAGGGTTTGAAACTATTCCTCAGAATCTCCCAGCGGCCTGTGTTATCATGAGCTAAGCCGTCCTCATTCTCAGTGCTGAGCCAACGATCTAGGCTTTGAAGCGCGTTTGGCTTATTGGCGCCGACAACTGCAGCCCAGCCACGTTTCGCCTCCAGTGCACCTTGACTGCTAGAGTAGCCCCCTTCAGCCATGACAGCAGCTACAAGGCCGTTTTGAGCAGCGCGCCCAACGTGGAATGATTTGCAGTGTGAACCGAACATCTCTCGAAGGCCAGTGACTTGGGTAGCTGCGAGACCGATTGCATGAGTAGTCTTTGCTGGAGATAGCTCTAAGACCTTTGAGACTGCAACAGCCGCGCCGATCGAACCGACGGTAGAGGTAATGTGCCTTGAGAGTTGTAAGTTGGTGTAATAGACATGAACATGCATACACCTACCAGCCAACATCGTAGTGTTCCGGCCAGACAGCAAGTCCAGCCTTACATTCAGCTTCTATACCAGCCACGAGAGCAGTGATGAATTGCTTCCCTGAGATACCGCCTCTCCACTCGGCAACAGCAAGAAGAGCGCTCGCAACAGGTCCAGTGGGATGGATAATGGTGTCGAGGTGCGTGTCGTCGTAATCATGGACGTGCGATGCTATGCCATTGATCAACGCCGCATGCTGAGCATCTAAACGTGAAGATCCCTGATATCCAAGGAGAGATGCTGTAGGTGGGCCGAAGAAGGGTGACATTGTTTGGTGCTGCCGGCAAGTAGCCTATGTTAGCTATTGTTTGGCTAAGTAGGTGTTGAGCTTACGGCGATCGTTGTAGCTTCGTGCTGACTACCTGCTATGGTACAACCAACCCAGTTGTAAAAGCTTCGAATAGCTGCACGGGTCACATCTTCCGGAAGGTCCGAGTACCGGAGGTTGTGAGACCAGGTGGCGAGGCGTCGAGTAGCCATTGCAGCGATGCAGCTGAGGATAGCCAATGTATTCAATTAATAAATAAATTTATATCGAAGAAATGGTCCAATTGTAAAAAAGCAGGATTGGAACTATCACTGCTTATATTGACCTGGTAGGTAGCTCGTTGGCTGTTCCGACGTCATCGGTTGTTCCGTCGGCTCAGCCGATCGTTCGGGTGCCGATCCACCCGCAACAATGTCTGTCGGTTGAGCCGACTGACTAACAAGACCACTGATGCGTTATGGCTAATACAGCACCGCAGGCTGTCAAGAGACCCAAATTGCCATTAGTCTGCGAGAGAATGGGTTGGATCTTTGCTATGATAAAAGGCGACACATTTCCCCAGTTCCCCAGATTCTGACAAACATTTCTCCACAGTCTACTTGGTCGCCCTACCTTAGCTCTTGTTTCTCAAGTCAGCTAAACTTGCAAGAATTTTTCATCTAGGGAAAAGATGAGTTTCTTTGGACTTCGAGGGAGGAAACTCCAGATGGCCCAGATCTGGGCGGTCATTCTGCCGTGTTATCTCTTGTAAGTCAGTCAAGCTTTTGAACGCACACGAATGAGTTTGCTGGAGCATGGTAACAGCTGACTAGTTTGTTTCGATTTGCAGATTTGGTTATAACAACTCTATCGCTGGAGGCTTTCTCAGTCTTCCGTCGTGGGTCGAAACCTTTCCTGCTCTCGACACCGTGCACACCAAAGGGGCTATCAAAGACCATAACTCGACCCTCCAAGTACGCCGCTTACCTCCCTCCATTTCGGAACTATTTTACTGACTTAGTTTCTTAAAAGGGAACAGTCGTGGCCATGTACACCCTGGGCTGTCTCTTCGGCTGTCTCAGCTGCATCTGGCTAGGCGACAAGCTCGGCCGGAAGAAGACCATCATTTTCGGCGCCTTGGTCAACACAATAGGCGCAGCTCTCCAAGCCTCCTCCTACTCGCTGCCGCAACTCATAATCGGGCGACTGGTTTCTGGATACGGTTTCGGTCACATTACAGCTACAGCTCCCAACTGGCAGGCAGAGTGTTCTGGCGCTGCCCATCGCGGTGCAGCGGTGATGCTCGAAGGCTTGTTCATCTCCCTTGGCCTGGCCATCGGAGGCTGGACGAATCTGGGCATGTCCTTCCATCACGGCTCTGTCACTTTCCGATTCCCAGTGGCCCTATCCGGGGTGTTTTCCATCATCATTATGCTTACTACACCGTTGCTCCCGGAATCACCACGCTGGCTGACCAAGAAGGGCCGGCTCGACCGCGCAAGAGAAGTTCTAGCCGATTTGACAGACACGGACGCAAATTCCGTTCAGGTGCGAGAGGCAATCCGCGAAATCGAGACATCCCTGGCCCTCGCAGGAGAAGCCAAGCTCAAGGACATTTTCACCAACGGCCCTCTCCGCCTTTTACACCGCATGTGTCTCGCCTGCGCGGCGCAATGCTTCCAGCAAATGAGCGGCATCAACGCCCTTGCCTTCTACCAAGCCAAGATCTTCGAGGACTATCTTGGTCAAACTCCGAGGGCGGCAAAGATCATCGCTGCTTCGGTCTTTACCTGGCAGACCATCTGCTCGCCCATTGGTGTCTTGACAGTGGACAGGTTCGGGCGTCGCAAACTGATGATGGTGTCGTCTTTGGGGATGGGTGTTTGTATGGCTGTTGTTGCGGGCGGATCATCGCAGCCGGGGAACACGGCTTCGGTGGGAGTTGCGGCGGCCTTCATATTCCTTTTCTCGCTATTCTTTCCTACTGGGTTTCTTGGACTTACGTTTCTGTATGCTGCTGAGATCTCACCACTCAGTCATCGAGTGCCCATCACCGCCATGTCAACTGGTAGGTTCATCATTCTCAATCAGATTCGTATCTCTTGCTAACTAGTATTGGCCACCGCATGGCTATTCAACTTTGTAAGTCTGATTACCTGCATCTGATAAATCAAGGCCTAACTCTGGGGTTCATAGGTTGTTGCAGAAATTACTCCCATTGGACTGGCTACTCTTAAGTACAGATACTACATCATCTACGCTGCCATCAACATATGTCTCACTTTCCCCAGTAAGTCCACTATGTCATTTGTTTGTTGTAGCTAGCGAGTTCTGATTGTCTCCCCCAGGCGTATTCTTCTTCTTCCCTGAGACCAGCGGCCTTCACTTGGAAGAGGTCGACGCCATCTTCTTGGACAGTAGCAATATATTTGAAACAGTTTCTATTGCCAGATATAGTCGATCAGCTAATCACAGAAGTAACATTGACAATGGGAGGGAAGAGAAACAGGAAGTGGCTCAAATTGAGAAAGGGTCGCCAGCACCTTAAGACATTAGAGAGGTCCAGGTGCTGCAGGGCGTGGTTAGGGAGCTGAATTGCCTTTAATATTGTAGATATAGCACTTTATTATAACCATTATAAAATTAAACGCTTTACATTGGGCCATATATAGCTATATACCCGAGTCGACACCGCCAGTGCTCACCACCTAGATTGTAGTCACTAGAGGCATTGAGATCTCATTCTGCTCGGCATATCCACAAGATGTTATGAGCAATCAATTAAAGGCATGTTGTAGAGCCTGATAACATATTCACAAGTCTGATATGCAAATTCATGCTGACTCTTTCTCAAACCAACCGCCCAGTCCACCAAGTAGCATGAGGTCAGATAGGCACTAACATACCTTGGGATTGAACTAGTTACTAAGCACTATTACAGAAGTACAGCCGCCACCACTAGAGGTGGGGTAATGGCTTTGGCCCCCTGTAAACTTGGACCTTTCAACCTCCTCTAATGTCCCATTCACAAACCGAATCGTCAAGCGCAAGGTCTACTCGTCGTCGCCCTAGAGGTCTTGTAGCATGCCGTCGATGCAAGAGCCGCAAGCAGCGCTGCGATAATGAGTTCCCAGCATGTTCGAATTGCCTCGCTGCGGGGGAGAAGTGCTCCTATGGTGCCAAGCAAGCGTACCCAGCAGAGTATGTGAAGTCTCTTGAGCGTCAAATCTCACGGCTGCAACAAGAAGTAGCCTCCCCGCGACAAAATGCCGTCACTCCAACGAGCCATTGTTCTATTCAGCAACAGATACTTGACTCCTAATCTGGTCCAAATGAGACTGAGCCCACAAACTTGAACGGCACCGCAAGTTCGGACTTGGAGGCCAGCGCTGGGATTGTTGCTCCTTCGCCGGATTCTTTTCTGGGGACTTCAAGCGGGTATCCTCTTACCAAACTCCTTCGATCGGCATTACCCTCAGTAGGTGCACGCCAAAGTGATCGAGCAGAAACTTCACATCGAGTCAATGTCGCGGCACGGTCTTCAATAGGCATGCGTGCCAACACAAGGCAGCACTCTCAGGGCAGCCAAGTGTCTGACGGCTCAGACCTTCCCAGCAAGGAAGTCGGCGACAAGCTCATTGAGGCCTACTATGCAAGGGTGCACCCAAAGCATCCCTTCCTGCCTCGGAAAAGAGTCCTGTCGCTACACGAGGCTAGACTTGAGCTCGTACCAGCGCATAAGGCTGTGCGTTCCGAAGTTATGTGGAGCAGATGCGACTATGCAACCTTGCAACTAGTATATGCCATTGGAGCACGTTACTTGCAGCTGAGCAACGATGATGATCATTATTCGTCTCCAAAGGTTAGGATTTATCCCCCAAGACTATCTACATATCTGACTTGAGAAACCCAGCGACACTATGCCTGCGCGATGGCAGATGCGGACAGTATCTTTGCAACAGGTAGTCTCGAGAGCTTGGAGGCGATGCTTCTGCTCACGATATATCAATTAAGGTCTCCGACAGGTCCTGGGGTCTGGTAAGCAACCACCGCACAATTGGCGGAGATCGATCACAGAACGAGCAATCTAACGACAATCAGGTGGATGATCGAGATAACAATGCGGTATTGTATCGATAATGGCCTCCATCGACAAGCCACCAACATCCCTCCAACTCTCGATGAGAGACGGAAACGGATCTTCTGGACGACATACATGTTGGAGAGATCAATCGCGCGGACCATGGGTCGACCTCACTCTATTTCCGATAGAGATATTGACGTCCCGCTCCCAGCCAACATCGACGATGAGC
Organism: Fusarium fujikuroi IMI 58289; assembly: GCF_900079805.1. Lineage (NCBI taxonomy): Eukaryota > Fungi > Ascomycota > Sordariomycetes > Hypocreales > Nectriaceae > Fusarium > Fusarium fujikuroi. The sequence goes on along the minus strand of NC_036622.1, from coordinate 282,262 downwards.
TGGGCACTGACGAAGCCATCCTTGCAGCAATTTCTGAGTCGAAACAACATCCTTCTCAGATCACCACACTCACGCCAGCTATTCATATCTTTCGGCTGCAACTGATCGATTCCAAGATTTCATATACGGTATGTCGCGTTGACAAGGATGTCTCCGCGATAAAACCGCACAAAGTCGATCGTCTTCGACAAGCTTTGGAGGAATGGAAGGCTACTATTCCTCAGACTGATCCTGAGAACAAGCCTCATCCTTACCTCACGACAGATTACCATATGATTTAGTACCATAAAGCCATCATACTCCTAAACCTGCCCTTCTTACCCACCCTCACGCCACAAAGCCCGACCTTCCACGAGGTCGTCCACTCCGCCGGACAGGTCTGCTCCCTTTCAAAACGCCTTCACGACCAGCAGACTTACATCTCTTTTTCTATGCTCTCGCTACATGCCAACTTCGTCGCCGGGTTGGTAATGGTTTACTGTTTCTGCCTCGATTCGTCAATCTTTAGTCCCAAGTTCAGCAGCAGCGTTCGAGCGTGTAGCACGATGCTGTACATCATCTCCGAGCGATGGCCGAGAGCGGTTAAGGCTCGAAACGCATTTGATAGGCTCGTCGCTTCTACGATAGAAAGTGACCACGATGCAAGCAACACTATTTTGACATTTGAAGATAATTTACAGGTCTCGCGGGATGACTTTCAGCCTGGCCTTGTGGCAGATGAGCCGGGACAGCTAGAGGTTTGGAGTAACTTCGAGTCGATACTTGGAGATCATCACATTGATCTGGGAACTTGGATGCATGATAGTATCTTTGACACGATGGGCACGTTTCAGTCGATGGATTGGACGGAGTAGGCAAACGTAGTCATGCAATTACAATATTCGCTCAACTATATAGTAAATGGCCATAAGCCTAGGTCTTGCTACCATGTTTGATGGCGCCTCGGTCATGTCCGCATGGAGGGATTCTCAAGGGGAGTGCTTAATAAAAGATGGCTGAGTTTACCAAGGGTTAAACGCTCGGCAAAGTCTACCATCATGTCGCTGGACCCAGTCCTCACTACCAACACACTGAGGACACCACAGGAGGCCTTTAGGATCATACTTCTCCTTGATATCACGAAGTCGTGCGTAGTTTGGTCCCCAGAAAGACCACTGCCAGTCAGGTTCGATCGAGTTTGCCTTATTTACACCAATCAGCCAAGTGCGTCGAGAGTGATCCTAGGACACCATGTTACCTCATTCAAGTAGGCGCCTTGCGCAAGATCCAGTTCCTTCAGCAATGCGAGTTTTCTAAATGTCATATCATGAACAATATTTCTGACGTCAGTGTCCATTGTAGCGTCAGTCCAGCTTTGGCCTGTGATCAGATGGACGGTCGCATTTCGCCAGGAAGGATGTAAAGAGTTGTTGACAGGCTTGGGGCTAATGGTGAGGGTGCCGGATATAGAGAGGTTAGGCAAGCCATTCTGAGGGTCTGTTAGCGCTGTGAATACGACAGGAGCATGGTGACGTGTGTACCGATGGTGCCTCCTTAGTAGGGCCGATCTTCTTGTATACATCTGCAAACTCTTGTCTCTTTTCTGTGATTGTCTGACGTGAGATCAATCGAGAGGCCCTGATGCCGTAGCCTGCGCTGACTATCCCAATGTCGGGCAACACCTTGAGCAGACCCTGCCAAGTGCTAACTGGGATCTTTGTCAAAGACCAATTAATCCTACTGCTGGATGCTGCAAGAATTTTTCTGAATGGCTCAAGAGCATCGTCATAGGTCTTGTTAGAAATGCCAAATCCCATGAAAGATCCACTTAAAGTCAACACCTCAGCTTCAGGAGGACCTGTCACGGTATAATAACCATGGATACCAGCGTCTTGAATCGCAGGAAAGAGCGTATGGGCATCTGCAATGAACTTGTAGAACTCGTCTTCCGAGGTCTGGTTCTTGGCTTTGATGTCATAGCCTCCTATGACCACTTTCGGCGCGTGATAGGCCTTGACGGTCAGCTTTGTAATGACACCAAATGTGCCTCCGCCGCCGCCGCGAATAGCCCAAAAGAGATCCTGGTTCTGACACTGGTTGGCAATTAGGACGTTGCCTGCTGGTGTGACAATCTCTGCCTCGAGGATGTTATCCGCCCCCTGACCATATTTTCCTGTTGCAAACCCGTGGCCGCCTCCAGTGGCCCAGCCGGCAACTCCCACATCCTTTGGCAAATGTCAGTCAGGCACAGGCACTACGAATGATGGACGATACTCACATTGCTGGTACCGCCAACCGCCAACGCGTTCTGTGCTGCCAAGAATTCAAACATCTCGCCGTCTTGAACACCGGCACCAACGGTGGCTGCCATACGAGGGCTTGGGGCGTCTTGGGCGTTGGGGCAAGTCAGGTTAAAGTCTTGACGTAGTTCGATACTCTTCAGGTTATGGGTCCAGATTCTGACACGGAGGTTAGTATTGCGCGCAGATTGGATTACAACTTTCACTCACGACAAACTACTATTTCCCAAATTCCTAAACTAGGTTAGTGGGTATATATGTATAAAGATGCCATGGTGATCCTGCTTTACCTTCCGTTACCAGCATGGCCAGTGTTCTTGATGACCAATCGTATATTATGTCTACCAGCAAACTTTAATGCTGCAGCAACATGATTTACCGTAGTAGCGTTGATAATATAGGCGGGAAGCGCTCCACTTGAGCAACCTCGCTCACCAGCTTCTACGTTGCCGTAGATGCTGGTTCCGTTCTTATAGACTGGAGTGCAGCTAGCGTTGGCCCATTCGGTGTGTAGACTGGCAGGGTCGCTAGAGTGGAACTTTGACTCAGGCCATTGTTTAATGACCCTATCACAGGCAGTAGGACTGTAGCTAGGGTGGGACTTGTAACAAACAGCACCTGGTGGGATGTATCGGATCAGATGTCTGTTGACCGTAGAGTTCAACGAGTCCCAGGTTTTTGAAGAGGGCCAACAAGATTCACGAATTGTCTGAGAAACTGTTAGGGGGCGTACAAGTAATATGTAAAGTAGCTTACGCATCGACATTGGTCCTCTGCATGTCTAGACGTAACCAATGACCCGACCACCGCAAGCGCGGGAACGCAGACCTTCGACAAGAGACGCATCTTGAGGTTCATCTGGCAGTATGTATAAAGAATGAATGAAGCATTTCCCTAAACCGAGACAATCCCATTTTATATCAGCAAATGGCCGATCGCTGATGTCATTACTTGTGAACGCTTGACAGTATTGTATATAATACGCGGAAAAGTCAATGCGAAAAGTCAGTACTTGGGTGTATAGAAGCGAAAATCCATAAAATACGAAAATTACCTGAACTAGGCTAGCATCCCCTCACCGCTGACGTTGCCCTCTGTGGAACTTCTCTTATGAATACTGAATACGCGTATAAGACGGTGGGGAAAACGAGGGGCGGCAACACGTAATCAATAAAGTTATTCTCCACGGGCAAAGTGCACGATGGTTGAGCACATAGTATAGCAACGCACAAAACCTGTCATTAAAAGTATCCAAACAACCCAACAATCATTACCACAAGCAAAGGAGGAAACACCCAATGCTGTGTCTCACCACCGCCGATAATAATCCGACTCACAAACCCATCAGTAATGGGCATAGCCAGCGCTGCACTCAAGGCCTTGGCCATGAGGTTCTCATCCCCTGTAGTCCAGATGATGGAGATCAACACGCCGACAGTGATGTTGCGAATGCCCCAGATCCGCATGAGCGCGAGACTGAACTTTTTAGCCAGAGGTTCAGTGGGGATGGGAAACTCTAGGCGTTGGAGATGGTCGTTTGGGCGGAGGGTGGCGTTGAGACCGAGGCCGACTATCATGAGGCCCAGACCGAGACTGCCGTTGAAGATGATTGGGTGGGACATTTTGGTATTGGGGATTGTATTGTTTGCGTTGGTATGTAGTAAGTTTAGTGGAGTAAGAGTCAAGTTTGAGAGCTTGGAATGTCTTGTGATGAGATGTCACTAATATCAGACAGCATCAACCAGCACTTATATAGTAATTTTTATCAATCTTCTTACTATTAGGTTCTATTCCTCGCTGATTTGTAAGTCAGTCCAGCTAATGCGGGCTCGCGGCAGTGTTGATAGCAAATCCATCAAGTCAGATCTTAGCCTCGATAAAAGTTGCTTCGGGTGGGGCATGTTATGCAATCAACCAATGATGTCCCGACGCAGTTTCGCCGAATTCCGTGATGATAAATTTCCGGATTTTGCGTTTCGGCTTCGGAGCCATAGACTGCTTATTTCTACTTAACTCCATGCCTTTACATGATAAGCTGCAATTCGCAACCTTCTTGAGATCTTTCTTAACATTAACTTATCAAGGAGAAAGTATCAGTTCCATAAGCTTTCAGTCGATCTACAAGGATTGGTGATCAATGATTGAGACTGTTAAGATTCTGGCAATGAGTTCCCCTAGCTACCTGACCCCAGATAGTCCTCGTTGACGCTCATGCACAGGTTTTCAGTTGGCCCGTATTCTTTCCGAGTCACCAATGTTAGAATTTTAACAGTGCCCAAAGTTTAACGTCATTGCGCACGATCAGCTACGCAGTTGTATAGCCAGCACGAAGTTAAGTAAGTCAGAATTAAAGCTTAATCAATAAGAAAGATCTCCGATTTAGCATTGGCGAGTAATCACTTGACCCCAATCCATCTATCAAAGTTTATTCAAGCTTCATATCTCCCATTGGAATACCGCAAACTTCACTGTCACCAAGCTTTGCCCAACAATATCGAGACCAGCTTTGCGATTCAGATACAAAAGGTAAATACTATAAGGGTCTATCTTATTGTTTCTCATCAATAAATTTCACCCTCCCCCCATCTTCTCCTTTATCTTTCTTCTCCTTTATCCTCTACTCAAGCTTCCCCCGCAAGACCAATATCACCCCACAAATCAGGCCTGCAAGACTCATCTCTCTCAGGAGTTCATTCAAAATAACTGCAATCACAATGGACATCCGCAGCAAGGTAATCGCTTCGGTCACCGTGGGACTTATCACTGGACTCTATTTTAGCGATAGCATTTTGACGCCCTTTGGTCTAGGGCTTCATGCAAGCAAATACCCCGGCTGCACGTTGGCGGTGAACTGCATCACACGTTTCTGCGCCCAATTTGCTGTATTCCTGCTCGTACTTTGATCTCACAGTTCACAAAGACCCGCCGGCATGGCGAAATGACACCCATCTCCTTATCACTCAAGGCCATGATATAAAGGATTTCTCCAACTGCACCGGCCTTGTCAAAAGATCGCCTTTTCGCCTAGTGGCTGGTCCTCTATCTTACTACTCGAGGCTGTCTTCATCATTTATACTCCGATCTACCGATAGAAAGATGCTCACCCATTGGCATTCGTGGCGGCTTATCGCATCAATATTCTTCCATCGAATTCGACAAACTTCCCTCTCTTTTCAGCACAAGTCGCCCTCGACGTATCAAGTCAATCCTTTACGTTTCAAATTATAAATTTATCCTTTCCTTACAACATCAAACAGACTGAAGTTCAAATGAAGTTTTGACCTCCATCAAACTTGCCCATGGTGGTGATTGCGAAGCTGAAGACTTGCTCGATTCAAAGCGTGCGCAGCCAGCTGCCTGCTAGAGAGCCATAAGCGAGAGCTTAACGTATCAGCTTTAATAAGTTATAAGCCTAGTTTGTTGTTTGCAGATGACACTTGTGGCTGAGAGCTCAAATTATGACAGGGAATTTAAAATCACTTTGCCTTAGGAGACGAGAAATTCCAACAACCAGATATGTTTTCATTGTTATGTACTCAACAACTAACTAGATCCCAAGAAATGCTTGCCAAGAAGCGTGTGGATGGTAATGTTCGAGGGCGGCTTGGCCAGAGCCATCCCCTACCAGAACCGGTAGAAGCGAATGATTCCATATCAATCTCAATTCATTCATCCATCGCGTAGTAATGATCGTAAAGGTTTCGTGTGTCAAATGATCGTAGATCTTCGTAAGTATCGATGTATCATAGTCAGTGACTCTCAAGTGCCGAAGTCACCATGATCGATAGAGGGGTAAAACCCTTTACCAGCCGAAGTTCTTGACAGTCTTCTTGATGGTGATGGTGCCACCGCCAACGTTAAAGTTGCAGCCCTGGTTGCCGTTCTACGTCCAAGTTAGCAGGTCGCATCCAAGTCTGGGATGTTAGTGTACTTACGTTGTTGTTGCAGCACATCTGGATACCGTTGCAAACACCTCCAAGGCCACCGTTGGTGAAAGAAACACACTCAACATCGGCCTTGTTGCCAGCGGAGGTGCAGCAGTAGAGAGACTGGCCGTTGCCGCACTGGTTCTGCTGATTGTTGTTGTTGTTGTTCTTGGGGGCAGGAGGAGGAGGGGGAGGGGGAGGGGGAGGAGGTCCGCCGTGAGGAGAGGCGAGAGCGCCAGTGGCGACGGCGAGGAGAGCAAGAACGGAGGCGGTGAACTTCATGTTGAAGGTTGGTAAGAAGTGATTGTCTCGAAAGAGAGTGTTGAAGAGTTGATTTGAGATCTGAGTTGATTGCTGAGTGAGTGAGTGATGAAGAAAAGACGAGTTTAGGGGGAGAATAGTCGTCCTTATATACACATTTTGGTCTCACAGAAATGCAAGTCTTTTTCAACTTGAGACCTCATGATGCCCTCTCTTGACGCCCAAGTGGACTTGTGTCAGCTGAACTTGAAGCTATCGAACTCTTTTCCTGCCTCTTAGACCATAATGAGCGCCGAATTCATGCAAAGGGAAGCCCAACGAGAGGTTGGCTAACTCCACAACTGAACAAACATCGTGAAATCGTTGGAGGACAGGACAAGAGGCTGGATCGAGACCCAGGTCTAGGTTGAGCCTCATGCGATAGTCCGGATGAGCTGAGTCCAATACCTCACGTTGAGTCGGCACCGAGATTCCGAATGATCCGGTGAGGTGAGCGAAAGACACAAAGACGGCTTCTCAGCCGCAACGACAGCCTGTGAGTACAGCACATGTAATGCATAAAGGTAACCAACGGAGACGAGGATGCATCGGCGAATTAGGCTTCAATGACAGAGTGATTCATTGGTTGTGTTGGTCAATTCGGAGGCCGAGACCCGGATCAGCAGGGGAAGATGGACCAACAGATGCGAGGGCTTGACGCATGTAACAGCACAGATGTTGCAGCACGCCTAGAGTCCCGGGCCTCACAGCACAAGCAGTGCGCCTCTGTCTACCACGAAACTCCAAACACTTGATCTACTAGTCTTGAACTCGGGAACAATCAGGGTGCAGTGACTTGGAATCACGTGTAAGACACAAGTCGTTTAAGACGGTCTCAAAGAGAAGAGTATGGGGATACACGAAGGAGAGTTCAATAGATCTCGTCACAAAAGCCAAAGTCCCAAAACTTAAAAGCTTATTCAGTGGCTCATATCATGGCTGGCTGAATATTGGTTATGGCCGTATACCCCGGATCACCATGCATATGCGCATTGACCCAACGCCGACATCCGCAGTCCCCAACACGAGCAGACCAACCTTAACACAGACGGCACTTATGTCATTTATTGTCATCTTAACGTCCACAGTAACAACGGGTGCCAATTTGGAATTTCAGCTTAGGGGGCATGTACTTGAAGACATCTGCACAAATACCAGTCTCTGTCTCCCTCAAACTATCTTCGGCATCACTACTCCACTCGTTCACATTACTCGAGTACACACACACACTCTCTCTCTCTCTCTCTGCCACTCTTCTATTTTCAGCTTCGCCTTGTGCCTTAAGCTATCATGCAGCTCCAATTCTCCACCATTCTCTACGGCCTCGCCGTTCTGCAAGGCGCTATTGCTTCGCCTGTCGCTGAGCCGGCTGTTGAGGTTGAGGCTCGAGACATTGAGCCTAGAGCACCTTCCATGGGAGACATTCCCTGGCCCAGAATGCCAGCTCTTCGTCGTAAGTTCACTTGGAACTGAGAAAGTGATGAATCTAACTTGATCTGCGTGAAGGAGCCAAGAAGGGCAGTGACAAGAACTGTCCTGCTCCGACTAACAACCAGGGCAACGCTTGTTCTTCTGGAACTCAGTACTGCTGCACCACCAGCGCTGACGGAAGTAAGTTTTCCTCTTTTTCTCTCCTACTGTGCGAATAACCTGACACCCTAAAGCTCAAACCTGCTCCAACTCTGAGGTCTGCAATGCAAAGATCATTTGCTGCAACAACAACAGCGGCGTAAGTACCTTATCCCCGTTCCTCGCGCGTCTCTCACAGTAATCAGTTCCAAATGTGCATTGGTGAAATTGACTTCAATGCGCCCGTGACCATCAACATCAACATCTACAAGGGCGGAAAGGGTGGCAAGGGCGGCGGCTACAAGTCCATCAAGGAGTAAGCGATTATCTTGTACATACTACCCAGAGTCTTGTATCTACGCTTGTTAGCAGTACCTACTTTCGTTTCTCACACTCCTTTGATGATGGATTGGGATGATGAGCTTGGCCGATGGGACAGAAGAGGGTCGTACATACTATTTAGTCAACCTTAGCTGTCCAAAAAAGGCGATTTGAACCTGAAAAGACTCTTCTTTGCTCCGTACTTTCGTCAGACTTGTGAAAACATGGGGTATTGTGGATCACGAGCTTTGCTTAGCGTAGACCCAACCTGGGTAATGTTTGGTGAGAAATTCCATCAACGCCCAAGACGAGAACGGCAATTCAACGGTCGAGAGCCTCTCATCGCACTAGCACAGACCATCACGGTAATAAGCATGGCTTGCGCTAAATCGAGGCTAGCTGTTACACGTTCTGGTGATACCACGTTGAGCCGCCCTGCCACGTAGGATAATAAAGCCACTTTTGTAGAGGTATCGGCCCCTCGGCATTGCGATTTGAGGCACGTTTGTTGTTTGTGCCTGAACCTGGTACCTGGGCTTGAGATCCTTGATCGTTGTCAGCCTTAACATAAGAGTGAGATCTTAGTGTCCAGTCAAGAGATAGACGAAACCTGGCAAGTCCGGGGAGTGTCAATGCGTAGGATCAGCGCGCTAGTCTCAGATCGATCTTCAAGTCTAGACTTGAATCAAGATGTATTAATGACGTTGATTTCAAATCACGCCATTATTAGTTCCGAGAGAAGCAGAACGCTAATAGACAATAAGCTATTCCCAAAAATCCGGTTCAGTTGAGAAAAAGAGCCCAAAGGGGTCGTCGTGGTGGATCTAAAAATACCTCAAGTGTATGTTCAACAACGACGTCGACGTTAGTGGAAAGGAACACCCGCTCTTAGTACGCCCAACGGCGATCGCTTCGGGTATGGCCAGGGCCCGTATAGAGTGCCACAGAAGAAAAAAACGGCCAGTGATTCCTTGCCACAGATTTTAGTGGCGGGGGACTGGCGCGACAAGGTTTCTGCTACTGCAAGCCTTGCCAATAGCTGCTCGATAGCCCTGTCAATAGTTTTGTAGCTGACAGTTCCCAGAGCCAATGATTTGGGGATGTACACAGGGAATTTAAATTTAAGGTGGACACAGGATCTGTGAATTGGGTTTGATTTCGTCATGGTCTGATCATTAGATGCTGTATCTCTTGTAGGATAGCAATGCGAGGATACGCGAATGAAAAACATATTTCCCAGGGAATTGAAACCTCGGGTAGACTTGGGTTATTGCATTTTGTTATTGTAACACCGGCCTCGTATATTGAACCGGGCTGACGGGTTTGTGCCGTATTACCGAACGATCGACCCAGCAACCCATTTATCGTGCCGTGATCAAGCAGTGAGACGTGGCCAGGATCAAATGGTAGCAAATAGCCATTGATGACCCTGAACGCATTGCATTACCGTGCATATCCAATGTTTGCTCGTAACGCCTCGTCAGGACCGTTTCGGCACAACCACTAGCCAGAATCAAAACTCGGATGTCTTTGGAAACATCAAGACGCTACTCACTTAGCAATCAGTTTTAAGCGAGGGGGGAGAAATAAAGTATCACTAGACTCTCAGCTAGACCTTGGAGCTCCCAACTCAGGGTCCAAAACTTCGTGATGATACCCCTGTAGCTTACTTTCACCGACATCCGGTGCTACATTACCCCGCAACATGGCTTCAACATGTCGCTTTATCAGGACCATATTGTGACTAATTTATTGGCATCGTGGTAACACTGCATCTTGCATATGGTCAGACTAAACGCAGAAGAGGCTGGTGTTCTATCCCCGGAAATGCATCTGCCCAGGGCCCAAATGTTCACCGAAAGCCTTCGGATCCACGGCAGTTGGCAATCCCTGCAACTCCAGTCCTAGAGCCTCATTTCACAACTCAACCACCGCTCGCGAACGGAGGTCTGGATGAGGCCGTACATATTTCACTCTTCTTAAGGCCCAAAGAGAGTCAAACCCGCCCGGGGTCTTGAGAGAGAAAAGCCTAGAGCTTCTCGGCCGGGAGTCGGCGCATCCGTCTAACACTCCCCTTTCGGAAACATATGGATACCTATTATGGCCCGCACGTGTCAATTGGTTTCCCCTCTTCAGCCTTCAGGTGAGGCTGATCTAAAATCTCACTACGATTTGATTGTTGAGGCCAGGGTGCTCGGATCGGAGTCCACTTGGCGCGATGTTACCCAATGTGACAGGACCGAAGTGAAGACCTCGTTTACTTCATACAGAAGGTTTGATTCAGTAAACGGGGTTATATGGGTTCATGTAGGTATCATTAGTCAGTAAAAGTCTCGGAGAATGTCGGATGTATCATGAAGTATTGGGATGCAAGAATCTACCTTCAGCTTGAATCAGACGACAGATGGCATAAGTTCGGTAAGGACACAAGAACCATGAGTCACAACCATAGCTAAATAATATAATTCCAATAATAGCGCTGATACAGATGTCAAACCGTTCTGGGCGTAGTGTGCACCTCTGTGCAGCTGGGCTTTAACGTAGATCATCTCTTATCTGTGTCTGCTACCCTAGATACGACTAATAGGCCTTATCGCAGAGCCGCGTTATATCTTCAAATGATTAAAGCATAAGCCAGAAAAGAGCATACTATATCCGTGCTTTTATTACGTATTAAATTTCCTAATCTTATGGAATATTTGTTTTTACTACTATCTTACTATTTTGTCCATTGTTAAATAAGCAACATCCTGAAGACAACTGTCGTTGAATTATTTGATTGAAGTGATTCCGAGTCTAGGTAAACAAAGAAACTAATGCATTTCCCCAATCAGTTCAATCTAAAAGACACAACTCAAGATGGACTTGGACATATTGACCTTATCTTCAGTTAATCCAGCTTAACAACCGTGCACTCTGTCCAGACGTTGCCTTCAATGGCCCTACTGTACGGACAAATCTTCTTCGTCTTCTCAACAATAGACTCTATCTTCTCCTTCTCCAATCCCCTGACCATAATCTTCATATCCACACGAAGATGCATATCAAGCTTCTTCATATCACCAACAAGATGGACCGTCGTCTCAACAATACTGTCCTCAGGCGCAGTGGGCATAGTGATGCCGTCCTTGGCGGCCACGGCATTCATGGCAGACTGGAAGCACGCGCCGTAGCCAGCGGCGAACATCTCCTCCGGGTTAGTCTTGCCTGCGTCGCCGGGGCCGCCGAGGGCTTTGGACATGGTGAGGTCGACGTTGAGAGACTCTGCCTCGACATGACCCTTGCGGGCGCCGACGACTTTGGCGTGGGCGGAGTAGAGGATGGGGAGGTCTTTGTTCTGCTGGGTGCTTTGAAAGCGGTGGGCGATGATTGGGGATCTGAGGAGGGTTGATGGATTGGGGCGCAGGGCTGCGCGGCGGAGAGATTGGGAGATGCGAAGAGACATGATGATTGATTCGGATGGTGTGAGTTGTTTGAATTATGAAGAGTTCATGGTTTGGTGTTGACTTTTGTTTTATGACGGTAAAAGTCATGAGTATTCGAGTCAAGTCAACCAAGTCACCATTAGCCTTAGAGTCGCGTCTCTGTAGCGACGGACTACGTCATTGATCTGGCCCCAGCAATGTAAGCGAATAAGCCATTATAGATTTATAAAATGAAAACTACAACTATAATATGTCACGATGCTTATGAAGATAAAATAAAGCAAGTTTAGAGAGGTAAGGAATACCCCGTCAGACGAGGTCAGCATATGCCAAAATGCCGCCATTGTATTTAGAAATGAAACTTGAGCAACACACGTGACTCGCACGAGTCTTTGATGGAGCTAATAACATTAACCAGCCTAATTGAACCATTGGGATGATTGTCTCATGTAGGTGCATGAGAAATGACAGAGTTCTGGGTTTGCCATCTTGTACAAATAGATGCTTCATGTCTCATATGCTACCTGCTAGGTAACGTCAGATACGGGGAAACCGGCCACCCCCAGAAACCGGCCACCCTCAACAAAACACCAAGAACAAGATATAATCAGGAACTCAATTAATTAACTACCACCACATTTTTCTAATTTAATGAAATTTATATCAGTAAATATTTAGATAAAATTAAGTGCAAAGATCTTTAAGTTTTAATTTTCTGATGCGATTTAACGTTCTTTATAGTTATAACACTTTTTGCATCTATTCGCAAGCCTTTAAAATTATCAGTACCTTCACGAACTTAACGTTTCCGTTATATATAACTTTCTTTCTCTTTTTTAGAAGATATTCCTCTTATTCTACCTATAATATCGTGATTTCTCGTTTTTAACGCTTAATCAGGAAGTTATAACTGTTAAGTTAACTGCCAATCTTCTGGAAAAGTAGCCTAATAGCTAGGTCATTAGAGATAATACTTAGGATAACTTAGAGGACTTAATGAAGCTATATAGATAATTAAGGAGTTATAAGAAGACTGGAATTCTTTGGTTTTACTGGGAAAATAGCTGTAATAATAGGAGCAGGTATCTTAGGAGTCTAAGTAACTATTAGGTTTATTAGGACCTTTGCCAGATTAACTGGCTACAGTCCGGTTACTTTCTAGCCGGCTAGGGCATTTAACTTTATAATAGCTTCCTTTCGGGCTTTATCGTAATTATATAAGAAGGTAATCTTGCCGATATGACTCAAATCTGCAACAGAAGCAAGATCTAAGAGGAATTTTCGATATGCCCTCTTTAACAGTCTAAAGACTGCAACATCTAACAGTTAAAGGATATAAGAAGTATATGCTAGAAGGAAAAGCATGAATATATTATTATTATAACACTTAAATAAGAAGTTATCAGTTATATAACTTCTATAACTGTTAAGGATTAATAGATAAGGTTCTCTGGGATTCTTAGGCTTTATCGACAGAATAAATACCATTTTCAGCCAAATTAACGCAATATAGTTATTTATCTAGCCTTTCTTGCTGCTAGTAAATTCCCAGTCTTCTAGAAAGTCTAATTTCTCTAGAAAATGCTGTTATTAAACTATTTTCTCTTTAAAGATCACTAAAGGTCTTAGGACCTTTCCTATTGCCGAAATATACTTAAGGATCGTAATCTAAAACCTCAAACCAGGCTAATAAATAAGTACTAACTTCTTATCCTTTAACCTAATAAAAAGACTATTCAGTCCTATCCCTTCTATTATGCCAACTTTATCGATATTATATCTGTTCCTTTGCTTAACTATTTAAACTGCCGGCATTAATAATAATATAAAGAAAGCCTTAATAAGTTTAGTAGATACTCTATTATATTAATTAGAATCTATATGCTTCTCTAGTAAAGTCTTTACTTCCTTATTCCTGTTTATAAAAGCAGATAATTAGTATTTTCTGATGCCTTCTGGAAAGCCGTTATGTATTGCAATCTGGTTTATAAAGTGTTAGACCTGCTGGTGTGATATAGGATATCCTAGGTCGGCTTAGACCAGTATCCAATCTCTTAGATGCCTTTCCTAAATAGCTAAGAGCTTTTAATTGGGTTTGTAAGCTTGTTTTAATGTTATGGCACCTTTAATCCGATCTTAAAGGGTAGAACGGTTATATTACGACCCCAGCGCTTATGTCACGTATATACAAGGGACCTATAAATTTACCTAATAAAGACGCAACCGCCTAAACCAACTATTAAAAGGTATATCTAATAACAGACTAATCTAATACAGGACTAACTAATATTAGACTGATAGCAGTCTAGGAATACATTGCATTAAGACCGATAATAACCTTACTTACAGTTAGCCCTACCAGAAGATACTTTAGTATATAAAATATACCTATTTATACTTTTATAGATTCTAGCTTACTAACTATTAATAAAACTTCTTTATATTAATTAAGCCTAATATATATTAAATCTACTATTAAAAGATATAACACTTTAATAATTACTTAATATTATACCCTATATAATTTACTAATAATAAACCTAACACAGCTTAGTTTATCTACAGTTAGGAACTAACTATTATATATTAATAGCTCTTATTTAGACTGTACTGTATTATACTAAGCAATATAAATGCAATAGCTGCATTAGTCTAACCTATCTAACAGTATCTTACTGCACCTATTAACCATCCCCCTACTAATTAAGTTATAGAAAATAATAATAATAACTCTTCTAAAAAAGAAAATAAGGAAGTTACTTAATTTTAATAGTAAGTCACTAATATAACTATTAAAATAGCTAAACTTTATTAAATACTTATAAAAACTATAAACCTTTAAGCCTAATAAATAACTAATAATTAAAATAGACTTTAAGAAATATAAAACCTTATAAATATTATAGTAGCAGGTAAAGATACTAGAGAAATACTTAAGCCTAACCTGCCTAAGCTATTTAATAAAACCTCTAGTAAACTAATTACATTCCTTACTTAATATAAAGCCTTTATAATCTACTACCTAACTTAATTTAAAAGAGATTCTGCTAAAACTATATATATTATAAAATGCCTTAAAGGCATAGCTATATAGTGGTTCTAACCTATTATAGAGGACTATATCAGTAAACCTAAATTAAAATAATAACCCTAAATATTTATACTTTATAATAATTTCAGTATATTTAAAAACGCACTTAAGTAAGCATTTAGAATAATTAATAAAAAAGGATATATAGAATAATATATTAAATCCCTAAAATAAATTCAATTAGCTTTTAAATATATAACAGAATACTAGCAGCTAGCCTTAAAGCTACCCTAAGATTAAGATATCCTTATATTACTTTTCTTTAATAGACTTAAAGAAACCATTTAAGTAGAATTATATAAAATACCCTAACCTAATACCCTAATTAACTATATTAAAATAGCAGTAAAAATTAATAATTATTAGTATACCTAAAAAACTTAAAATAATAAAAATAACTAAAGATAATAAGGAAATAAACCCTACTATAATATAAACTAAAAAAGACAATAAAATATTAATACCTTTTATAGAATAAAATCTAAATTAATAATAACTATAGGAATTACAGCTAGAAATAAATTAAAACTTACTTACTAGAACTATAATAAGAAAGGCCATAAGGAACCTAAATATAAGAACCCTATTAAAACTAACTAAAAGTATAAACTAGCACCTTATATTCCTAAAAGTAAAAAGGTAAATATAATAAAAAAGAATAAAAATAACAATAAACTATAAATAGCTATCTAGACTATTAATATAACTAAAAGAGATAGATATAATAAAACCTAAATACTATTTATCTAAAACCTAATAGGCATTTATATATAAGATCTATTTTTTAATAAGAAAGAAACTCTTAATAAATACTACCTAAACATCTTTAAGAAATAAAGATCAGTTTTAGGATATATTATACTAATAATAGAGATTCTATATTAAAGTATCTTAAAAGAAAAGAGAACTAAAATAAATAAAAATAAGAAAAAATTATACTATAAAAAGAAAGAAGATAAAATAATTTATCTTAAATAGAAACCTATACTGCAATTAAATATATAACCTACTTAAGAAAGAACTATCACTATAATTAAAAAAAGAAAAAAAGTTAATCTTAACTTAAATAATAAACTTAATACTAATTTAATTTCTAATAAAAATATAAATAAAGCACTATTATAGATATTCCAGAAGGCAGAAGCACCCCTTAAAATAGAAAAAGGCATTATCTAATATAATCCCTACTTAACAGTAAATAATATCCCTATTAAAACTATATTAAAAAGACCAAATTAACACTATAAGGATCCAAACTATATAGAAGCTTCTAGACTTACCTAAAAATCTAAAGCTAAAAAGATTAAAAAAAAGATAAAATAAAATATTTAAAATATAAAATATATACTATAATTTAATAAATTTAGAAATAAAGTATAGCCTAGTAAAGTAATTAAATATACTAAATTAACTAAAGAAAAAGTAATTATAAAATAAAATAATACTATCTATATTTAATTATATATAAGAAATAAAATAAAAGACCTAATAACACCTAAAGAAGAGATTTAAATTAAAGTAAATTCTAAAAGATATATAAATTACCTAAACTACTAGCAGATATCCTAGGTATTATATACCTAATATCACTACCTATAGTATAGGCAGGAAAAAGAAGTAAATAACTGCTTTCTAATATAGATTAAAGAATATAGGAAATAAAAACCCTACCTAATTATTAACACTCTAGGATACCAAATTACTAGAAGATATAGAGGGACTTAAGTAGCTAAACTTATAGCATATACCGAAACCTAAAAATAAGCCCTAAACTATATCTAAAATATAAAATAAATTATAAAATAGAGAAACTATATCTAGTAAGAATAAGATAAAAAAAAAGAAAACCTAAATAAAGATATCTATAATGCCATTATAGAAGTAAATAGGCTAGAAAAAGGATAAAATAAAACCCCTAAAACCAGCTAAATAGATAAATTACTACAGTTTAATAATAAAGCAAAATAATTAATATAAAAAGTAAATATAGAATTTTAATATAAACTAGCTATATAATATAACTGCCTTAATAATATTAACTGCTATAAAAGCAAATATAGCTATAATTACCTATAGGGAAAAAGAACCTACTATCTATAATAGAGCACTAAATAAGCAAAAGAGCAGAAGAAAATAAACTTCCCCTAAAAGCTCTATAAACTACAGTTAGCAAATAATAATAAATATACCTAAACTTAAAAGTTAGAATTAAAGGCAAGTAGCTAAATATACTTATAGATAGTAAAGCCATTATAAACCTTATTTCCCTTAAAATAGTTAATAAGCTAAGGCTACTATAGAGAGATAAGGAGAAACCCTATATAATATAAAGCAGAAAAGGGAATACTTATACTTATAAAAACGGAAAAATTACCTAAAAGATTAATTACTTAAAGGTATTTATTAACAGAAGGAATTAAGGCATTAACTTTAATATTATTCCTATATAGAAATATAACTTAATACTTAAATATCTATAGCTAATATATTATAACCTATAATTTAACTAAAGAACTGGCCAGGTAACCTATAAAGATTACCCTTTAGATAATAAAAACGATTTAAATAGCAATAATATAAAATCTTAAACTTTAACTAATAAGAGTAGTAAAAAATAAAGCAATAAAGTATTATCTATTCTAAAAAGAATATAATATAAGTTCTATAAAGGCAGAAATAAATATATTAAATAAATAATAGTAACTCTTAAAGGATAATTTAAGTAATTAAATTAAGATCTTTAAGAAATAAAACAGATTGCTAAAAAGGAATCTAATAAATAACTTAAAAATATACCTATAAAGTATTAAATTTATAAAAAACTATTTTAAGAGAAACTAAAGATAAAGTTACCTTAGTATATAAACTATAATATTAAAATCGTATTAAAGGACGGCAAGAATCTAAAATTCTTCCTAATCTATAACCTTATTTAATTAAAGCTTAATACACTTAATAAATAAATAAAAGGTATATTAAGGAAAGAATATATTAAAACCTTAAAATCCTTAGCTAAATATTTAATTATATTTATATTAAAACTAAACTTAAATAAATTATAACTTATAGTAGACTACTAATAACTAAATAAGATTATAAAAAAAGATAAAATGCTATTACTACTTATTACTAAACTTAAAGACTAACTATTTAATAAAAAATAGTTTATAGCACTTAATCTTAAGTCTACTTATAACCTTATTTAAATTAAAGAAGGCAATAAATAAAAAACGGCCTTTAGAATAAAATATAGATTATTTAAATATTTAGTTATACCTTTTAGATTAATAAATATACTAGCAGTATTCTAATATATAATTATAAATATACTTTAAGAGTACCTTAATATCTTTATAGTTTACTACCTAAATAATATCCTTATCTTCTTTAATACAAAAGAAGAGTATATAGAATATATTTATAAGGTCTTAAAAGCACTATAAGACGCCAATATACTTATTAAACCTATAAAAAGTCATTTCTATTAAAACTAAATAATATATTTAAGTTATAAAATCTTATATAATAAAATTAGGATAGATAAGCGTAAAATCGCTATAATAACTAAATAGAAGGCATCTATAACAGTTAAAGAAATACAATCCTTTCTAAAATTTACTAACTATTACTAATAATTTATTAAGAACTTTAGCAAAATCGCTATACCACTTACTAAAATTATTAAAAAAGATAAGACTTTTAAATAGAATAATAAAGCCTAAAAAGCTTTTAAATAGCTTAAGATAGCTATTATAAGCAAACCTATTTTAATTATATTTAATCTAAAATAGTAAGTTAAACTTAAGACTAATACTTCTAACTTTACCTTAAGAGGATAAATAGGGCAATATAATAATAATAGTATACTATATTCTATTGCATTTTATTTTTATAAGATATATAGAGTAGAACTTAATTACCCTATCTATAATAAAGAATTTTTAGTAATTATTAACTGCTTTAAGGAGTTTAGATATTACTTAAAAGGAAGTAAATACCTAATAAAAGTATTTACTAACTATAAAAATATAGCTTACTTTATAATAATATAGAAATTAAACTAATAATAACTACACTATACTAAATACCTATATAAATTTAACTTTACTATAGCATACTGTAAAGGCACTAATAATAGATATGTAGATACTATCAGTTAATAATACAATTTTAATACAGAAATTATTAAAATAAAATAATAACTACTAGAGATAAATCCTAAAGGAGAATATCAATTTATATAACCTATTAAGATAATAGTAAGAATAACAGCTATAAAAATAATAAATAAAAAACGCAACTTCCTTTATAAATTTTATTTATATCTATTATATAGATATTAAGAAATAATAAAAATACTTAAAAGACTATAAAAATAAGAATATAAGGTTAAAAGAAAAGAAGTTAAGAAAGTTATTAAATAATATAACTTATATACTAAAACCAAGGCATAACAATATAAACCTTATAGATAACTATAACCTTTACTAGTAGCATAATAACCTTAGGACTTAATTATAATAGACTTTATTATAAAGCTACCTTTATTAGAAAAACCCTTAACTAGAATCTTCTATAATAGCATTATAGTTATAGTTAACCGATTTATAAAATTCTTATATTATATACTATATTAAGAATCTACCAATATAAAATAACTTTCTTATATTTTTTATAGATATATTATTAATATATATAGACTACCTAAAGAAATCCTTTCAGATAGAGGAGGCATATTTATAGTAACATTTTAGCAATCACTTATAGATAGACTTAAATTAAACTATTAACTTATAACAGCATTTTAACCATAAGTTAACAGACAAACCAAACAAATAAACCAAATATTCAAATAATACTTACAGTATTATATTAATTATAAATAAAACAATTAGATTAAGAAACTACTAATAGCCTAACTTGCCTATAATACTATATATAATAAAAGTATAAAGCTTATACCAGCCTATATAAACTTTAGATTTACACTAAATGCATATTATAATATAAGATAAGAAAAATCTATTAACCTAGCTGCTATTATTAAAAGCGATAATATAAAAAACCTATATAAAGAAATAAAAATAGAACTTGAATTTATTAGAAAATAAATAAAAAACTACTATAACCTAAAACGATTAAAGGGACTAACCTTTTCAGAAGGAAATATAGTCTACCTAGCTATAAAAAACATTAAAATAGACTAACTAATACATAAATTAGACTATAAATTCATTAGACCTTATAAGGTATTATAAAAAATCTTAGAAAATAACTATAAATTAAATCTACTACTAAAAGTTAGACTCTATTTAATCTTTTATATTTTATTACTTAAATTAGCAGCAGATATAATATAAGTTAAAACTAGCAATAAACTATAAGAAATCTTAGGACTAGAAGTCTATAAAGCAGAAACTATTAAAGATATATATAAAATTAATAGTTAAAGGGAATATTTAATAAAATAGAAAAACTACCTAAAAAATAAAAATATATAGAAACTATTAAAACACTTAATTAACGCCTAGAGACTCCTAAAGAAGTTTTACTAAAATTAAATAAAGGTAAAGTATTAAGGAAATTATCCCTTAACCTAAAAGCAGACCAGTTAATATTATTTAGAATATAATTAACTTAAAGGTTCTCTACTAAAGCACTCTTATATATATCTAATATAAATAATAAATTATCTTACTACTCTACCTCTTATAAACCTTAATAAGTAGCTTTAAAATATTTCTCTTTTACCTAATTTTAAATTTTATAAATACAGGATAAATAACTAGCAGCTTTAGCAAGGCATATTTATAAAGCTACTATCTCCTCATAAAGCTTAAAAAGATCCTTACTTACTTAATTTTTATTATTCTCTAATTTCTTTTCTTATTTTATTAATAATATTACTATAAAATCAGTAAAAACACTAAATTAGAAAAACATAAAATAACTTATATAAAGAAGCAATATAAGTGCTATTATAAGACTTTTTAGCCTAAATATATTTACTATAATGTAAGGAATCTATAAATATAAAACATTTTTTACTCTTACCTATTTAAAAGCAATAAGTATATAGTATATTGGCTTTTTTATATATAAATTTAACAGAAAGCGCAAGTATTTAAATTTTATAATCTTTCTAAAATATCTATTTAGAGATACAGTTAGATATAGCAAAATATAATAATAAAAGGTTTAAGTTAGGACTTACTAAAAGAAATATAATATTAATTAAAATAATAGGCCTTAAAGGCAAGACTACTAAAGAGAGGAGATTATATTATAACCCTAATGCTTATATTACATATATATAAGGGACCTATAAATTTACCCAATAAAGATATAACTACCTAAACTAACTATTAGAAGGTATATCTAATAATAGACTAATTTAATATAAAACCAACTAATATTAAACTAATAGCAGTCTAAAAGTATATTATACTAAGACTAATAATAACCTTACTTATAGTTAGCCCTACTAGAAAATACTTTAGTATATAGAATATACCTATTTACACTTTTATAGATTTTAGCTTACTAGCTATTAATAAAACTTCTTTATATTAATTAAGCCTAATATATATTAAATCTACTATTAAGAGACATAACACTTTAATAATCGCTTAGTATTACGCCCTATATAATCTGCTAATAATAAACCTAGCACGGCTTAGTTTATCTACAGTTAGGAACTAACCATTACAGGTTAATGCCATAAGCTGCAGCAGCTTTATTTATAGAAATTCCATCTATAACTATCTAAAAAGTAGCGCTTATATCTTTTTTAGTAAATTTCATCATTCTGAATTAATTGATATAGTTTACAAGTTTCTACAATTAAAATTGGTAGAGTTATAAATTAATTAAAATATTATAAATTAGGTGGTTAGGTTAAAAAGCGGGTGGCCGGTTTCTGGGGGTGGCCGGTTTCCCCGTATCTGACGTTAGTCCAAGCATGACGACAGGAGATAACCTTACCATAAACAGTAAAGTCTGAAAGTGATCAACGAACCTTGACTCAGTCAGGTAAGGTGAAAATCACCAGCTCTTTGATTGGACAGAGCGTTCGTTCGGCTCGCACAATTCTCCGGTGATAGCTCCAGGGTAGTCTCATCGGAAAGTAGAAAGTCCCGAACATTCCAGCCGGATGATACGAAATTGACTAAATGGCGAAGTTATAGAAAAAGGCTTCTTATTTAAAGATATATAAATACTGTAAAGACATTTCATAGGGATTCAACTTAGCAACATCTCAGTAGAATTTTATTTCACCACTTGTTCGCTTGAAACTACAAACTCATTACTCGTTTTTTCCATCAAAATGTCACCCGCTTGCCAACACAGGATCTTGATCGTCGGAGGAGGACTTGGAGGACTCGCTCTCGCTCAGGGGCTCAAACACACGAGTCCATCTGTACCATTCCACATCTTTGAGCGTGATTCATCCGCAGACTTCCGTCCCCAAGGTTATCGCATTCGCATAAACCCCGACGGCGCGGGTGCACTCCGCAAACTGCTCCCAGACAATCTCTGGAAGGCCTACGAAAATACCTGTGCCCTCTTCAACCCAGCCATGAGCGGTCTCGATGCTGTCACTGGTCAGAAACCAACACCGTCTGGTGAGCGACGCGGTCCGCCTCCGATGCCGGAGGGGAAGTATTATAACGCTGATCGTGTTGTTCTTCGAAATGTGCTCATGGAGGGGCTAGAAGATGATATCAGCTTTGGAAAGACGTTCAAAAGCTATCGCGTCACCAGTGATGGTGTCGAGGTGACGTTTACAGATGGCACCAAGGAAACAGGAGCCATCCTGGTTGGCGCCGACGGTACCAGATCACACATTCGTCGGCAGCTGATGCCGAATTACACTGTCTTGGACACCGAGTGCGGAGCGATCTATGGAAAGACATTCACCAAGCCCGAAACTAGAGCTTCGATGGCCAACGAATTCTTCGGAGGAATATGTCTTGCTGGAGATGGCAGCAAGCCTGGGCTCAAGCTCTTCACTGATACGATGGAGTTTCCTCGAGACCTAAGCTTAGACGAAAGGGCCAAGTATAGAGTGCCAGATGACTACGTGTACTGGGTACTATGCATCAACAGACCCCTGCTGGGAATCGCAGCAGAAGATCTCCACGGCCTCGATGCAGCGCAGTCTGTTGAGACGACACTGCAGATGACCAAGAGCTGGCATCCAACCGTCCGTTCATTGCTGCAGAAACAGGAGCAATCTGCATCGTCGACGCTTGCATTCTTCGCATGCTTGCCAGAGACATTCAAGCGGGAATGGGACGAACTGGTCAAAAGCCCCGACTGTGCGGCAGTGACGTTGCTAGGCGATGCAGCACATCCAATGACACCTGTTGGAGGTGTCGGTGCCAACTCTGCGTTCCAAGAAGCAGCGGATCTGTGCAGCGTTATTACCCGTGCCTCGTTTGGTGCTGAGGCGCTTAAAGACTACGCCAAACTGATGACGGAGCGTGGCGAGGAGACGGTGGGACTTAGTGGTGGTGGTGCAGAACACATGTTCCAAATGAAGCCATTCTCTGAGCTGAAGGTGGCATCCTTCTAACTCTGTCGGATGCGCTATTAACTCACCTGTACTTCCAATAAGGAGGTGCCGAGCTGATGGCCTATTAAACACTTGAACACTTCTTCTAGGCTACATAAACTTTGTCTGTGCTAGAGGTTTACCTATTTCTAATAGTCTTCTAACGTGGGTATAACATGTTTCCCTAATTAGGTATCTAGTATCTAGTTATAATTAGTAGCATAAATAGCACCACTTTCGTTGATATATCAACCATATACGAAACAGACACTGCGGCCTTGAAACTAAATGAGTGTGAGCCAGTTGACATCTGTATTCTGTCTTACGCCAGACGCGCCTCCACCAAACAACGACTCGCGACAAAATCAAATGAGTATGCTAAGTCCGAGTGCCGAGTTGATGACTAAATGGACTGCGCCCACTTACACAGTCGGAAGAAAAAACAATCGAGAACAATCGGAGACTTAGTGAGCTTAATTTGGCCGTTGGTGGTCTGCAAACTCAGCCACCAAAAAGAACAATGTCTAGCGCCGTGACCTCAACAAGAACAATATTTAGCGTCGCAAACAAATGCTGGTTTCACATGAGAATTGAAGAGCCAATTAGCATATAAAGACCTTGCTCATATCGTGATGGTCTCTGTAAGGTATATCCGAATTATCTTATGCGATGACGAACAGTTCCAACATGAGTACCAGGCTTCCCTCCCAACAACCGATTGGCGCGATGTGTAGCCAAGCATCGTGGACAACTATAGTTACCGCTGGAGCTATAGCAGTCACTTCTATCTTCCTGATCGCTTTGAGATTTTGGACCTCAAGCGGAAAACCCAAGGTCAAGATACTCCTTCAAGACGAGATCAAAAGTGCGCGACGGAGGGCTCTGGAGTATTGCTTCAATCCTCGAGCTGTTATGGCAAAAGGATATGTAAAGGTATGGCGACAACTATCGTGCACAAAGCGACATGCTAAAGGCCTAGTTCAAAAATGAGGTCTTTGGTCTTGATACACAGGATGGTAAGACGAGCAATGATACAAATCAATTGGATCGACTGACAGATTGAAAGGAGTCAAGCTAGTGATTCCACCGAGCTTCCTCGATGAACTTAAAAGCCATCCTGCGCTCAGCTTCAAAGTCTCAATTGACAATGTCCGCCTGCTCTTCCCAAGCACTCTATTCGATAGCTACTGACTGACTCTACAAGGACATGCAAATCGAGTATACGCATTTTGGCGGCCCAGCAGAATACGTAATCCACGCTATCAAGGCTAATCTGACTGGATCGCTCTGTGAGTATCTTTCCTGGCTGTTGCTTCATATACCAGCTTAGGCTAATGACCCTAGCCGCCTTCACACCGCTCTTGCATCGCATGGTTCGAAAGAACATGCCAAATATTATCGGAAAATACAAAGGCTAGTCTCGCCATATACTCAGCTGAGGCTCCACTGACCAGCGACAAGAATGGACTCCCGTCAAAGTCCACGACAAAGTCCTCCGCCTCATCGCCACCAACAACGCCCGCGTCTTCCAAGGTACAGCCGCCAGCCTAGACGAAGAATGGCTCGCCGCCTCCACCGGCTACGTCCTAGCATGCTTCGACTGCATCCGTGCTCTCAAGCAATGGCACCCGTGGCTCCGACCCCTTGTGTACAGATTCATCCCCGAACGGGCAGCCATCAGAGATCAATGGACCAAGGGCCGCAAGCGAGTTATGGCTTCTATGCGTGAGAGGCAGGAGAAAGGAGGTAATCTTGAGGATCCGCCGACAATGCTGGATCATTTGAGTAATGGGAGGAATGAGCACATTGCGGATGATGTTGAGCTGCAGTTGTTGCATCAGATGACCTTGATTGCTGTAGGGACTGTTACGACGTTTTCGTCGACGACGCAGGCTATTTATGACCTTGTGGCGCACCCAGAGTATATCCCTATTCTTTGGGAGGAGGTCAAGTCAGTGCCGCGAGATGAGAATGGGAATTTTACGAAGGACTCGACGGTGGCCATGGACAAGCTTGACAGCTTTCTCAAAGAGAGTCAGCGCTTTAATTCACCTGATCTCAGTGTGTCCACTAAAAAGAATTACAAGCTTCACGAGGCGCTAACAGGCTACAGCAACCTTCCAGCGCGCAGCTATCGCAGACATGAAGCTCCCAGATGGCACATTCGTTCCTAAAGGCACCAAACTAGAAATCAATACTTGTTCCATTCACAAAGACCACGAGCTGTATGAGAACCCAGAGGAGTTTGATGGTCTGCGCTTTCACAAATGGCGCAAAGCCCCTGGCAAGGAAAAGAAGTACATGTATTCCAGCAGCGGGACGGATGATCTGTCCTGGGGCTTTGGACGACATGCGTGCCCGGGGAGATATCTCAGCGCCATCAACATCAAGCTCATCATGGCGGAGCTGTTGATGAACTATGATATCAAGCGGCCCGATGGAGTGAGTCGGCCCAAGAATATCGAGTTTGAAGTATTGGTAAGTTTGAATGCTTGAGTTGATGCCTGGATCTGATGCTGACCTTTGTTAGTGCTCTCCTGAGCCGGACTTTGAGATCCTGTTTAAGGACAGGAATCATTAGATCTCACCGAATATGCCTAGTCTGTCTGGTTGAAGTAAGTCAGAGTCAGAGAGGGTTTATAACTCAGTTTTGTAGTGGCCTTGGAATCACACTCATTGTACATTATTATGGCTCAGATGATAATGCTGTCTAAGCGCAAGGACTGTCACATAGAACGCAATGATGACTGGTGGCGACGCCACGCCTTAGCAAAAAGTACGGTATGGGCGACAACCAAGGGTTTGTAGACATACAATTTCTGGCTCTGAGGAAGCACTTGCGTCTTTTGTCCAGCCGGACTCGATTAAACACGTAAGACGTTTAAAGGGCTTAGAGCGATAGAAAATATGTCATAGTTCGAGTATTTTGACCTGCAAGTCCTTTCGAAAGCCACGATTGATACCATCCAGTGATATATAAATTTCAGCTACTCGTTAGCTAATCTCTTTGCTTCTCAGCCTTTATATCATGCTGCTTATTAACATGCTCAACATCCAGATCCTTCCCAACAGCAAGCAAATCCCTCCTAATAATGGCCCGAATGTGGAAAGCCGCACAGATAAACCACACAATAACCAATACAACCGTCAACGTCGATGCAAAAATCTTGATGCCCCTCGATGACAGAGTGTTTCCAACATTGATACTCGCCAGAGCAAGACCGACGTTGGGGAAAACAAGTGCCCACCACGACAAACCAAAGTCCATTCTTCGAGCGGCGCGGAGGACTGATATCGCGGACAGGGCCGAGAACCAGATCGCCATGAGCCAGATGAAGAGCCCTGCGGCCACTGACATGCCGGACCAGAGTTCGCCGGCGGGGATGTTAGGGGTGCTGAGGAAGTCATCTGGAAGAGCGGACTTGGCCTGGGTACCAAGTGCAATTAGACCGCCGCACGTAAAGGCTACAAAAGTTAGCATGAGGTTGAGGATAGTGATTGGAGCGACGTTACCTGTTGGTCCAACAGCGATGAACATGCCAGGCCTCTTGGATGCATCTGGCAACTTGTGCTGAATCAGTCTCGACAAGTAAACTGCATAGATAAACAGGGCAAGCATCCATCCAAGTCCCTGGCCCATCAAACCAGCAACTATAATCTGCACAGCACTCCACTGCGGTTGACTCCCCGCCACCTTGGCCGCCAACATGCCCGTCACCAAAAACGGATACGCAGGCAATATCCAACCCGGCAACGCCTCGGAAATATCAAGCCTCTCCGTCTCAAAGATAATATGATACTGCGTCACCGCCACCACCATCTCACAAGCATAATAAATCCAAAACACCACCCTCATAGCAGTCGTGAACCACGGTCCCGTCTCCGGACCGCCGTACGACTGCGCACCCGTGAGGATCAACGCGATAGAGACCCAAAAAGCGCCGAAGAAGAAAGATTCAGACGGATGGTGCAGACTGGTTGAGAAGGCGCGGGGTTTCATAACGAAGCGCGCGATGATGAGGGCTGTGAAGGTTAGGAAGAGGATGATGTTGAGGATGAAGAATATTTTGCCGATGGTTTTTAGGCCGGTGAAAGTGTAGGGCTGTTCGTTGAGGAGATTGGCGAGACCGCCTGTTGACATTGTGCAGGGGAACCAACTCCATGTTATTCTGACAACGCGGTCTCTTAGTCGTAGAGGTCGAGGTGCGTTTTTGGGGAATGCTCTGTCGCGTGCTGAAGACCCGGATTCGATGTCTACGGGGCGGCCATTTATGTCGCGTGCATATCCGTCCACTGCATCGTACTGGGGGTCACTTGGTTGCGACATTCTGATCGCGATGATTTTCGTATAGTCGCGCGATCAGATCTGAGATGCTGTGGGCATTTGCATTTATTTATTTTATAGCTAAACATCATCTTCCTTGATTTTTGTTTCTTGGCTTTGTGACGAAAGCCAAGATGTCGTCACTGGGACCCAGTCTAATCGATCAGAGTTTTGGACTAAGACTCCGCTAGACCTCCACTGTAAATTAAGTTATAGAGCAAGCCAAGGCTAAGACCCGGCAATCGGCACGATGCGTTACAGATGCAGGCGAGTCATGGATCTGCATTGCCTGAATTACTTCATAACAGCCTGTACTAGTGCATTGAATTAAGTTACAGATTCTTCGAGTCGACGCACACTCAGTGCCAATTTGAGTTGATAGACCCCATAGCTGATGGCTTACATCACGCACCCCACACGTAGTATATGTATAGCATATGTTTTAGGAATCTATTCTACCAGCAAAAACAGGATAAGCGTAGGTTACTTCTAACTTTATAACTAAAGGAATACGATTGCCTTTTCCAAAAGAACCAGCGATTCCGTTTCCTTGTCTGATACTTCTGTCAAAGCCTTACTGTAAGTTGCGCTTAAACTTGTCTCCTCCTCAACTTCAGTCTCATCGGTTGTCTCTGGAACGGCGAAAAGAGCAGGAAACAAGCATATCTGAACTTTTTGACCTGGAAGTGCAGAGTCCCCAGCTTGAGATTCAACGACCTGCATTTTCTTCCCGTCGAATAGTGTACCAGGTTTGAAGAACGAATACTTCATCCGTTTTACACACAACAAAAGCTCAATCTTGACTTCCAACGCATGCGTCAAAATAGCTTCCATGCCCTTGATAGCTGCCTTTTCTGGGTTGCTGGGAGTCAAACGTTGGGTCATGTCACGACTTTCCGGCGGCAGAAAGCAGCTTAGAGCTTGCAGTACCAAGCTGGAAAGCCACATCGCCTTTTCCGAAACGATACTGTCTTTGATGCTGCTGTCTGAAAAGAGAGATTTTATAGAAATAATATCAAGTCGCTGGAGTGCTTTCCATCCACCTTGTCTTGTTAGTTTCGTCTCTCTCTTGGTAATAAGCAAAATTAAGTTTTGAAGAGAACGGTCTGCTTACTTTCAGTTTCGATATGCCTTCTATACTGGTCCAAGAGTGGCGAGTCAGCAGCGAGGAAGGCTGGAAACACATCTTCGAGAACTAGTTCGAAGATGCCTGCCGCTATAAGAGAGGCTAGAACGACTTTCTTCGGGATCCGAGCTGCTTCGCAATGGCTAAGAAGAGAGCCAAGCTTGTCATCGCGCCCGCCGATGCGTTGAGCCCAATTATTTGCCAGTGGGGAGAATTCCGTTCGCTGTTCCGGGAGGTTGTCCAGCAAACTCAGATGACAGACATCTGACGAAATATCGCGGATATTTGCATGGAGGATCTCATACTCTGCATGTAGAGAAGTATTGAGGAACCCAAGCCTATCTGCTCCTAGATCATTGTGGTTCTCCTCAAGAAGGCGTTTTCGGTGAAGCTTGTCTTTTAAACTAGAAATTTCCTTTCGAAGCTGAGCCTCCTTCACATTTTTACCCTCAGCTGAGCTTGCAAGGCGAATGCAATGTTCTAAGTCGTCATTTATTCTTTTGAGCTCGGATATCCGCTCTTCCAAAGTGACAGAACGGCTCTTCTGCTGGAGGAGATCTGCCTCACACTGCCTTAATCTGATCTCTGAGGAGGAATTCGACTGTGCTTGCGAGATAATAGTCATAGTGTCGTCTTGAGAGTCGGGGATAGTATTGGCGAGCTGACGTCCAATGGCATCGAGTACCGGCGAAGGAAGTGTACTAAGTTCGGATTCGTCCTCACTTTTGACCGTGTCTTCGCCATCATTTTTTGTGAGTTCATCCTCACTAAGATCGTTATTCAAGGACATCCGTGTCGGCCCCGAAGAGGACTTTATTTTGTTCTGCAGATCTGTCAGTTCAGGTTCCCTTTCCTCAGATCCAGCCTCTAACCTTTTGTCTTGGCCGTTCTGGTATCGCGTTTGAGTTGCCAGCCTGTGGAGTAGACACTTCATTGGGTTCTCTGGAGCTGCTTATTGAATAAATAGAACGAGGCGCGGAGAGAGTACCTGACCGGGCAGCAAGACCCAAAGATCTGCTTCGTGTGCAACGCGCTCCCTGGGCAGGACTCATGCTGGCGACAATTTGGTAGAAAGTTTCCTGCTCCTCGCCTTCAAGGGGAAGTAGACCGGCTGTTCCTTGCTCAAACAAATCATTGAACTTGTTGCATTTTCCATAGGTTTGCCATTCGGTATATAGCTTTCGTCGGATGCGCTCTTTCGAGAATTGCCTCCCCGTCACATTTTGGAGATAACCAGGAGCTGTGACCTCGAACTTTACACAGGATTGCACACACCAGTCCAGGTATGCTCGAAGTTGAAGTCGTTCGGTGTTGCTCCATAAGAAACGCTCTGTCGGCTTGGACCTGGTACGCCGCTTGGATTTTCGATTGTTCTTTCTTGCCATGGTGCTGTTGCTTGAGGAGAAGTTGGAGGCCTTCGAAGCTGCTGGAGTTGTTGTTGGCTCGACCCCTGTCGCCTTGTATGCAGGCTGCGCACAGGTGATGTGATGCGTAAATTGTCCAATTGTATCAACTCAACTGTGCCATATTGCATTTTCATCGAACCAACAACACGTTTCTATTGGCCAACGCGACATCTACGCGCTCCCATGATAGCTGCGTTTCTGCCTTGCTGCCTAGAGAGATGGTTCGCTGTCGCATCGTGGGGCTCAGCTGTAAAGATAAGGAGATTAAATACGGGACCTCCTGGCGTGCTGTGCGCGAATTATTCGTTTTGCTACCCACGCTTAAATCATGTCGTTCTCAAGGTCATCAACGGTGACCTTGGGTCGCGAAAATGCACCCAATCACCAACACCAACCTGAAGAGGACCATTCTAGACCGGAACCAATCAATCTTGACCTGCTAGATGAGGACCGTGGTGATCCCTTCCCGAAACGCCTCATCATTGCGGTAGACTTTGGTACCACTTACTCAGCAGTTTCATATGTCGACGTGCCCCAAGGATGTCCGTCCGATTCCGTCGACTCGAGGTCTATTCGTTCGATCGGAAACTACCCCGAGAACTATAACTACCACTATAATGATCCAATGGGTTTGGAGGTTCCTACCGAGGTGATATATCCCTTGGATCGCCACTTTCGCGACCACTTTAATCTCGATAACCCCGAGGAACCTTCAGAGAACGGCGATAGGGTTGCTGTACAAGCACCCGATGAAGATGGGGACATCTCCATGCTCTCGGACATGTCTGAGGAATTCCGGTGGGGTTACCGAGTACATGAAGTCTGGAATCGTCCATCTACGCACTCCAACACCACCAACCAGCCTATGTCCCGATTCAAGCTGTTACTGGACCAAAG
Organism: Fusarium fujikuroi IMI 58289; assembly: GCF_900079805.1. Taxonomy (NCBI): domain Eukaryota; kingdom Fungi; phylum Ascomycota; class Sordariomycetes; order Hypocreales; family Nectriaceae; genus Fusarium; species Fusarium fujikuroi. Next base: position 251,041 of record NC_036622.1, on the reverse strand, counting down.
TGAGATGACTGAATCGGTTAGGCGGAATGTAAGAGAGACTATTGACACACTCAAGAGAAGGAACGTGATCCAAGGGCCTCTTCATGTCATCGCTGATTTCCTTACCTACCTTTTGGAGCATACCCGGTCCCAGTTACGTCGTCAAGGCTTCGATGATAGTTATGAGAAAGAAATGATACTTTGTGTGCCTGCTATCTGGACGCAGAAAGCATGCCGGGATATGCAGGCATGCCTTGCGGCGGCCATGAAGCGAGCCAACTTCACAAGGGCTGATTTACAGAACAAGAGCATTGACAACCTCTTCATCGTTTCAGAGCCAGAGGCTGCAGCTGCGCACATGCTTTCCACCTCGGCTCAAATAAAGGTACAGCATCTCCCTTGAATTGTATTGCGATAAGCTGTTAATACAGTTAATTAGTCTGGCGATTGTTTTGTTCTCCTTGATGCAGGTACGATTTTACTCCGGTTGTGCTTTTTCAGCTAACAAAATGGACAAGGTGGCGGAACTGTCGATGCGAACACATATCGAGTCAGCAGCGAGGAGCCATTGAGACTAGAAACCGAGATCGTGGCTCCTGGAGGTATGTTGTATGGTAGCAATGCATTGTATCTATTACTGATTGTTGCTCGAAAGGTGGTCTGCATGGATCTAGTTATCTCAATGAAGGTTTCCGGGAGTATCTCGAGGATCTCCTGGCTGAGGAAACGTACCTCAATGACGGCACTGAGACCATTCATGGAATCGTTGAGAGAATAACTTTCGAAGAATTTGAAAAGAGGATCAAGAGGGGCTTTGACTACAGGCAGCAAAGACCAAGGAAAGAGATTTATATTAAAGGACTTCGTGACAATCCCGCCAAGGGTTTCAGAAATGAATGCATTTACGTTCCGAAGTAAGTTCAGTCAAAAAGCTCAAGAAAATCCTCTTCCTGACCAAATGGTGGTAGACAAAAGATCCAAGAGATCTTCTTCAGGCATCTAGACGCAATAGTTGAGATTGTGAAGAGTCAGCTTGAAGAAGCAAGGGGAAAAGGATACACCGTCGGGGTAAGTTCCATTTGGTCAAACAACCCGATCGCTCTGACATAGAATACTGCAGAAAGTTGTTCTCATTGGAGGATTCGGAACCTCAATTTCCCTTAGCCAGAGACTCAAGGAGTTCTTAGAAGAATATGGTCGGGAACATAATTGTCGCGTCACGTTGATGGAGCCTCAGCAAGGGTTTGTTTCCCAAGGAAAGTATCTTAACGTCGCTGACTAACCTTCGATGTATAGAACTTCTATCATCAATGCGGTAGCATCAGGGGCTGTTCTTAGAGCTCTGAATAAGGCGAATGGCCCAGAGAGGATAGCTCGTTCAAGTTATGGAATAATGCGTTCTGAACCTTTCGAACTGTATGATGAGCACAAAGGTCTCACGCCGTCTTATGACAACCACGATGGGATGGCATACATCAAGCGAACGATCGATTGGGTCTTGAAGCTAGTGAGTCTCTTTCTACACACATTTCATCCATCAGGGAATTAACTCCAATGCAGGGAGAAGTGGTTCCATCGGTATGGCAGTGTGAGCCCTTTACCTGCAGTCATACATTCGACGTATGGCCTGTCCGGCCCTTTATCTGCAAAGAGGTATTATACGTGTCAGATCGTGCAACAAAATCGCACTATAGAAAAACTCATCCCAACAACGAAGGTAAGGTTGAGTATGCTGATGGGAGACACGTCTAACTGTATCTTGAAAGGTGCCGAGTGTGTTGGCGAGATAGAGGTTGACTTCTCTTCACTTCGAGATCGATTAGTCCCAATTGAGCCTGGTTTTAATAAGAATCAGCGAAAAGTTGGGAAAAGACATTATAGGATCGACTTTACGATGGTTATTAAGGTTGTGGATCGCGACTTGGAATGTAAGTTTTGACAGATGAGAATCTGTTTCCTAGACAATTTGAGGGTTTTTGTTCTTGGCTGACACGTTATAGGCTTTGCCATTCATGACCAAAAGGTAGTCAAGAAATGTCGCATTAACATCGCTTCTGGCTTTAGGCCCGGAGTGAAATAGACATAGGTTGTAAGGGGAGTGTTTGCATGTAGGCTGATAGATCTACGCAGGGGGGGGGGGGGGGTTAGTGTCGGCTTTGTGGACTGGCTTGTTGTGAAATGCTGCATATAGGAATAACACTATGATAACATGATAGCCAGTGTCTGGTAGATGGCGCCTTGAACCGAGACGTGGTAGTAGATGAGTAGAAAGCGGTCTCCAAAACGTAACGCAGGGATTTGCGCTGACTCAAGGGAGCCTGACCTGGTTACAGGAGCGGCAGGTTTTAAGGCACTACAAAGATACAAGTTATTAAGTAAAGTAGTAATTATTGCCGATATAACGCTATTTACCTTGATCTTAGGCTTAAGTTGTGCTGTTAGTGAAGGTGTATCAGCGACAAAAGAGTAGGCAGGAAACAGAATCAAATCATTAAAATCGATTATCCGAACTCCATCATTCATGGCCAATAACGGCATGTAAACCTTGCAGATGGGGAATTTCATCACAATTGCCGCAGCGGCGCAGTCCAGGCCGATTCGACATATCCAAGCTCATACAAATTCCAAAATACATAAAGGCGTCGCTCGTTGTATATCGCGTTCTATCATAGCCTCATAGCCAGTAAGTCTCTTTTTCTCATCTCCCTTGAAAGTCTCTTATGCCTGTAATCATCAGTCACTTATCCTGCGTCTCGGATCAGCAGGTCGCTTACCTCCGCCGCATCCGAAATATCAGGAATACCCATGAGCATTATCCGATCTCAATAGCGCTATGCCCGTCGCCATCATGAGCGCAAAAACCACACAAACAGCGACAATGATTATCACGGCATATTTCGTCCAGTCGTCACCCTCGAGATGTCGCATGTCTTTAGTCCATTCTGGCATGTCAATCGAACCACCCTGGACCAACCACGCAATGGCGAATATGGCGATAACAATGACGGTGAAGATGAGTTGTCTGGCGTTACGAACAGCCTCTAAAAATGGCTGAATTCTGGATTTTGTCTTTGCCATGGCTGGCTTAGCATTGGGGGTCTTGGAAGCGTTGGGGCTAGATGAAAGTTGGAAAAGTGGCATCATCGCCAGGCTGGATTAGAGTGCTGCGTCTCCCCGCATATTATAGAGAGTCAATGAGATCACAAGACATTCAGCTGATGGGCTGCTATTCGCGGGTTGGGCTGTTTATGGCGAATCATGTTGGGTTTCGGATGCCTCGGAGCCGTTATTCAGCCACCGGGAAACGTATGTTTGACCCCACCTCATCAGAAACAAGGCAGTCATTCAATCTTGCTGACATGGACTTGGGTGCCTGAACAAAGACGTTTGCCCTGTCAGATATCTTATTTCCCGAGAGTCCGTTAGTGCATCGCACCGTTGGCACGCGATCTGCAAGTCGATCAGATCGGCATATCTTCGCGTATCAGTCTCTAGGCCGAAGACTCACCGTACATTCGCCAAACGAGACATGAGATGAATGCTTTCGCCTCTTTTCATCTACATAAGTTCAAATTCACTGTTAATTACGTTACAGCTCTGCGCAGAATCCCCATGACCCTCGTCGGCATTTCAATATGCACCGGAGGGACGATTTAAAACCGGGGCCGCCGCGCCGATCAAAGCACTGGTCTTGGCGTCAGCTGGTAGGGATGGAAGCGATGTCAAGTGAAGGAAGTGATTGACATTCATCAACCAAGTCCAATATAAATTCACCATATAACGTTGGCTTGCTGGCATAACTGATATCTCTGAAATTTTGATCCAACGTTTAATGTTAATTTGGGCGTTTGCATTGGCAAACCAGTTGCTTCCTAATTCTTAACGACCCTCAGCTTTCGCTTGGCCAATTAGAGACCTTCCATCGTTTTAAAGCACTCTGATTCACTTTAGCTGCTTGAGAAGACGTTCAATTAAACAATTAATCATTCAAGTCCGGATGCAATGACGTTAGATGTTACTAATCATTTACTACTTATTATAAACTAAGCGAGAGCTTCATAGGCGAGATTGATCAAAGGCTTGACAAGCTGAAGCTAGCCAGAACAAGATAGCTTCTCTAGAATGGTCTCGATCCTTGGTTATATGCAAGCCATACACTCCATGAGATGAGCTGATTGGGTACCCAGTGAGGGTCGCCACGACAAGATCAGTCATACAGTAAGTTATAGGCTTGTTGAGTTCTTATTTTAATCCAGACATATAATACCGACTTGGATTTCATAAGAAATCTTCTGGCACCAGGCACCAGGCATCATGCATATAGCAATATGAAGCCTAAGTGTATCGCTCTTCGTTTGTGGACCCATCGGATCGCAGCCCACTTGACCAAAATGAAATAACTAAAACCAATACATCCACATTAGCCTGGTATACCCCGCGTTCTAGACTAGCTTCCCGCGGGACAGCACCGTCAAGATGCCTCGGCATGTTAACCGCTAGCTCCAAGGGCTGCAGGTATAAAGTCGCTGTCAAGGGAGGGCCTTAACCTCGTCCAACATGCAATACCGATCACAGCCCGGACACGACCCCACAGCAACAATGACTCAGATCCACGGAACCTGTGACCCCAGGTTCCACGACGTTCAGACTCTTCTGGAGAAGTACCTCGAGTCAGGTGAAGAGATTGGTGCCTCAATCACCATCGATATTGACGGCAAAGAAGTGGCGGACATCTGGGGCGGCTACGCAGACAAGGAGCGAACTAAGCCATGGGAAAAAGATACAATCGTTAATGTATTCTCGTGCACAAAAACCATCACCAGTCTCGCGGTTCTCATGCTCGTCGACAGAGGTTTGATTGATGTCAACGAGCGCGTCTCACACTACTGGCCCGAATTTGAGCAAAATGGAAAACAGGATGTTCTAGTCAGACATTTGTTGGGTCATACGTCTGGTGTTTCAGGCTGGGAAGAACCATTGTCGACTGAAGACATGTATGATGTTGAAAAGACGACTGCTATGCTAGCAAGACAAGCTCCATGGTGGACTCCTGGAACGGCATCGGGATATCAGGCTTTGTGCTCGGGACATCTACTTGGAGAGCTGATCAAGCGTGTCTCTGGGAAGTCACTGCGCGAGTTAGTGGATACCGAGATCGCGAGCGTCCTGGATGCCGACTTCCAGATTGGCGCAGCGGAGAAGACCTGGGACCGCATCTCTCCTATCATTCCCCCAGACTTTACAGGAATCATACCAGAGTTTGAAGAAGGATCAGTCCAAGCCAAGACGCTACTCAATCCACCACTTGACCCCAACTCCGTGAACACGGGGCCTTGGAGACAAGCTGAGTTAGGCGCTGTGAACGGCCACGCCAACTCCCGCTCACTGGCGCGGATCCTCTCTGCAATCACATTGGGTGGCTCATCCAGAGGCAAGAAGCTTCTATCTGAGGAGACTATCAAGTTGATCTTCCAGGAACAGTCTAATGGAAAGGACTTGGTTCTTGGATTACCGTTCAGACTTGGCATTGGATATGGGCTGACACCCTCTCCAGCACTTCCATGGATCCCAGAGGGCAAGATCTGTTTCTGGGGCGGTTGGGGAGGCTCGACTATCATCATGGACTTGGATAAGCGTATGACGATTGCGTATGCTATGAATAAGATGGGCGGTGGACTTGTTAGTAGTGATCGGGCTGAGGCTTATGGAAAGGCGATTTATCAAGCTCTTGAGAAATAATAAATTTCAGCGGTTACATTGCAATATCCAGCGCAGCTTGCTCACTTATGAATCGGACCTTGTCTAATAGGACTTTTCAGGCTATCTTGGGTACTACCCAAAGCAATGTAACTAACGCGATAAAGGCATAACAGAAGCAAATAAAGAACATAAAATGACATATCAGATTTGTTTCCTGTCTACTAGAACATCCTGTCTGCCATCGAGTATCTATCAAAGAGAAAATTCCAAGACAGTCACTAAAGTTGTAGTAAAGCTTCGAAACATGTAGCCGTCAATCAACGTGGAGGCCAAACAAGGACAAAGGCAGGCAGAGGAGAATAAAAGTATATGGAGGCCCAAGAACTCAGTGGTAGTCGCAAGATAGACGCTCGTACCAACTATAATAAGAATCGTGTCAGTAAAAGCATAGTAGAGAAGAGAATAGCGCTATAGGAGGGAAATGAAACTAATGGAAGTTGTCACTTACAAATCTCTTGCAAGCCCATTTGGCACTTCATCCCCGTCGGTGCAATCAACGAAGCTAGTTTGCGAAGCTTCAGGCGCGGCCGTGCACTTGGCGGTGAGTCCGTCATCGCATACCACGCTACCAACTGTCGCTGTGTTAGGTCCCTGGTAAGAGCAAGACGAATGACCATGAAGACTAAAAGTAGCCAAAGAGGTCGGATACTGCGATGGTGAAGCTCGGCCAATGGCGGTGCTGTAAACTATTGGGTTATCCTTGATAGCACAGACATCACTATCTGACTGGTCGCCCTTGTCGAATGGCCTGCAGTCCCACCACCTGGTATCGGTCACGCCTCCGTGTCCAGCGACCTCGATCTCTCTGGTGTAAATAACCAGGACGTAAGGCGATGGGGATGGGGCAGAAGCAGTAGGGCCGGTGGGGAGCTGGGATACGGAAACTGTGGTCTTGGGCAGCGGTGACGTGTAGGCGCATCTGTTGGCAGGGGTGGCATTACTGTCAGTGGACAACGCAAAGGTTGAGCCTGAGCAGACGCAGTAGCCTCTGGCTATACCCCCGTCGGGATCAGCGTTGTGCGTGCTGCAAGGGACATAAGACGGGGCGTCGGTTGCCGTGTAATGGGGCGGCCACGACGTGATGGCACCAGTACTGACGCCGGATGCAGGAAGGGGGTCAAGGCTTTGAGCCACACCATTGGTAGTCGCCAGGTTGGTTGCACCGTCCCCGCAAGGGTTACTGTCATCTGCACAGGGGTCACCATCGGCGTCTTCGATGATATCGTCATCAGGACTCCCGCAACCTAGCCATTGATAGATGTTCGGATCGTGGAAGCCTCCAGACGAGCCTTGTCGACTAATCAGGTCTCTGGCATGTGTCCTCTTCTCAGCTTGCATTGTACCCTGAGTCTGATTGTCGTAGCGCTTTGAAAGCCTGTCACTATCGCTATCATCGTCATCAGCATCCGCCGGGGGATCAGTGCACCTCTGAAAGGACGCAATGTCATCCCTTCTTCCGTAACTTGTAAATCTGGGGTCCAAACTCCAGGATTGTGTTGTTTTATCCCATTTTTGTTGTCCCGGTGAAGGATACCGGCAGTAAGTTGGGGATAGAACTGCGTACACCGCATAGTCATCGCCTGAAGGATTAGTTACCACCACATCACCGTTTGGGTCGTTGTATTCTATGAGCTCGGGCTTCTTGCGATCAGTGCCAGGAACGTCAAACCAGGGATCCCACGTCCGAACTCCTCTGACTTTGTAATCGTTGACCAAAGTGAACTCAACACCGTATGGAGAGGCGCAAAAGTTCTGATCCGCCAAGTCCTCGGGCAGGTAGTTAGTAAAGCCTGGATCAAACTCGACACAATAGACGAAGCCATGTCCGTCAACCTTTGGGTCTGTCCCTGTGAGCTCCTTCTGAAACTCGTTGTATCTTTTCACCAGTGTCCTGATCCATCGACTCAAAGAGGCGCCCTGTAGTTGGTTTTCCAACCCATCCTCCCAACCCCCACCAGGAATGAGTCGAAGTACGGAGTTACCGCTTGCTTTCCGGTCGGGATTTCCGGAGCCAAACGGATACTCCTCGACTTGGCACTTGTCAAGTTTCCAAACACCTTGAGGTCGTCCCGAAGTTGCCTTCCAACGACCTTTATACCTGTTGCGAGAGCTCTTCGTTAACACAAGTCCGGTCTAACTGAACACCGTATGTAAACGGCTGCCTGATATTTTAACTTACCAGGGAGATGTATCATGTAACTTGCTCCCTGTCTGATGGGTCAAAATGGATGTTGCACCCCTGATATTGATGGCTGATTTTGCGTTGCCACAGACATTGGGATAGAGCTTGTCTGGACACGTGTAAGTGGCATAGCATTTGACTGTAGGCGGATTCCTAGGATCCTCATTCTTAGCGGGACAGTAGTCCCCTGCCCGCTTGCCTAACCTGAAGCCGAAAGAACCTGAACTGCGGTTAATGAGAGAAGAGAATAAACCTAGAGACTCCTGGCGCTTAGCTTTGGAGGATGCCGGGCAGCAAGATCTCTCCCCTTGCAAGTAGTCCTTCACGGCGTCTAGCTTGCTGTCGATGTGACTCTGGCACTGGCTGACCTTGGAGCCAAGTTGATCGCTAGGAACATCACAGCTGATAGTATTAGAGCCGGGGTCGTAAACTGGGTAGTTGCCGTTATCACACATCCCAGACTTCATATCGAAGTCGCAGGGGTCATCTCCGGGATCAGACGGAGGACTGCCAGAGGGTCTCGGACGAGGAGGAGGGCCATCGTTGATAGGTGCTGGGCCTTCAGGCTTGGGACATTGACCTAAAACCTTGATGCCAAAGACCTTGATGCATGGTAAATGGAAAGTGGGCAATTCCGGAAACTTGGGCCACTTGAACTTGACCTTTGGAATCTCGGGTGTGTCCCAGACTATCACAGGCTCACAACTCGGGCAAGGCAATATCACCGGAACGACAGTTGTTGATGAGTCCTTCCCAGTTGTGGTAATCCAGATGTTGGTACTGACTGGGAAATCCGTGAAGACTTCGAGAGATACCCCAGGAGGAACTGTAGTCATGGTCGACGTAACATCATCATCTGTTGATGCTGGCAGAGTTGTGATAGTAAGCGTCATGCCGTTAGTGGTGATGGTCTCAACTCCCGTAGTAGGCGGAAGTGTGCCGCCTTGACCAGGTGGGACTGAGACGCTGGCTCCTGCAGGACACCAAGGCGCCGCTGTAGGACACGTTGGAGCGGATGCATCCTTGTCAACACCCGAAGCGGGAGATGGTGCGAGCTTGGCCGGCCCTTGTGGAGACTCCTCGTTTCCGTTGTACGCGGAAATGCACCACTCATAGTTCCATGTACCCGGAAAGAGTAGGAAGTCGTCGAGGCAAGTCGACCCGGTGACGTTGGAAACTATCTCGAACTTGCTATCTTTCTGATTGACGTTCCGATTCCAGACATGATAGCCACCGGCGGAGTCAGATCAGGTCCAAGTAATTCTGTGAGGATGTCAGCTCTCCTTCTAGTATATAGGGAGAAGAGTAACGGAACTGGGTCGCTTACTGGACACTGGTACTGTCTGTAGACAGAATCTTGAGATCCGATGGAACTGGCGGTGTTCCGGCGCCTGGAACAGCATTGTTGGCGAAGAACGGTAGACCTTGGCCGTTTTCGTTCCAAGTAACGGGAGCAATCAGATAGTTGCGACCAGGGGTGAGTCCCTTTATAGCTGCGGGTGAGCTAGTGAATGCCGCGCCGGTGATGATTTCGCAGTCGTCGGGGTTCCAATCCCAGTACAAGATGTTGTACTCAACGATCGAGTCTAGTTCCAAAGAAGAGTTTGCAGTGATTAGCCGTGATGACATTGATGCGAAGAATTATGAACAGTATCAGACGTACCGGTATTCGGTCCAGTTGGAGGATCCCATGTTACGGTGAATCCATCAGCAGCAGGCGCCACCTTTACGTTCTGTGGGGGATCAGATAGCTTAGGAGTAGCTTTCGCCGACAGCTTCGACGTATATGGGCCTACGGAATAATCTCCATAGCGAGCCCGCACAGAGACGGTGTATGTCCAGCCTTCCAGAGGCCACTGTGAATCCCACCTGTTAGACGATGTTGTTGTCGGGGAATATGTGTTGGCGCCACCATTAATGGAGACTGTAACATCATAACTATAAGCACCGTAGACTGTGATCATCTACTAGTCAGCCTAAATAAATAGTCTATATGATGAGGGAGGATGCGAGGATAATTTGCCAGTGCAGTAGCAATAGTCCAGGGCTGTATGAAGAACCTTGGACCGGCGTCTGAGGGCGGGTTTGGCGATCAAATTTTATCTGATCGCTGATGTTGGTACTGACCTGGATCCCAGGTGGCGGTGACACCTTGGGGAGAACTAAAGACACGGAAATTTGATGGTCCCTGTAATGGTCGACCCAAGCTTGAGTCATCCTGAAACGGAATCTTCACTGGACTCGTACCCAAGTTGAAGTCTTCGACCAGCGTCTTGGAGAAGGCAGCGGCAATCTGAAACTCGCCCCAGGCATTTGGGTGTAAGCCATCAGTACCTGTTGAAGTTAATGAAACGGGAACAGGAGACTCGATCAGAATGGTTACGGAAGCGACACATACCTGCAGAACAGCCACTGGGTTGACAGCTCTATGGATAGAGGAAGTAAAAGCTTTAGTATGTGATTTGTTTACGCGTATGAAGTTGGATGAGGATACCCACGTAGTTGTCCGCAAGTTGCACGAGATGGATCGGGGATTGTTTTGTAGACCACTTGGATATGTACCCAGGAAGAAGTTTGTTGTATATCTCTGTGTTCTTGACGAGGTCATCCCGGCCTCTGATGAAACTTCGCTGTGGCACGTCAGCCATTGCAATTTTGACGTTGGGATTCGCAGCTCGGGCATTGGCCACAAAGGTGTCGACACTATCCAGAGTGCCTGCAGCGTCGCTGTAGAACCAGCCCATATCGTTAAAGCCGAGCATGAAGAGAACGAGGTCTGCAGGTGTCGCCTGCAAGACAGTCTGGATCAAACCTTTGTCAACAGCAACAGCTCTGCCTGAGGGTTCTATCAGTATTGTGGACACTGGTTGGAGACACCTCGTATGTTGTTGTATGACATACCCCTAGTTTACATCCGTCAGCAAGGCCGCTCACTAAACTTTACCTCACATCATGTATCATTTAGGGTAAGGATCTTCGACTTAGATTGGGGGAATGATCCATGTTTATTACCATGCAGAAAAATGGTTGCAGTTCGCCAGGAATGCCTCGTCCACGTCCGCCGCATAGCCGCCAGAAGTTTTAGGAGCACTCGTAGGAACTGGCTTTCCATAAAGGATAGGCGGAGAAGGTGCTGTAGGTGGATCCGGAGGTACCTGAGAACACGTTTTACTTAGCTAAGGTCTTGTATCTTGCAGTGAGAAACGGAACTGTGGACTATCGATACATACCGTTCCTTTGTAAGGCCCGACCATCTCGACGTCGATACCGTTCTGTTTAAAGAACTGCCAAATACGATAGCGCCAGGTAAAGTCACCCTCACGACCTGCATTGTCGATTATTGTTAGAAGAACTGTTTTGATGGACGTTGCTAACCTATGTAGCTATGCCTTAGCTGGGTTATCAGAGGACCATACCTTGTGACATCGAGTCACCAACGACCATGACTCTGAGAGTGGATTGTCGTCCGACGATAGACTTGTCAGGGCTTGACACATTTGTCGCCGCTATCATGCCTGCGATCATGTCATCGACGTCTCCGAAGCTGGCACCGACTTGTATGGGTGGCAGAGCTGGAGCAAGTTTACTGACAATCTCATATTCAGGGACCGCAGTGATATTGGTTGGTAGAGGGAGTGCAGGAATAGTTGAAAGTTGATGTAGGCTCCAAGATATTGAGGATGCAAGGTGCACTGCTGAAGAAAATGCTATATTCCCGGGGGCATTACCCGTGTTCATTGCTGTTGGATTGGGAGTGGCATCAGTTGTCTGGACCGCAGTGACACCAGAGAGGAGAAGGCCATAACTTATAAATGTAGTCACAACAGGACATACGAGGATACGGGCTCTTTTCATAGCTAAAACAGCTTTAAAGAGATCAGAAGCAAGCAGGTAGTGTTTGTTTTCGTATCAAGATACTCATTCCTAAGGAATTCTCTGTCCTTTTATGCTCTCATTTTTCTCCTTATCTCACTTCGGAGACCTCTAAGAACCGTATGGCGTGAGGCACTTGCGAGTTATGTCAACCAACATACATATTCCATTTAACTTAGACCCAACACCATAATCCGTGACTTCACGATGCTCTAGATTGTCGTCTTCAACATGGCTCCTGGTAGCTGGTTGTCTGACTAGTTAGAGGTTAGAAGGCTCAGATGTCTATATCCACTTTGAAGTCAGAACCAACAACATAAACTCGAGCCCTTGTAGGTCGTTTACCCCTCTCCGTCATACAGGTCTAGTATGGGGTACTTTAATGGCTAAACGGTTAAGTCGGCAACTCGCTGTCGGACACTTCCACATCTGAACTAGTAATTCTGCAATTGCAAAAGTGCCTTCGAACCGACCTACTAATTAGGTAGGTAATCATTATCACAAGCCATCGTGACAGCATGGCATCCTCGGACCGTTTATCAACGACCTATTTACTCTACCATCTGGCCTGGACACACGGACCGAGCCAGTAACAATACCGACTCGATCTCAGACGAACAGACAGGCACAAGACATTCGACATGGACCAAGATCAACGCAACCGTATTGAGAACGCCCTCCTCCGGTATCGCAAAGCAGTACTGGAGCATAATCTCTCTTTGTTGCGTATCCTGATAGAGGAGGTCGAGGCCCAGCCTGCTCCAACGGGCTATCGAGACTCAGCCGCACAGCATCTACGAGTGGAAGCTATCAGAGAACAAGTAGTTGTACCCGACTCAATCAAGTCGACAAGCGAGATCCTTGACGAGCGTTTCCGTGATGCACTGATCTCTGAGGGCTGCCTGGATGGAGTCTCTCACGGCGCAGTCGACCTCGCAGGAAGAAGAGAATATTTTGCAGGTGTCCAGGCAAACATTGCCAGAAAGGGTGTCGAGGTTTCCGAATTTCCCCCCGCAGATTTGGAATTTCTCTGTTCGCTTGTCCGCGGGGTCACTGGTCCAGGGCTTCCGTTCCACCGAGAAGTATCCCAGTTCCACTTCGTTACACCTCTTGAGTTTGAGGAGATGGAAGAGATGATGAAGTCCGTCTGTATACCCATTCGAGATGAGACGGGAGAAGAGGAGTATAACAGTCTTACTTCGATCTGGGAGGATTGGGAGATTTCCATAGCGTTCAAGATTGGCGGCGGGCCTCGTTCGTGGGGCGGCACGTACGCGCTTTATTGCCGCAATGACGACCACGAACAGTGGAAGTGGAGATACGGTGTCCATGACGAAGAGTGGTACAGCGATGTCTACGAGAGTGTAGAGGATTATCTTGAGTTCTATACTCACTTCAGGGAACAGACAGAGGAAGAACTCAGGGAGGACATTCCAAGTTTGGAAGCAATGCGTTAGTAGCAAGCCAAGCGAGTGTATGAGAATATAGGACATGATCTAGGTATCAGCTGCATTGCTAGTCCTAAAATAAGCAGTGGGCTAAACAATATAAGCTTATCAGTCCAGCCACGCGAGACGAATGCAGCATCCTAATCCCAATCATATAGTATCCCAAGATGTGGCATAACACAAATACCCCTCCCAATTGGCAAACTCTCCATGTACCATTCCGTGGTGATCCGTTAGCTTCATCCGATAACTTTCGCTTGGTGACTCTGGCAAGGACAATAGCGATAAGATAGAAGCTACACATTGCTATTTCCGGCCTTGAAAGATCCAATGGTCGTGACATGCCTTGCACCTCGTTTATTTCTGTGCCAATCGCCTCCTCCTGGAGTTGGCTGTGATAGTTCCGAAAACGTGCGAGCCTTCGTCGCGCGAAGTGGTACTCTATAGCTCTTCCGAAAGCACCCACGTTGTTAATAGACGGCTGCCTCTCACCCAGACCTTTTTGAAGAACCTTGTGCGACTGATGACGAGTAAAGCTCTCTACTGTATATAGACGTGAACACAATTCACTAGCGCCGACGGTGCAGCTTGCCTCAAGTTTGAGACCAAGAACACGAAGCACTGTATCATTGCTTCGAGTGGGTTCAGAATGCGGCAAAGAGCGAAACGTCGATGCTAGATCACATTCCAGCGTGGGGTTATAGAAAGTGACGCTCCCTTGAACAACATCATAATACACTTTCCAGTCACAGCTCGCAGAGCCAGTATTTAAGACAGTTCTTGGATAGTACGTCAGCACGAATCCTGTTAACAGTTGTATATGCTTACCCTATTCGAATTCTGTCAAGGTCCTGCTCAGTGCTACTTTTCGTGCCGAAATAACCCGCTTCACTGACGACTCGCTCACCAGGTATTGCGCAAAGATATTGGCTAGCCATAGGGTCATATAGGCGGACAGTATCGCCCGAGAGAACCCTCAACAGACCAATGTTCTCCGTTTTCGTCAACATGGTCTTTCACGGAGTTAGATACCTGATCAGGTCGACTCTGCTGCCAGATCATGCTGTCACTCCAAAGGAAGCCTGATCTCGGCAGATATATAGTATAACATGTTGAATCTGCGAGACCAGATCCAGTTACGCCTAATATTGGAAGTCTTTCCAGATCAGGGAATGGGGTGAGGTGTCTCCGCATCGCGGCTGAGAGATAGGAGAGGTTATAATTTCCCCCCAGCTGCTGATTCGGACATTGGGATAAGAGAACCAACCACCAACATGGCTAATACCGGGCAAACAATAAACGCAAGGACAAGATTGGCGCTACTTTCTAGGGCAAGGCGGGTCTGTAGTCGTTCAACGTTAAGAGTCGCGTACTTAGCACGGTATATAGGTTAGACTCACAGGCGAGTTTCTAAGGTCTGCAATTTTCGCGGCCAGATTTCTCACTCGAGAAACAGTCCATAGAAGATATACTATAACGGCATCAAGCTCATTACAGCCTAGCAGATAGCTGATGAGCACCAAGGCTTCCCCAAGACCGAGGAAAAACAGTGATTGTAACCATCGAGGATGGTTTTGCCATGAAATTGATGCTACTATAGCTAGAATCAAACAGCCATCCGACAGGTTATTTAACTATTGAGTTATCAGTCTCATTTAATATAACACCAAGTGGAAAAAGCTGCATACCAGCGCAAGAAGGTGTTCGGCTCTAAACAAGCTAGACCAGAACGTGGCTGTACCGACAAACACACAATACAGCCCAGATTTCTTGTAATGGCTGCCCACTGTCAAACAAATGTCGACCTTTGACACATGGAAGAACGCAACGGCGATCAAGGCCCATAGAAAGTGACACGTGCCAGTCAGAAATTTCAGTGTTGGTTGAGACGACCCAAGGGTAGCGGATAAAGGAGCGAAGAGCTCCAGTGTCAGTTGGCCTCTAGCGCTAAACTCGGTCAAGGTATTATGTAGATGTACTAGAAAGGGGCTGTAATCGGGGGCTGCGCGGCTTATGGCGAGGAAGGCAGTAATGAGTATTGGAAGTATGATTATCTGCCGAATCACGCTGGGACGTGCAGGTTCAATCTCCATTGCGTCCATGTATTAGTCGACTGACTTGTTGCCTGAGTTAATAAAAAGAGGGATGTGAGAATGAAGTAAGAGGATGGTTCATGCCGTCTTGCCGCTAGTTCATCTGGTGTTTGTTGGTCCTATGCATGCTGGTTCTGTACCCTGGCAGCATGATTAGCCATTATAGGAACCTGCAAGAAAGTTCTTCTGATTTAGCCGAGGTTCTTGGATCAAGTGCCTCGGCCAGAATTGAACTGTATTCTTTCAACTGGTATTGCTGTGGTTTATGGTCGATGTATCCCTTATCCTTTCGTCGACCGTAAATGTCACATGCATATTATAGACACTGTTGCTTAAAATAGACATATTGTTCATAACCACCTCTGTGGTCTTTATTTATAGTTCTAATATGAAAGGATAACACAATAAACGTTATAGAACCGTGATAAGTAAGACCGAACTACACAGGATGCGGTTCACTGTCGTCTGTTGACCTGCCCGGCACACAACATGAAACCCCACTTTTTCTCAACTCCTCGTTGTAAGCCCAAGTTTTAGCTCTATCCTCGTCTGTAGGCTTTCTGGGAATATCCTCCGGATTAGGGTCGAACATATCCATAACAGACACATTACGGCCGTCGGCGGTGAGAAATCTCTCGGGCATCGGCAGACCTTCGTAATATTCTCTAACCTGGGCTGGGTTCAGGCCAATCGCATCAAGGACATTTCTTTCAGCATCAAAAGTTCGTAGCACGCCATCATAGCCCAAGGCACTTATGCCGTGTCCCTCTGGATCCCGCTTCATCGATCTTTGTATGTCGCGCAAGGACATCTCACTGACCGCAAGCTGTCGGTCTGCGACGTCCTGCGGGTCCTAGAGTTGGTTAATCAGATGGCCCGTATACTAAAATGTCAGAGACTTTGGAGCACTTGCTGGCAGTTTATCCGTCATTCTACCAGTGAGTTGACGTGAGTTACAACAGTGCTGCTTAGATTGTAAATAAGATTCAAGTGCGGAAGTGCAAATGAGGCACATAGTAATGGTAAAAGTATTGTGTAGATAAGGGACACGTATGTCGGACTAGCTCAACGACCGTATCTGGAAGTTACCGGAGTCACGGTGCGGCGCAAGCTCATCATGGGCCAATCGGCCCATCGGCCGGTCCCAAGCGTGGTCAAATGATTTAGCTATAGCGAGAATTATGTAAGTAAGCGGCGTGTCGCATTGGGTCTCTTCGTGGCAGATCTCAGGCATTCAATATTGAGAACCCTACACGATTTTGTCATCAGTCTGGAATGGCCCTCAATCATATGTGACTTGAGTTTATTATGATATAATCTCACTGAACCCAGTTGCAGCCCTAATTGAGGCCGAACTATCGTCGTGGATCGCGGAAGAATACCTACGATGAGGTCTACGATGATGTGGTCCCAGAGAATCAGGAGTATATCAACATATGCACTGTGATAAATGCTGGGATCCCATCTTTGGGACCATTCTAATGACTATCTAACCAACTATGAAGTCCACATCAGCTCTGAGAAGCTGTCTGGTTTCCATTGTGCGAACCGCAAGGCTATCCGTATCTCACAACATCGCTCCATCCATAGGAATAGGCTGCTGCTGATTGCAATCCCACAAGTTGAAATCCGACACAGGGTTATCAGGATAAGAGTATCGAGTCTGAAGCAGCTGCGTCCCAGAAAACCCGAACTCTGAGGCTTGATAGGAAACTTCAGAAACCTCGGACGGTGCAGCTGAGAAATCGAAAAACAAGCTTGTAGTGTCATAGGGCGCAACAAGCGACTGGCTGTCAGGTCCTTCCGTGATATAACGCGAAACAGTGTCCAACTGCACTCCCGCAGATTCCTCAGGGCTTGGTTCAGAAACAACAGATGTTTTGCTGGAGATCTTCTCAGACGACTCTTGCTCAAAGCGAGCCTCAACTTCATCCAGAACCCCCGCAAGCAATTGGTACAGTTGATCATTATAACTGGTTGGCTGGTCTTTTGCTTCAACAAACTCAGAAATCAGTCGTCTGCCCTCATCGAGCCAAATCCCGCGCAGAATCCCTATAACCTCTTTCACGACGCCGTCCAGATGTGGATTTGGCATAGGCCGGCGTTCTCCAAACAGTATCGTCCAGATCCCATACCACTGTGCCTCTGGCGAAAGGGTTTTCCCAAAGCGAGCCTGAAGGGCCTTCTGAGAAGCCGGGGAAACACTGTCCCAGTTTGCGCCAGATCCTTGTACACAGGTTTGTTGCAAGATATGATTTCCTTGCAGGTTCAGGGATGAGAATCCCTCACAGCATATTGGGCAGTGGTAACGCGCTGTGTGTCTTCGCTTTAAATGCTGCTTTACGTCGGAGATGCGGACCATTTTGAGGTTGATGCATTCGAGGTGACGCTCTGGATTCTTTCGGAAGTAAGGGCAAGCGAATCTCTTGACAATCTCATTGGGGCTGTTATCACCATCTTCATCAAGGTCATAAAGATCATCGCTGAGTCCAGCTGTACGTCTCCTTTTGCTAGGGGTTGAGCTACGAGATGGAAACTGCGGACTCTGCTTCTCTTCGTCCTTGAGAAATTGATTGCTGGATACGCTGGGAGGAAGTCGGAGACCCTCCGAAGACAATCCACTCCTATTTTTTTGATTTCGTGAAATGAAGATCGGTGTATCTGGCCGTTGAGAGAGTTTGCCTCCTTGTAAGATCACACCATTTAGTGATGCAGCCTGCGTTGAGAAGCCATTGTCTTTTAAGTCGATCAGGAATCGGTCTAAGAATATGTCTTCGTTGGGTACTAGAAAGGGAATACAAATTAGCATTGCGCTTTTAGTTGAATTGAAGTGTTTTCTAACTTGTCTTTTGTGGGTAAATTTCTGAGGTTCCTGATCTTGGCGGTGGTGGTGAGATAGGCCTTGCGTAGGGGCCTTGAGCGAGGTGATTGTGGAATTGCAACCTTGATTTTGGACGTATCGGGTGATTATCAGTTGCTGTTGTTTTCCTTATGTACTCATGTATAGTTTCTTCTTGTATTAAAGACATCGTTTAGAATGTCTCGAATGAATGGTTCAGAGGAGTCCTGTCTTGTTCTTTTGGAACCTATATAATGGGAGAACCAGCCGATGCGAGAGTTTGCTTGTTTGCAGGAGCTAGACGTTTGACAAACCGCTGGTATGGAATGCCGATGTGTCAAATTGAAGGTGCACTTGAGCCTCAAGGCGGAGCAAGGAGGTATAAGTGCAGGACGCGCAAGGCAGTCAGCTCGGGGGCTGTGAGACCCGATTACACGGATGCTACACATTTTGCTGAGGGGTAATGGTACAAAATAGGTGCCACTCTTCTCAATTGGGTGGTTTGGAGTTCGATAATCTCGCCATTCGGCTCGGGGTGATTGGTTCAGCTCGCCTTGCATTCATTGGCAGGGTGAAGTAGGTGTGAGGGCAAGGGGGGGTATGTCACACAATTGTGGCCGATGTGCTGGCAGTCGGTCATAAAACTACGGGCAGAAACACGCCAAATCAAATAAGCTCAATGCATGACTAGCGCCTTTTTCCGATTTCTCTTTGTGCATAACAAGAACTAAGTCTCCCACTTCGTCTCTTTTACGACCTTGAAATACCGGCCGCGTTCCGTTGGCGGGGAACAACAAAGCAACTGCAAGGCGCGCGCAGCCGCTGAAATGACACTGGAAAAGGCGACCACCTAAAGGTGTGCCTTGGGTGGGGGGTTCGTTGGCGCGACTTTCGAAGGCTGGAGCTGCATGCTGAGCTGGCCCAACAGCCTACCCTGGATATCTAGACCTGGGTCGAGCAACCAATCTCGGACGCGATCATTGTACTCTGTGGGGGCATCCGATTGGTGCGAGGTGCTGCAAGCAGCATAATTAGCATACGATGTATATCGAGGACCGGAGATGGAAAAAAACCTTTTGGTCAGAGCTGAACGAGTCATTGTAGTGGCTGGGAGCTCACGAGCTTGATAAGGACTTAGCTGGCCGGGTTATGATCAAGATAAGGTACAGTTCTCAAAAAGCTAGAAATACCATCAAATTATGTAGCATATCTATATAAACCTGACCTGTTCCGCAATTGTGCCGATTTCCTCACAGTTGATGGCTTCATACACGATCGTGTAGACTACGTTTAGAGAATTGGGCAAATACTGTAAATATTGAGTCCTGACCAACAGTTCGGCAACAACGTAGCAGCTATTGGCAAAACAAAGGTGCTGCAGGTAATCCAGTAATCATTGCACTTACCAAGTGCATCGCAGCCTCGCTAAAACAGACGCACCATATCCAGAATTAACATAACCTGATTAAGAATAGGTACATTTCTAGGACTCCGCAAATGTGGGCGAGGCCAGGCGGGAGGCCTTCGCTGGAATTGACGTGGCCAGCGCCCGAACCTCAGCGCTTTGTTGTCAACTGGAGGCGTTTAAAGTGGGGTCTGTGCTGGCATTCACAAAGCAAGATGGAAGCTAATTTTTAGAGGCTCTATCACCAATCATTTAATTAACGGCCCTGAATTCAATCATAATATTTACCAACCAGAAGAACGTTTAATTGCCCGTTCGCAATTGTGTTGGATCATGCAGCAGAACCTAGCTATAAGCAAATTGAGTAAATGTCTTGCTACCTGACTCAATCAAATCTGTGCCCAAAGAACAATGTCTGATTAAACATGGCCTCAAGTTGTCACTCTCTGTAGTAGTAGACTTGCGGCTCCTGCACTTGATCCTTAAGTGCATAAGGAGCCGATCTCACCGTTTACTCAATGACTATAGCTTGGCCTTTACCACTGGTTTTTTTGATCGTTTACTGAAGCTCCATTCCTAAATCCAGATGTACTACCCCAAGTATCGGCGCCAAGATGAACCTGGGGAACAGTGAGCCCCGCCAAGTCGCTGGCGAATCATCCCTTCAAAGCAGCCACGGGGCTAACAAGCGTCGCCGCCACGATCAAAATGGCGGAGGAGATGACGGCCCGAAATACCCTGGAGAAAAGCCGACAATAGTGTCATTCGAATGTCTGTTTTGCAAAGAAAACCCGCACCGATATCCGGAGTGTAGGGGCTTACGATTAACTCGTCTATCCGATGTCATTCAACACATCAAGCGCCAGCACCTGCTGGTCGAAGTGAGGCTAGGGGCCGGAACAGCTATACCAGAGCATATAATACTCTATTGTGCAAGGTGTCGCTGTCAGTTTTGTGGCATCGGTGCTGCGTTTAGACTCGAAGTCCACTCGAATGAAAAAGTCAAATGCCGGCCAGTCACTATCGAACAAGGCGGGGTTCTGACACCCAAAGAATTCGAAGAGTTAAAGTCAGAGCTTGGATCATGCAAGTGGAAGAGTGAAGAAGAAAAGTGGTTCATTATCTGGGTTAAATGCTTTCCAGAGAAAGATCCTCCACGGTCACCCAAAGCTGAAATTAGTGTTCCACGTCTACAGTTGGAGTCGATACTTCACTATGAGCTTGGATCTATACAAGGCTTGAAGCCAGAGCAAGTCCAGTCGATCGTTACACGATCTGCGGATAGAATCTACAAAACTTCGTCCCAGCCCCGAAACAGCCCTACTGTACCCCTACAAGCACAGTCGAATGCTTTGCAGACGACACCAGTGCCAACCCACGATACCACAACCTACGTGCATTCTGATACAGAATTCGCAACTCATACTTTGCAACCACAAATACAAGACTTTGATTACAGCTCTGACCCAACCTATCTTGGTGTTCATGGAACGCCGACTGGGGGTCAGGAAGAGAATTCCTTTGACTGGAATAATACGTTAATTAATTACAGTGCACCAAGTCCAGTTCCGGACTCTGGAGCACATACAACTTCTGGGAGCAACTTTGTTGACGCTGGATTTTTTACTGCTCCCGTCTCTGGCTATCCTCCAGTTCCCTATGTTGGATATCACACCGGCTCCTTCGAGTCGGCAAGTCAAGACGATGGATACTTGAATACACACAGGAAAACTACAGGTCGCCGTGGCTCACACTATTGATTGTAGCATGCGCAGTACGGTCTACGATATTCCACTAAACAGAGAAACTCTAGACCCTACAAAACTTAAATAGACTAAGTCAATTGTAGAGCCGCAAGGCTCAACCGCAACTGGACCAGAATTCTTTCTATGATACTTCCTCTTTGTATTCCTGCCATCATTAACTGTTGCTAAAGGCGGAACCTTTATCTGTTCAGCTCCGAGGGAGATATTAATTATGTTCTTATATGCGGACTACTGTTACATCTTTTTATTTTTGGTAGGTTTAACTGAGGTCACAGTTTACACAATTTGGATAATTATAATAGGAACGTTTTTATTTTTCCGACGCTATCCATTGAGCCTGTACAAAAACCGGTCGTGAGACCTTTGATCTAAATAGCGTTGGTGAAATAAATACGCCTTTGGAACAATTCTAGTTTTTATATATGCCCCATATCGATCAATCTTTTTTGAATACTCCCTGAACGCACACTGAGTCCATAACTCGACATCTACTCCGTCTTTACACAGTCCTACTCTTGAATAGCCATGGTCAAGAGATCCTGCAGCCCTAGTTCATAGAGTACACTATGAGTATTACTGCCCTGGCTCGCGAATGGCGTTTTGCGTTCGAGAACCTCAGAGACAAGCTGCACACCGTATATATCCCAGAAGTCTCTTGCCATTGATGCTTTGAGCCCAGGGCCTCGATCCAGATACAGGGAGCGGGGCCACTCTGTGGCAGGAAAGATAATAGACCATATTCGATTCCAGCGCCTCTTTTCACTCAAGTACTGATCATTGGCTCGTATCATCAGGACCTTTTGGTCTTCGTTGACCCCATCCGATGGGTCTGGGTATCGCTTTTTGCATCTCCCGCTCAAAACGTGATCATCGCGATCAATCAACGAGCTGAACTTCTGATAGCATCTTGAACAATACGGTGATCGGGAGTGGTGTTTCATGACGTGCTCTATAATACTTTCGATTGACTTGAGGCCGACAGTGAGGAGGCATTGCTGGTGTTTTTCTGGGTCGTAGATGTAAAACGGACAAGCAAAGTGAAGGAATGCCTTGGTGCGGGGTGCATATGAAATAAAGACAAAGTCGTCGTCGTCAATGCCGTCTTCCTGCTTCACTTGTCGCCTGCTTGAATAGCGATGAGGTGCTCTGAATCGTTCCTGGGGCTGCAACCTATCTTCCGGTGGCGCGCCGTATACTACTCCGGGCATCCATCGTTTGAACGAATCTGTTGACTGCTGCAGTAGGTCCAGTTTCAGGTGATGGTATGCAGATGCAGAATACCGAAAAGGATGTCGGCGGTCGAGATTGGCCTCAGTTGCTGAACCCGGCCATTCGTCTGGTTCAAATGTGGCACACTCGGCTACCGCTTCACTATATCGATTGGCGGCAGAGCTTTGGCAATCGCCCGCCCTGTAGTTTCTAGCGCCTCGATAGGGCAGGGCGAGATTTGTGTGGTGAGATTGAGGCCGCTGATTCACGGAAGGTCTGTAATAAGATCTATCGTCGCACATGGTTTTCTTGAGTAATGTATACTTATATAAATGTCGCGGTAGTTCCTGGATATTTGCAAGGCAGACACAATATATTTTGCCACCAGATATATATATTAAACTCGCTTTTCGGTGAGCCTTTATTGTACCCAAGGCTTTGAAACCCAAACAGCACAGCTGTGTGTACCTCTTCTAATTGGCGGCTTGGCTGTACTGAACCGAAATCTCATTGGCTTGGCCACGGTAGCTGGCAGGCCTCAAAATAGGCGGCCCTGTAATCAATCGCTGCTGCACTAACAGGCCACTAAATTAGAAAGAGTGGAGATATATTCATGCCCGGATTCTCATGCTATGTCTGTGATCCTGGGAGGCTTGGTGACCATAAATAGGTGACCTCTAGCGCGTTCTGTTGAATTAGATCTAAACCATCATCGATATATCATCTTTCTTTGCTGTTGATTAAGTATCGGGTCTGTCTGGTATGCTGATAAATCGCTGATCTTTTAGGCTCCCCTAGCTGGTAAGTCTGCATGCACATTGAGGGAGAGATTTGTCCAGTGTTTCGTTAGGCAACCTCAGCAGCGGCGGTACCCAATTGAATTATGTCATCAGCATTTTGCTACAAATGAGCCCTCCTTAGACATTAATATTGATGCCCTGCACCCTACTATTGGGCTAATGGAGACCTCAATTGTTGTACACTAGGCCTTGGGCAGTAAATTATCCATTGTGTTACGTGGAAAGTCGTTTACTGGAACTTTCCCATATATGAATACGTGAGTGTCGCACATAAGAATCAATCAACATTCTTGCTCGCCTAACATACACTTTCCAGGCCCATTCTATTGGGAACAGCCTGACCGATGCTTAGGCCGGGGTGCCACAGACTCCCAACTCTATTTCTTGTGTTGGATCCCTGTTGAATTCTTTGATCCTTCCATTCCTTCATCTTCCAAGCGCCAGTTGTGTTTTGGTCTATATCGAGAATCACAACATCATGAGAAAGGCTTATATTACTGCCGTAAAGCCTATTCTCGCTCTCTTGCTTATATTAGTCCTGGTATATTACTTCTCTATAGCAGTATTTCTAATAATATTAAGTTCAAAGGCTAAGATAGGGAGTTAAGGCAGCTATTTTATTCCTTAAAGAATATATTTAAAGTTCTTTTAATATATTAAATATAATTATTTTTAAATAGCCTTATAAAGCCTACTTTATATAATTATATTAAGTAATTAATGTACTACTTAAATTAACCTTCATAACAGTGTTATTTTAAGTTAGTAGACCCTATAGCTAATAGCTTATATCACATGCCTTACACTTCTGAATAACTGAATGTCCGGAGAGAGTCGAATTAAATCTCATTTGTATCTATGCATCGACTCAAGGGGATTGAGCCTTGACTGGATATGTAAGATGTGAAGGGTCACATAGATAAACGCTCTGGGAAGCGATTAAGCTCTGCCATTCGCGATGCTTCACCATATATTATCTTCGGGGCACTTGATCATGTATGGTCTGTCAAACTTTAGAAGGTAGTGTTTAGCATTAGACTTTGAGAATACCCGTTATTCTTTTGTTGTTTAAACATCAGTTACTTGTGGCTTTGTTTGGAAGGAGATACGAAAGCGTTTTCCAAGATTAACTTATATTGACTTTGATAACAAATTGTCAAGACATTTCCCCAGAATAACGAACGTTCAACCTTTCCATTTCTCTTGGTGGCCGAAAGAATTTAGTTTTTAAACTAAAGGACATGTGGCTGGCTGTCCTCGCTTAATTTACCGTTCTTTTCTCTTGCAGAACATCAGATCCGCCTCAAGTATGTGACAAGACCGAATCGGGGCAAGAATGCTTTTCAGGACTGAGACATAAGCAACAAGAAATGCTGAGAAGCGAATGTTCCCACGCAAACGTGTGTCAAAGAAGTTTGAGAAGCTATAAAGTCGTTGAGATCGCCTTTTCGGCACTCACCATCACTAGCTTCTCTTTCTCTATACAGACCTATTCTTGAAAAGCACAATCATCCGACTCTATTCCACCTTTTTTCTTCACCTTTACCATCATGGGTTTCTTCGATAACCTCTGGGACGGCGTCAAGTCGGCTGGTGGGTGGGTCCTCGACCACTCGGGCGATATTGCATCCGCCGTCGGGACCGTTGGCAAAGTAGCTGGTCTCCTCACTCTGGATAATAGCACCCATGCGTTTTCCGCTGATGCTATCCTGAACAGTCAGGCTATTGAGACGGACTCACGAAAGCTCGCCAAATATCATCAGAACTTTGCCTCCGTCAGTGATCAGCTAGCTGCCACCGCCGAATCGGGAGTCAAGGCACCCCCTAAGACGACTGGCAAGACCACCACCGTCGATGACAGCCTTGTTGGCTTATGGACAGACCCCAAGGGCTTATCTTCCGATGGGAAACCTTCTACATCGATGTATCATGATCTTTCGGCTTTTATGGGAACTATGAACATCCCGGTTTCTTGGAAAGATGACTCTGGGCATGTTCATGATACCGTTAACGAGATTGGACAGGTTCTGTTTGCAAAGACTGGACCACAGGCTCTCGTAGAGCTTTCTAAGAGCGAAAATCCTATCGCCAAAGTCAATGCGGAAGTCTCGACTCAAGATGGTTACATTCATGCCTGCCACGTCTACTACCCGATCCCAATGGGAAACGATAACAACTCGCTGCATAGTGCTATCCATCTTAGCTACACCACAAATGCATGAACTCCTCATGACTGCCAAGGGGTTCCATGCCCTAGTCTTCGGAGTTGAGGAACGGTACAAGTCATGCAACATGGGTCTTTCGAGGATCAAGATGGCCACATGGCTTGGAATCCTCTGGAGGGGAATCAAGATAAGCCTGTATTGCAACTCTTTCTTTTAGATTTGTCTTGAAGATTGCCAAGGTACCAAGTCTGAGCTATCAAAAAGAAGAAGTTGGGAAAACATATCCAACGGTTCCATGACATGGACAAAACGACAGGGATACTGTGAGAAAGTCCCGTGACTTTCAGAATCTGAATCCTGGTTGGTGTTTAGGTTTACATAAAGGGCTTAACTATCATCACGATTATGAACTAGCACCGGGATGCTTACTACCTATCACGATGTCATCGTGAAGTAGATGGGAATCTTAAAACAGAACACCTATTCACAATTCCCTTGCTCCTTGCTCCTTTACAAGCAGTTAAGCAGTATTTCTTTTCAATTAAAAATTCTCTATTGAAGCTTTTTACTCTTTAGTTTTGGCCATGCTTTGTTTCCTTTAGTAACCCTTAGAATGCCTTCTTGGCTGGTCTCTCCTTCTGTCGCAGAGGTTTTGAGATTCCCCAGGAAGGAAAAGGCTGAGCTAGCCGATATATCTGTTTTGAGCTATTTATGTAGTAAAACTCTAGGCTTTTAACTACCGAATACTATGTTGTGGTCTGAGTGTGTGTCGAGAATAGACGTACATCCGATGTGGCATGATTTGAGATGCAGTCTTGAGGTATAAGACGTGCCATTCCTACTTTAGTGTTGTATTTATCGACTGGGCCTGGGCCTGGGCCTGTATGAATATTCATTAACTTCTTTGGATACCGCCAATATGGAAAAGCAAATCGCTAAATTGGGTCACAGTCAGGTTGGGCTGGACTATCAATCGGGGGCTTGATGCAGTCAACGGCTAAACCGGCGGATGAGATTAGTGTGCCGCCTATACCGTAGGCTAGTGTTTATCCACTTCGGCACTGCCGAGTGCCAATTCTGACTAATTAGTATGCTTGAGGCATATAGACCCATGCTCAGCGAACAAACTAGCCGCCGTGATGGGACTCAACTATGGACAATCAAATTCTACTGGTCCACAGTCACATGATTCTATGCAAGACCAACAAATAGATATAGTCAGGGTTAGCTCAAGATGCAAATAATCTGCACTTGAAAACTTTCTCGTTCTGCCTAATCACCTTCTACGCAAGTTCCTAGCTTTTGAGTTCTGAGTTGGAGTAAGCCTGCGCCAGCTGGAAAGCTGATTTATTCCCTGTATAGTCTTCCATGTACAGACGTTCGTCTCACGCCCTGCTTTGGAAATGAATAATCTACTTCTCCGAGGTCATACCTGCCTACACTGCAGGAAGCTCAACCTCTGCGAAGCACCAGAAAACGTTTTCATAGATACAGACTTGGACTCGAACTTCTGGAGGTACGCCAAGCCCTCCCCTACTCGCAGGAGATTCACTGGTGTGCGTCTTGATGATCTGCAAGAAGGTGCGCGCAATGGCTGCAGCCTGGGGAAGTATCTCTCTTCACAGTTTGGAGAAGGATACCCAGAAACATTGAGCCCGCATGATTTGAAACTGTACACTGATGGTTGGCGTTTTCATGGTCTGATACCTCTGGAGAAGACTCTCTCAAGTGGCCAAAAGCTTGAATTCCCAATCGAAGACCAATATGTTCATGCTCCATCACATAAAGGAAAGGTTTATGCAGAGTTCCTCTCGTACAACATCACGACAGATCAAGGTGAACTAGTATTCTCAGTTGTGTTATTGTTCCACTAACGACTAAAGAGGTCGAATGGACGGGACGACAAAACCTTTTGACCCGAAAGCCGATAGTTGCAGATCCCCTGTCAGACATCACCGCCGCGGCTATTCGAGATTGGAAAGTCAGATGCGACATCAGCCAATATGAAGCCCATATAATCTGCTCTAAGCCAAGTCCAAGTTTCCTCCCCACTCGACTGATCGAGATTCTCAGAATTGGCAACGATCAAAAGCCTTGCGTGAGGCTCGTGGAAGGCAATTCCCTAGGCGAAGACACCGAGTACACAGCTCTAAGCTATTGCTGGGGTGGCGACTTGAAGAATTGCTTAAAGGAAGGTAACAAAGACTCGTACAGGACCGAAATCCCTTGGGATACGATTCCTAGGACAATTCAAGATGCCATTCTGACCTCGCACAAGCTTGGAATTGGATTCATCTGGGTCGACTCACTCTGCATCATTCAAGACAGCAAAGGAGCCGATAAAGAGATTGAGATTGGCCAGATGACCCAAGTCTATACTCATGCAGCTTTCACCATTGCAGCCAGAAGGGCTTCCGACGCTCATACTGGTTTTCTTCACCAGAGGTCAGTTCCTTCAGGAACAACCATCGTGAAATTCCGTGGGGAAGATGGAGAGACAAGACAATGCACATTGACGTTCGAAGCCGCAGAAAGGGATGAAGACCAAAATTTCCTGGACACACGGGGCTGGACATTGCAGGAATACTTACTGTCTCGCCGACTGGTCATTATTGGAACGTGGACAACTACGTGGTCTTGTCGTAAGGAACGCAGGGGAAACTGTGACGGATGGAGCCTGGATAGACAAGGAGGTGACCCGTTCCAGTATAATGGAACTTGGACTTCGAGTGACAACACAGTCTTGAAAGGCACTGAGTGTCTGGATGCTATTGCCTTCTTCGGCACTCATCCCGAGAGCGACCACCCAAGGCCTGAGGACCATCTCGTGATGTGGGAGTGGAATAGGCTGGCTCAGTTATACACCGGACGATACCTAACAAAGCAAACTGATAGAATTCTCGCGATATCGGGCCTCGCACAGATTTTCAGCCCCATGCGCGGAGGGGAATACGCCGCTGGCTTATGGGTTAAAGACCTTCCTAAAACACTTCTTTGGGAAAGCCGTTCTGGAGCTTTATATCCAAGGCCAAGCGATCAGGGACCATCGTGGTCTTGGACGGCTATTAACAGCACAGTAACATGGGGTCCTGGCAACGGAAAAGCGGTCTTGTCAGTGGACTCTCTTAAGTGCGAGCTCGATCAGCCAGAAGCACCATTTGGGTCCGTCAAAGGCGGTGTTCTTCGTGCCACGGGGCCTGCATTGGACTTGGAGTGGAAATGTAGCAGAAGTACATCGGATTGGAAGAATCCTGGCGGGCATCATCTGAGATACTTGACGCCTGGCGGAGGATATATCAACGCCCATATCAAGTTTTGTCCCGATGCAGAAGAGCCTGACTCAGACTGGGCCACGGTAACATTACTTGCCGTCTTAGTTGATAACTCCACGACTGGAATTCTTCTGAGAAAGAAGAATGACACTGATTACTCAAGACTGGGTTTCTTTGATGCGGATCTACCAGGGGACACATCTCATATTTACTGCCAATTGCCTGTGGTCAAGGAATGGGGTAGGAGAACTTTTACTGTTGTATAGTTGAGAGATTTCTGCATAAGACGGGAACAGGCACAGTCAGGCTTTGGGATCAGGGTGGTAGTGGAGTAGTGAGGGGTTAGTCCAGCGGAGGGTGCTCCCCAAAGCGGCAGAAGAATCTTCCGCGCCTAAAGTCTGGGGAAGCAAATGACATAGATAAACTAAACTCAATGTCAAAATATGAAATAGCACTCAGATTGAATCATCCCGGAGAATCGTGGTCAACATGGCTTCAGAAAACCAAGAACAGCGCACCTTGCACCTCGTTGGCATTGGCGTCGGTCACTCGATCGCTCCGCCAATGCACAACCATATTGCTCAATCCCTCGGACTACCATGGACATTCTATGCTACGGAATGTGCCACCCTCGATGGATTAATGGACCTTGCGCGAAAAGACACTACAGCAGGCCTGGTTGTCACGATGCCTTACAAAAACGCCATCATTCCTCGTCTCGATGCATTGGACGACCTTGCTGCCACCATTGGCGCTTGCAACAACGTCTACCGAGACTGGAAAGACCCTAAAAAATTGCGTGGAACAAATACAGATTGGCGCGGCATCAAGGGCTGTCTCCTCGAGAAGGGCGATCAAGCTGGTGTACCTGTTCTGAACAAGCCAGCTTTGATCGTTGGGGCAGGAGGAGCTAGTCGAGCTGCTGTTTACGCGCTTAGCTCATACTTCCAATCCTCAATTATCTACGTGTTGAATCGCGATGAGCAAGAAGTAAAGGACCTCATAAAAGACTCTCAGAAACTCTCACCTGTTCCGACAATCATCCACGTCAAGGAAGGGGAAGCGCAAAAGCTTGAGACGCCTTACTACGTCGTGGGTACGGTGCCTGACTTCGAGCCTCAGACTCCAGATGAGCTTGCTGTTCGAGCCAACTTGGAAGAGTTTCTGTCTCGTCCTGAGAAGGGAGTGCTACTTGATATGTGCTTCAAGCCGAGAAGGACGAGAATGATCAAGCTGGCGGAGCAGAAGGGATGGCCTACGGTGGAAGGAACGCATGTTATTGGGTATCAGATTGAAGAGCAGTGGAGGCTTTGGGCTGGTGAAGAGAGAGTGAAGAAGCTTGATAGAGAGGGAGCGTGGAAGGTACTTATCGACTCGGCTGAGAAGAGTCCTGGCATCAACTTCTAGATTATATATACTCAAGTATTGGTACCAAGTATTTCACGTAAGATTTCTTGCTTCAACAGTCTTCTGAATGACTTCGACTAAGATTCAAAGTATCCACTATGAGCAAGAGATAGCTAGATGTACTGCTCACGTTCTTGGTTCAAATTCCTGCATATCTAGATCTCGTTCAACTTCAACCTCTCAACGAACTTCTTCCAAGCTGCGATGCCCCTCTCGGCATGCTGCTTCGGAACATCCTCCCCCTCCTCAGCCATAGTTCGTGAGAACAACTCCATTGAGACATATCCCTTATATCCCATATCATGAATCAACACCTTGGCAATCTCTTCAACTGGGAGATATGCACCTCGGTCCGTCTCATACATATAAGCCCTAGCATTTCGCGACCAGTTCATCCTAGCTGGGTTTCCATCAACATGGAATGGATGTCCTTTGACCAAGGGGGCTTCCATTCTTTCAGCATCGACGACTTGGATGTAGAATACCTTGTCGAGAGTGACCTCCTTGACAAGTCTCTCTAAGGATTCTTTGAGGCCTTGGTCGGCGTTGGGTGTCTTGCCAGTTGGAGAAGCTGGATCGCCCCAGACACGTCCGGCGATATTGAATGTGTCGAGGCACAGACCAAAGTTAGGCCTATTGACCTTCTGGGCCACTTCCCAGGATTTCTCCCAAGTATCGACATGCGTACTCCAGCACAAAGCCTCGTATGCAAAACGAATTGGGGGATCTTGTTCAATACCCAGGTCAGCTAGTTCGACGAGATCTCCCACTATAACATCCATATCGCCGGTCAATTGATCAGCCGGGAGGAAGTTGGCAGGAATCTGAATCGTGTTGGTACCCAAGATCCTTGCAATCTTGAACCATAATTTGATCTTTTCAATCAGTCGAGCGTGTTGCTCGCGGTCCTTGAGACCCTCATAAAACAAGAAAGGCTGAAGACCAATGACTGTAAGCTTCAAGCCATCCAACAACTCCCGGATATGCGATGCCGCGTCAAGAATCTGGTCGTTGCTGGGAGTTTCGACACTGTGTAGTCTTTTGGCTTCATATTCAAGATCCTCGTAGAAGACTTCGATGCCTTGGAAGCCATGTTCCGAAGCTTGTTTGGCTTTGTTGGCGAAGTCGTGGAGCCATGCTCGGCCGAGCGATGCTGACAGAATGGCAGGCTGGAAAGAACTCATTTTGTGTATTTTAGTAGCTAGATGAACTCGGGATGACAACGATGTTGTTGATTGTTGGTAGTGCTTTATCATCTGGTGACATCGTGTCGCCCAAGACCAGAATGACGAAAGTGCGCCGGCAAAATACTGTTCCGATAACGTCGGGCCGGGGATACGACTCCCGAGGTTCAATGGCTAATTCATTATCCAACATCCTACCTCCGTGCCTCCCTGGGTACAATGAAAGAGTATTGGCGTCTTGATAGAAAGTCAAGTTATTGAGAATGTCTACGGCCATGTGACAGTATTATAGCCTTGATAGATGTCATTGTTTTGTCTAGGTACTATGTATCTACTACTCTCTCCAACCGCTCCTTATACGCCCTGAACACTTCTTCCCGCATAAGATTGGCTGGTGCTCGCCTTGTAGTAAATAACTCAAATTGCATCATTCCTTGTTCTGGTAGGACCTGCAGACCATCAACGGGTATCCATCCCTTCTCTGATAACGACTTAATTTGCTTGAGTAGTGGAGTCTCTAGCGGTGTGTACGAAAGCTGTGCTCGAATATTAGCTTAATCCTAGGTGCAGTATTTAATCGGAACCGTCAATGCTTACCTCGATTGCGACGCCACCTGTTGGGCTTGAAAGCCAATGATCTGGGAGACTTGTGTCTGCTGAGCACTCCCCATCGATCTCTCGCGTTGCCACGCACGAGACTACAATTGTTGGTAGGCTTAGATCTTCAGGCCATGCGTCGTCTTTCGAAGTGATGACTCTAAACAAAGGATGGTCATGACTTCCGCTCCCTATCTCGGTGCAATCCGACGCAGTATTGCTACTTTCGTTCTTATGTTGGTTATCGAATTGCTTGATCAGTTCTTCTGCCCTGGAACGAGTTCGATTGTGAATGAGAATCGTCTGAACACCGAGTCTAATGAGTGCGTACGCAGCAGCACGAGCCATGCCTCCAGCGCCTATGATTAGCCCTGTCGTCCGTCTTCTGACAGCATTGATAGGAGATAGATTTCGTTGAACGCAGGTATGAATACCAATCCAATCAGTGTTCTCACCAAAAAGAGCTACTGTTGGTCCAGCCGTATTTCTGTCAAGTAAAGAGTCCATAGCAGGCTTTTTCAGACATAAAAGAGTGTTCACAGCTCCAATGGCCTTTGCCTCTTCACTCAAAAAGTCAAGCCTGGGTATTATACTCGTTTTGAATGGTGCAGTTATACTCGCACCTCCGAAAGTGTTGTCCTTAACAAGTTCAAACAGCTGGTCCAACGACTCGTGAAGGAAGATGTTGTATCGGTGCGGCATTCCCAAGAGCTTAAAGGCAGCATTGTGCATAGCCGGTGACAGACTCTTTGATGTGCAATTCCCGTAGATGCCAAAATACTGGCCGTCGAGAAGAAAGGATGAGAAGACTGCTTTCTGCGCTTCTTGCACAGTAAGAAGAGCGTTTGATGGACAGTTGGGTACCAACCTTCGGACCAGTGGGTGCGTAACCGGGCTGAGGATGGGATTGAGATAGCAGGACATACGTCCAAGGCGGCCAGTGTTGTATGCTATTAAAGGTATGGCGTGATCTGGCGACGATTTGACTCGATGGATAAAGTGTTGGGCGGCGAAGTTGTCTTCCATGGACCTCGCCTCTTGACAGACACGGATGATGTCGCATCCGAGACTTTGAGCTCGCTCAATCATGGCCCATTGTTTTGGTAAGTTCCAGCCATCTTCTGCTGGGTCTGAAACGATATAGTGTGCGACGACCTTCGTTTGGCCTTTAGATGCAATGAGGTTCTGGATCTTGGCTGTGTCGCATTTGAGATCGACACAGAGGTACTCCGGAGCCAGGCGGAGCCCATGATGTAGAAGCTCAAAGTACTCATCCTCGGAGATCCTCCTTTCACTTCCGTATGTATCGATATGGTATATAATTGGAAGTCGTATATTTCTCCTGACGACGAAGAAATGCCTGCTGATTTTATCTGTGGCAGTGTCCTTGCTGTTGACCTCATTTCCGAGACTGATAGCCGGTATTGTGAGTTCAAGAGCATCTGCTTCCGTGTCCAGTCCGCGAAACTCAGTAATCAGCGTGCTGAGCGTTGACAGTGGCAAGGATAAAGAATAGGTAAACTTTCTTGTCTCCAGTGGTATGGAAGAAAGACTGTTCTTTGCTTTGTACTTGCTGTAGCAGTCGTCTCGCCTTGTGATGCTGTATATCAACTGCAGAAAGTCTTCTTCTACTTTTTTGAGTGCAAGAGCCCTAGGCGATATATCGCCACGTGGGGTTGCAGTATCTAGTCTGTATAGCGACATATCTGAGATGTTGTAGAACTCAAAACTTGACAGATTCCGGTAAGCTGGTGCTGCACGACGTGTGAGATCCCGAATAGTTTCCACGTCGAATACTCTCAGATGCCGTTGAATCTCTTCAGCGTCTCGAAGAATGTAAATGATGAGATGATCCTTGGCATACTCGGCAAGCCATTCCTTTCCCGTACCTTCAACAACACCGGGACCGCACACGATGACTGCGCCGGTCGGATTGTCGAAGAGCATGGATCTCATTAGTCTCAACTCCTCTTGTCGGTATTGAGATATGCCGTGAGTCGCTTTGTATACTGCTCTAGAAAGCCCTGTGGCCTTGTAGAAGTATTGATCCGCATCTAGAACTCGAAAACCCAAGGCGCTCGAAGCCATGACCGCTAGCGTTGACATGCCGCTGCCTCGCATGCCGATGAGCGCGACAGATGCGTTTGGTGCATAGTTGTGTCTAGGTTGAGAATGATCGGGGGTACTTTTCCTCGAGAATGGCGTTTGAGGAGTTGGCATCCTCGAAGGCCCAGTAGGCGTATTTCCAGCTGAAGCTACCATAATTTCTGTTGATGTCTTACTAGGGCAGCTTTGTAGGCTTAGGTCGATCGGGCTTCGTAGACCCGTCGAAACATCAGGCATAAATCCCAACTGTGTGTTTTTGAGTAGCCAGAGTCATGGGTACACAGGAGGACATGGTGCTGTTTGTTCTCTGAGCGGCCAGCCATGTCTTGCGCTCACAGTGTTTAATCATATTGCCGACCCTTGATACTCGCCCAGGGTAGGTAAGTGGACGCGGCATATTCCAAA
Source organism: Fusarium fujikuroi IMI 58289 (assembly GCF_900079805.1). NCBI lineage: Eukaryota > Fungi > Ascomycota > Sordariomycetes > Hypocreales > Nectriaceae > Fusarium > Fusarium fujikuroi. The sequence continues at coordinate 216,551 of NC_036622.1, read as the reverse complement.
CCAATCAAATAGCACCGGCAGAAATTTCTGCCGCTCCAGTTAGACCCAGTCACCCCGCACAACGCTTACTGAATTAGGAAAGGATGAAGAAAGATGATTGTGGTGGGTGAGTCTGATGAATTCGGATCAAGGAAATCTGGCTGGCGTCAACTACCAGCAGTTGAGAGAAACGAAATAATGACCGCGAGTTAGAGAATATCAGCTATTTAAAACCACAATGTCGACGACTTCCCCAGATACGAGAAGCAGAGGTCAAACAGAAGCTAGTCCACGAGCTTCGAAACGAGCAAGGACCGATACGGAGACTTCAGACAAGGGGCCCAATGGACGTAATCGACATCGAATTACACGAGCATGCAATGAATGCAGGAGACGCAAAGATCGTTGCGGTGGCCAACGCCCGTCGTGCAAGTCATGTATCGATAACAACCGGACATGCAGCTATGGGCCCTCAAAGAAGCGAGGACTGCGACCGGGCTACGTGAGAGGCATCGAAACATTGCTGGGACTCATCTTCAAGTCCATCCAGGGGAGTGAAGAGTGGATATGTGCCCTTCTGGAGGGTGTTGTTCAGCAATCATCCTTCTGTCCTGCATCTGGTCTCAACGAGACCAATATCTCTGTCGATCTTCTCCTCGAAACATGGCATAAATCGTCTGTATCTAAGAAAATGGCAAGTCTCCTCTCCACGGAGAGTGAGTTTGATGAAGAAGGTGCCGATTCAAGTCAAATTTTCGATACAAAGGTGGTCGAGGGTCTTACGCTTTTGGTATCGACAAAGGATACGTCAGGGGCTCCCATGACGCCAATGGACACCAATACGACACAACCGGACATACCAACCTTTGATTATTCTCCTATACCTATTCCAGTATCTTCATCCCCTCAATGTCTCGAAAAGACGGCACTTCATACCGCCATCAACCGCCAGCCAGAACCCGAGTCACGGCCTTCAAATTCCATGTCATCCGCCGCTGTCCCTGACCTTCCGAAGGACTGGTCTTACCTTCTGGACCTCTATTTCGAGACGACACATTGCTGGTTTCCAATATCACAAAAGCACGAACTCTTGCGTGCTGCCTACACATTATCCAATGGCGCGCCGACGACGTCTACTAGTTCACTTTCATCTGGAGAACTAGCCTTTCTTCATGCTGTCCTTGCGTACGCATCACATCAGTCGACAACGCTATCAAGTAATTCCTGCAGAAAGCCTGGCGACATACATAGCCTCCACTCTCCACGAAGTCTACTAGAGACAAGTTTGTTCGCGAACCCAACTATCTTTGACCTCGGACATGTTCGAGCTCTTCTTATTATATGCCTTTTTGAAATGGATCAGAACCGCTGGCCTTCAGCATGGACCACAATCGGCCGGGCCATATACACAGCAATATCCCTTGGCATATTCTCCCAAGGCACCGCAGTTGATCCGCCAAGCCGGGATGGCATAAAACGGACAACTATGGGCTGCACACAACTAGAAACCATAGTCGCAGCACGTCTCGATACGCTACCATACCTCACATCCTCCAATATCTTCCTCCAAGACGGCTTGTTGGCCGATGGGAATGAGGAATGGGAGCCATGGAACCTCAAGATCCTCGTTGAACCAGAATATCAGCAAGACCAACAGAACACAAACTCGCATGTTCCGGGGCATGTGATAAGTACTTTCAATCGATCACTCCAGCTCGTTCTATCATTGAACGATCTGATACACCACAAAAAGAATCTAGTCCCGGCTGGGAGCTTTAGCAAGCTCATAGGCTTATGCAAAGAGAACTTCAGCGCTATGGATAGCCTAAAATCTGCCACCTTGTCACCTCAAACTCTTGGTCTTTGCATAGCTTTAGTAACCCTGTTTGAAATGGCAGCAACTGAAGCTTCGGTCTCCAACCGTCCTATCCTCGAACGCCCAAGCGGCTATTGGGAGATTGTTTCATTCTGGGCCAGCCTCACAGAGAAACGCGTCCGGACCATAGGTCGCTGTGCTATCTCACCTGTTGTCAAAGCTTGCCTGGAATTAGTTGGGAGGTCTTTTCTTCAGCAGGAAGCGCATTATACTCCTATTAGTATTGATTTCAATTCCGCTAAAGAAGGTGTTGCGAGATGTTTGCACATCTTACAAGAATCGTTGGGTAGAATATCCCAAGATGATGTCTTGAACGATGCGAGCCTTGTAACTGCCGGTAAAGACGGTCATTCACTACTCCCAATACACGGGAAGAGACCAGTGCCATCCCATTTCGAATTACCACCAACTCCATCAACACTATTGTCGAGCAAGGTGGGCACATCAGTGCCGGACAATGGAATAAATTCACAGCCAACAAGCAGAATGTCATTCCCAATAGACCCGACCTTGGGCTCAAACATTGAAGACGATGGTCTTTTCGACAGTCTCGCTACGTTGGACTCGACGAATTGGTAAGTGAATAAACAATAGGCACCGTTTTCGTAACTAACGAGCAGATAGGCTGGCAAACCCACCAGAGTTCATGCAGCATCTGGGAATGCTTGATGACGCCCCTGGTAATCTTGAGCACCTTTTTGACATGGGATTCTAGTTTGAAGAGGCAGGCATATTGGCTTGTTCAATATCTTGGTAATAGAATCAGCTGCGAGAGACCGTGAGGACTCGCACGAATCGTCCGCTATGGCTGCACACTATGCTAGACATGTGACGACCCTTAGAGAGTGGCCAGAAATTGGCCGTTGATGATACGTGTATCGAAAAACAAACTGCTAAACGATTTAACGGAGGCAGATGCGCTAAAGCCACCCAGTGGTGGATGTTGCTCCAGCCGGCAAAGTTCTTTCCCACTCCCTTGGTGACCGGTCTATCACAACAAGGGTTGCTCCACTTCTTATCAGTTGAGGGAAAAGTGACTTTATGTTCTGTTCTGACATCGGAGGGACCAATGTTCTCAGCATCATCAATATTTGCTTGACCAATCCATCCATTCGTTCATCATGGTTACAGATGACAATACTCCATCTCATCAACGTCTCGATAACCAAAACGGCTCTATAACAAACCCAATGACTCATTTATCTGACATCGTGCCGCAAGGCGCTCAAGAGGATGGCCGAAAGCAGTTCTACATCTTTGGTCACAACATATCGCACTCTCTATCACCGACACTTCATAATGCCGGCTTCAAAGCTCTGAACCTGCCACATCACTATCAAATCCACGAGAGCGAGAATGTTGATGAGTCAGTGGAGAGCATAATTCAACGACCTGACTTTGGCGGCGCATCTGTCACGTTTCCACACAAGCTGCAGATTGGCAAGTTGTTGGGATCAGTCTCCCCAAGAGGAGAGAGCATTGGAGCTATAAATACCGTTGTTGTCACAGAATTCAATGGTGGAAGAGTGCTTCATGGTGACAACACAGACTGGATCGGGATCAAGAGATGTGTTGAGAAGTCTGGACCTCGAGACTTTGCTTCATCGTCGGCTCTGGTGCTGGGTGCTGGAGGTGCTGCTAGAGCAGCATGCTACGCTGTCCAGACTCTGGGCTTTGGGGAGCTCATTGTGGTCAACAGGACTTTGAGCAAGGCCGAGGATCTAGCGTCGAGGTTTCCTGACCTCAAGACCCGGGTATTTGCAACATTGGAAGAGGCTTCCACTGCGAAGAATGCTCAGATCAGGCTTGTCGTTGCCTGCGTACCAGCTGACGATCTTGGAGCTGAAAGGATTCCTGGTAGCTTGTTCTCAGGAACTGGAGATGGAGTGCTGGTAGAGATGGCATACAGACCGCAAGTGACCGGAATGATGACAGTTGCTGAGAGATGTTCTGGTTGGAAGGTGTACAGGGGCGTTGATGTGTTGGAAGAGCAGGCATATGCCCAGTTTGAGCTGTGGATTGGAAGAGAGGCTCCGGTCGAGGCTATGAGAGGTGCTATGCAAGCGAAGCTGAATGAGAAAGTATGAGAGTGTTGCTCAAATCAAGAGAGCTCAAATTGCAAGAAGAATAGAGTAAGGTAACGCGTAGTATAGAAGTCTCGATGAAATAGACTAGAAGGACTGCAACATCCCAGTCAGTACTACCACAATCATGCCTCCTAATGGGCATAAGTTCCTCCTACGAATCAGTGAAAGATCAGATTATAATTTGAAGGGAAGGTTTCATGCTTTGGTAACACTGATCTTAGCTTATGAGCTGAAAGTTACGCCAAGTTGTTGCAGCATCTATAAGCCTATCGACATAAGCGGCGCCATAAGCGGAGACCAACGTCAGCGTAGAATCTCGTATTCGGGTTCCGAAGGTGCTGTGTGACACTGATAATAATTGTGATTTGCCGTGTCCAATGTGCTGCATAATAAGACCCTGATCGGCAAGCTCGGATTGGTACATCGGGGACAATTCTTTACTAAGAATGAACTGCCGACATGTTATTCCGGGCTTCCGCACCATGTCCCAGCCTCACATATAAGCACCTAACGGACGGCAAGTATCTACAATTCCCCAATATATCGTCACCTCTCAATGCATTATCACCCAAGCGGTTCAGAATGCCCTCAATCTACACCCTCAATCATGGCGACGCCGGCAGGGAACGGCAGCGCCTTGACCTTCAACATGACGTCTTCAAAGATATCACTCGTGGTGATCTTCCTCCCGTCATTTGGCAGCATCTGAAGTCTGTCTCAGCCCCCAAAGTCGCAGACGCAAACACAGGAACTGGGATATTTCTCAAGGAGCTTGCTGCCAGAGTGACCGAGGAGGCACAGCTTGACGGGTTCGACATTGACACAAGGAAATTCCACGAAACTACTTCCTTGCCGGCAAATGTCAAGTTACAGTATGGCAACGTGCTAGAACCCTTTCCGAAACAGTATTTGGGAATATATGATTTGGTACATGTGAAGTTACTGTATGCAGCGCTGAAGAAGAATGAGTGGCTTCAAGCTGTAAAGAATCTCAAGACACTGCTCAAGCCGGATGGATACCTGTTCTGGTCCGAGATAGGAGCCTATGGATACGCCAGTAACCCATACTCGGCTGCCCTCCATGAGTGGAAGAGGATCGAGTCTGCAGCGGCCGTCAAATTCGGACGTGACCCCAAGTAAGTGCCCAAACCCTCAGTCTCCAATGTGTTTACTTAAAAGCTCTGCTAACGTGTGTAAGGTGCCCCGTCCTTTTACAAAGTCAATTTCGAGAAGCTGATTTACAACAAGTAGACGAAAAGGTCTTCGTCATGCTGGGAAGACCTGATCTGACCCCAGTCATCACCAGAGTGGCTTTGGAGTACATGGCACAAAGCCTCCACGGTATTTTGTTAGTGGATCGGGACGAGAGCCTGGGGCTGACTGAGAGCGGGATAGAATCACTCGTTGAAACGCTCACTAAGGAGACTGAGGACGGAGTCGAGGTGGGAACTAACTTGCACTGGGTCTGGGGTCAGAATAATGGCATGCCGTGCTAGGCGAACATGAAATCAGACGGTTACAAACACTTTTGCTGCCTTTTTAATCAACAATTTGTTTCTGATATTGATAATAAGGTGACGTTTAGCTTGAGCCAAAGGATTCTCTTTAGAGAGAGTTTCAAGGGCTCTTGACCTTGCGGGATCACATGGCTTTCTCTTCACTGAGTTGAATTTTGTAGATACGAAATTGTCAATAGAATGGTAATATTTGATATAGGTAGAACACGAAGCAACTTCGACGAACCGTGATGATCGCCGGAAAGAAGTGAAAAGGAGGAAGATCAGGTGACTCAAGTCCTCTGAAGCTGGATAAACCGGCACACTTTGATCTAAATGTCTTTGAGCATCTCCTTTAAGATGGCATTTGTAGTGTTCCACAACATGACGCAATCATTGTTCATCCAGAAAGCCCCAGTGTACCAAGTCGATCGCTGGCCCTGAAGATCGTTCGCCCTTGCAAAAATACCACCACGCAGCTGCTCAGCAGACCAGCGCCTATACAATAGTCCATGATCCGAGAAAGTTCTAAAATCGAGATCGCTAGAGTTCCCAGCTGGGATTGTTCCCGCATCAATGAGATTCTGAACAGATTTGCGGATAAGGTCTTTGGCATCCTCAATTGACGTCTCTCTGGGGACGACAGCTAGTGCGCGGTGGATAGGCCCTGTGGAAGAGTTTCCTTTATAGTGAAAATATGCTTGGAAGGGGACTGTTGGGTACGCGAGGTAGTTTGCGTTGATGGCAGCTGGAACAACATTGGTGATCTCAGCTGCGGGCAGAGAAGGGTGAGATACAATGCCAGTGAAGTAGCGGTTGCCGGCAGCGGAATGGAAGACTTCCAGTTCCTCACTGGTCAGGTCAAAGTATTTCGGGTTGATTGTCTCTGGTCCGATAGTGATCAGAAGTCGCTTGGCGTTGACCTTTGTGATGTGCCCATCTTTATCTCTAACCTCAAGCTTCACTCCGCTCTTGGTTCGCTTAGCGGAGATCACTTCGCTCTCATAGAGGACGTCTTTGCCCAGAAGTTTCGCAGCCTTTCTCCAGATCTCCGTGTTATCACCTGATACTGGTTGGAAAGATCCAACGCTGGGATTCCATGCCTTCCATACATCAATCATCAACGCAGTGTTAAGATCAACGACGACAATATCCCAGATGCTTGGGCTCGCAGCTTCTGCTTGATACTTGCGCGTGAACTCATACCAAGGCAGCAAAAGATCCGACGGAACCCTGTCACCTCGTGGGAAATGCTTGCTAGTAGGTAACAGGATGTCGGTGTACTTGAGCCACTGGTCACGATAGTTGCCCATAGCATCAGCGGCCTCTTTCGTGGTGGGAGGCGTATAGTCAACTGTTTTGCCATCTTCAAAGTTGACGTACAAGTTCCCTGCGGGTACGGACTGGAGTGGCCCGATAGGAACTTTCAGTTGTCTGAAGAAGTCAATTGAGGCGGTGATGTTCGTAAACGCGTCAACGCCATAGTTGTACGCCTTTCCAGTGACTGGATCGTACCAGGACTGTGCATGGCCACCCTACGATATGTCAGTCACTGTTCCCTCAAGATTTCATGCAATCTATGTACCAACTGCTTTTGCTTTTCAATGACTACAATCTTCTTGCCATAGTTCTCTCGCAGCTGGACAGCAGCATAACCACCAGATCCCCCGCCGCCTACGACCGCAACATCAACGTCAATCGCTTGGGCGGCAGCAATGAAAGCTGAGAGGAGGAGCGTGGAGGAAATCATAATGTCGCAAACAGTTAAAAGGATGTTGTTAAGCCAGTAACTGCCTGTGGCATACACGGCTACTGGATCAGTCAAGTAACGGAGTATTTGATGCAAAGTAGAACAACGTGGCATTGCTGATTTTCTCCCGGAATAGTCGGTAAGAAGGATAGCTAAACTCTATTTGGTCGGATTAACATATTTGCATCCTTGTTCTTTGGGGCCTGTTGACATGCCGTATAGTCCTTAGGGTGAGCATGGGTTCTCCAAACTTTACTAATAGTCACTAACCATATTAACTTCGAATATTCTTAAATAATAAGCTTGGATACAAAGAATCTATAGTGGACATTAAAGAGATAAAGGGGATTAAGGAAGAATAAGATATGTGAAAGAGATGGCTCAACCAGTCACGGGCTGATCGATATGGTACCCTACACTGTCTCTCGTAGCTTCTAGGCAGAGCGGTGTCTTGTGGAGAATATTGCAGGTCTAAAGATGCAAAAGCAGCTATAGGTGGAACTCAAGGATATGCCTCTAGGGGAATGAATATTATGGTGCGGAAATTGAGCTGCATCTGACTGGTTCCACTAGCATCTTCACTGATGACTATGCTTCAAAGCTAACAAACCTAGAAACGGAACACAAATACTTCGAATCCGACAAATCTCAACAAACCCGACTCATGGGGTCTCCATATCAGGACCCCAGCCTGCATGTGGTCTCATGAGCAAGCTTTCCGCCGAAGCATCCAGTGAGGCTCGCATCTCAATCGTCTCGGCCCCAACCATGCTACCCGAAACAGCAGGTTTGATCAAGGAAGCATTGTCGAGCTCAGGTTCTTCGGAACTTTTTAATTCTGAAATGGCGGTTTCGCGACGTGATACGATATATTCTTCCTTGTCGATACGGGCCTGGACACCATCTTTTACTACACCTATGCAAGATAAGTCAGCAACCGCATACGTGCAAGAAAAGATTCATAGACAAGACTCACAATAGTGCAAGAACTTGCAGACCACTGGGAACCAGACTGCTACTGCCGTAACTTGTCCAAATGACCAAGGCAATCCGCCCTCGGGGGTATACCGATCGCGCAATCCCTTGTAAAATCGGACCAGGTCAGCGAGCCCGAAGGCCATGGGCACGACTGCCAAGAATGCCGTCAGAATGGCCAAGGCCTTCTTCTTGATTAACTTCCGCACCCATAAGCCCTTTTTCGAGGGACAATGCTTTTCATAGAAACCATGTAGCGTGTCTAGCGTCCAGTCCATGAGAAGCAAGAAAGTCAGTACATGCACGAAAATCAGACTAAGCTCGATATGGGTGAAACCCGTCTTTATGTTGTAGTTCATACAGTAAGACATGGCCCCAGGATTGTTGCCGCATACCGGCAATGATGACTGCCTCTGGAGGGTTTTCTCGAATCCAGCAGCACCCCCCTTCTGAAGTGCAGACTTGATAACGATGAACAGCCAATTGAGCAGGACAAAACCAAGGGTGTATGTCGATGTATGTTCCGACGCGTGAAGAACGAGCTGCAGCAAGAGAAGAGGGATCATGCCGATGATGATCACGCCTTGAGCGATCTCGTTGTTGAGGACGTAGGAGGATATGGAAGCAACGTTAGCCAGGCCCGTGTAGTAGTGGAACGCCACAATGGTGGCTACAGAAATGGTTGCTGCGAAGAGAGTCTGCGTCTCCTGAAGGTCTATCAGGGTCGATGTTATCGCGCTGGGGAACTGTCTGCAGAATCGAATGGACCACTTCACTGGCGGACAAGCATTTTGTCTGGTAGCTGAGGGTAGCAAGCTACTTTTGCTCATGAGCCTCCCAACTCGTCCCCAAATGTGCTTCCTCGTCCACTGACGAGTCAATGCGAAAGAAAGACAAAAGAATAAGACTAAAACGTACTGCATGATGTACGATATGAGTACCTGTCCATTCATTGTCAGAGCATGGAGATGGCGATAGTGGCGTGGACAATGGTACTCACTCCCTGTCCAACCAGGTCAAAGTCGAACCCAGGATCTGCAACGGTACAATAGCGTTCTGAAAGGACCGTGCCAAAGTTACCGAGGCTGAATTGGTGTATAGGGCTACATTGGTAGTCGAAAAGATCCTCTGTGCATTTCCCGTACTTGGAGTCGGAGCATGACTGCCACAGACACTCACGAACCTTTCTGAAGGCGTAAAGTCTGTCAAAGTCGCGCAAGGAACCAAAATGGAACATGTCATCCATGTCCTTCTCACTGCCTCTGTTGACTGTGTCGTTGGTTGGCTCTGGAATCACCTTCATAGCTACAGTCGATAGAGTCATGCAGTTCCATAGGTTCTGCGGAGATCTGAACATATACTCGGCGCTGTCGCATGTTTTGGTGCAATTTAGCTCTCCAAAGTCTCCATTATTGCATCCCTCTGCCATAAGCTTTGCCGTATGTGTCGGGTCTGCAAGCGTGTCAGACACCCGTTTGAAATAGGCCTCATCCCACATCTGCCATTCTGGCGAAATGATGGTGCCAAGCAGCTTCCTATTGCTGGTGATGTTGTGAATGACTTCGAATTGCCATTCAACCATGGTGCCGGCGAGAAAGAAGATCAGAGTTTGTTGAGGAAGATTCAAATGAGACCCAAGAGGTTTGAGCTTGCCTGATAGGAATAGTGGTGGTCACTTGCACCTTTTTGAATCTGAAAACTGCCCAGCTCACCTCATGGTCTCGTTTAGAGCTGAAGATTCGACTGGGGCGTGTTGAATCGGCTGGCGGTTAGTGGTCACCAAAGTGAGATAAATCGATGCCCGTCCAATGATGATGTTTTCTAAATATAAGCAACATAAAAGGGCACAAACCATACAGCCTGGCGACAAATCAAGATTCGATTTTATTGGGCAAAGGCCTGTTGGAACCACACGCATTACTGTCACAGCCACGGGGCTTAAGCTGACCTGCTGTAGACTGGCGCTTAGCTGCGAGGCTAAGCCCACCATCGGAGTTGCACACCCCTGTAAATGGGCCTTGTTTCGGATTAGCTCCTGATTGTGTGCTAACACATAAAGCGAATCGAAGCCCGAGTCCTTTGCCTCTCTCCGCATTCAAAGGGAAATTTACTATCCTTCATACCTAACTTCTCTAGTGTCCGTGAGTTAAATATACGCTTATTTTAACAGGCGCTTGCCGCTTAAGGCATCGGGATATAGCTATAGTATTATTCCTTCACATGTCAAGGACCGTCTGCCGGGTCACAACAGGGAGGAGTAGTTAGTTAAAATGCAGAAGGTTGGAGGTACTTGATACCCTATGTAATATATTTTTCGAGAAAGGCCTAGCAATCTCCTAGAGCCCTAGATAAGCCTGTACTCCGGCTTGAGCCAATTTATGCAAGGTCAGTACCCTCTAATATATACATAAGATCGAGAGAGAAATAATTCAGCCAACAGAGAAGGCAATGACTTTGGGCATAGTCATGGCTGTGAATCAAATGTCCAACAGATCAATTCTCTATCTAGGTAGTAATATGAAGAACCCGAGCACACCTCGTCTCAGGAAGTTTAAGCTCTAGAGCATCTTGTCCTTTGTTCCAAATGGCTTGGGTAGGTAGTCGTTTGGGGTACAAGACGTTTACCTGGACCTTGCCACTGCCAGCCAGTCTTGGTAGCGGTATCTTCTTTGAACAGCTACCGCCTCTTCGCCACACTGAAAGGTACAGACCATTATCAGTCTCCAATCCCAGCGATATCCAATCATCATGCCAACGAGGCAGTCCCAGAGGCCAGATAGCATGTGCCGTCACAAGATGCCGACGAATCATCTTGTTAACATCCATCCCCTCGATGATGAGCTCCATCTGCGAAGTACTCAAACGATCAAGTCTACCACTGAGATAGACTCTCCCCAACAGACTGTTCACTACAGTGAAAGCATTGAGTTCGTCGCTCCATTCCGGCTGAGGATATGCCCAGCTCGCACTTTGCTCGGGCAGTACACCTGTTGGCAGGGCTGCAGCGATGGCAGCGTACAGGATAGGGTCTTGCTGGTCGCTGGTGGACTGAAGAGAGTGGACTGATAGCATGGCGTAATCCATCCTTTGTGCACCGCTGGAGCAATTCTCGATCACAAGGTTTGGATGCTTGTCGAGGAGTGACCGGACCCAGTCGAGATAGCATCTCTGGTGGAGGAGCTGGTTGGCACCAGCGGAAGATGGGCCTGGAGCATCGGTTCCTTGGATGACTTCGATGTTGTAGTCGAACTTGAAGAACCCAGCTCCGTAATGGACCACAAGTCTATCAGCGACGCTGGTCATCCAGGCTCGTACCTCCGGATGGCGATAGTCGAGCTGAAATCTTCCTCTCTCGACAACCCGTTGCCCATTCTCGTGAAAGAACGCATCCTCTGGCAGTCTTTCACCAACGACACTCCGGACGCCCACGACTTCAGGCTCCAACCATAGCCCTGGAATGAGACCCTTACTCTTAATCTTGTCCATCAGTGTTTTGAATCCAGAGGGAAACCGCCTTTTGGAAGGTTCCCACAATCCAACGTCATCCCACCAGTTGCTATCATCGGCGTACCAGCCGGCATCAATGACAAAGTATTCGGCTCCAGACTGGGCCACAGGATCGAGTAAAGCTTCGATCTTATCTTCATCTGGGTCGCCCATGAGACAGTTCATGTAGTCGTTGAAAACTATCGGAACCCTCTTGTTGTCATCGTGTGGCCGAATGATTCGTCGTCTGTAGTCGTTCAGTGCACGGATAGCGTCTTGGAAACATCCAGAAACCCGAGTCAGAGAGACCGGAGGCGAAGTGAAACTGTCGCCGGGGCGTAGAGTATGTCTCCAATCGTGGTCTGCCTTGGTTGGGCCTCCAGCCGCGACGTAGACGCTATCTTTGTAGTCTCCGATTTCCCATCTCCAGGATCCATTGTGTTCGATCTGCCAAGCCCAGGTATCCGAATTTGACTCAGACTCCAATATTCCCATTGGTAGGTACGAGCCAGTTGAGAAGGATCCCCTGTTCTGGAGACCAAAGGTTGCCTGAGACCCTGAGTGGCCGTCACCTAGTTCACAGATACCGTTTTTGTCTATGCCAATGTCGGGTAGTGAGTGTTTGCGCCATTGAGCTTCCCTGAACCAGGTATTGGTTGCCGTTCTGAGGATATAGTCTTTGTTCCATTCATTTGATCTTGTTGTGAGGCCGCCGATGGTCAAAGATGAAAGCTGCGTCACAATAACATCTGACGACTTGGATTCATTTCTGATGGTGACTGCTGACCTAAGGACAGGCACGTCTCGGTATACGCTCAAATGAGTAGTCACTGAGATCCCCGACCTTTCATCCTCACTATGAATGTCCAATCTCTGCATATCTCCATCATGGCTCTGTTGATGACTTTTGTATCGCAGCCTGGAAGACAGATACCCGCCAACAAGTGATTTTGCCGTCTTGTCATTGGTATTGCCTTCGCCATTGAGCCTGACACTCACAAGTGGTAGCTCAGACGAGGCGAAGAGGGGTGAAGCAGACTTCTGATGGCGATGATTCAAGGGGAGAATCTCATAAAGACAAATTGCCCCAAACTCATTTTTGACAAAGTTGATGGTCAGTGAGGTGGTCTGCCAGGAGATGAAAACAGGGTTATCTGCCATTGGAAAGACAGTGAGACTGCAATAACTTGAACGAAGTAGACGAGGCAGGATTGGATAAAGGTCTGATCACCCTGCACTTTCTCTTATACATGTTAGAAATGCAGATCCCTACTTAGCCAAGCACCTTGCTCTTGTCTACCCCTCTCAGTACGGGCGCTGGTTCTGTGCTACTGGTTCTGGTCACGCTTCTGCTTCTCGCACTTCAGAGGAAGCGTCAGGAACCGCCGGATATTAGGGAATACAGAGTGGGGGTGGAACGAGGGATAACACCGAACATCCATGGCGAATACCAAAACTCAATTGGTCGTAAAGATATAGTGGCTGTCAGTAGTCGAGAATCGGCTTTTCATTGTGGGGGTGGATTGTCCGACATAAATCTTCACCCACGAGGCTTGTCCCGGATTAGGTGTAGCCTTAGGGGCTAGAGGGTCAAGAACACAACGAAATCCCGAAGAACCTGGCAGACCAACCTCCTCTTGAGCCTAGATCAATGGACATTCTTTACGCTTTTCCGATGCCTCACATTGAGCGCATGGCACCGATGTGGTCTGCTTCTCCGCATTCTGGCCACTCCGTGACTTTTCCCCACGGGGCTTGAGAGCTAATTCGGCTGTCATGCGACTTCAAAGTGTCCCAGCTGAAGGGGACTCCAAGTCGCCAGAATCAGGCAATTCATTTGCAAGTATAAAGTATAGAGCTCGGACGCCTGGAGTATTCAAAGCCAAACATTTTCTTCCATAATCCCTTCCTACTATCAGCATTTGTTATCAGCAGTAAAATTAAACAGAACCATTTCATCGGCCATGGAGAAGACAATCTCTTCCCATTCGGTCGAGCACAACGAAGGCCTAGCTACGCACGATACACGCGACGAAAAGAACAATTCTAACGTCATGCTTGGCCGTGCTGGCTCCTGGGAAGCTACCTTGGACGAAGCCCAGGCCGCAAATGCGCATGAACATGCTCTCACTGTCCGTCAAGCCCTCAAGTCCTACCCGTGGGCTGTCGTCTGGTCCCTCGTTGTGTCACTATCCATTATCATGGAAGGCTATGACACTATCTTGATTGGCTCGCTCTATGCCTATCCTACTTATGCTCGTCGATTTGGAGAATATCAGGATGCTACCAAGACATACCAGATCCCTGCCCGCTGGCAGAGTGCCATGGGCAGCGGTCCACAAGCTGGTGCCATCGTTGGTGCCATCCTGAATGGGTTCATCATACAGCGCTTTGGGTATCGACCTGCGTTTTTTCTCGGTGTGGTGTTGATGGCTGCTTTCGTCATGGTATCATTCTTTGGCATGTCTGTTGAGCTCCAGGCCGTGGGACAGATTCTCTGCGGGTAAGTCGACCAAGCTCTCCCCTCTGCTCTACACGACATAGACTTTCCTCTTGGACACCTCGGCTAATTCGCGACCAAGGCTCCCTTGGGGCATCTTCGCCACGATCGGTCCTGCGTATGCGTCGGAACTCTGTCCGCTTCCTCTTCGCGTATACCTCACCGCATACACCAACATGTGCTTCGCAACGGGCCAGCTCATCGGCGCTGGAGTTCTCAAGAGTTTCATCGAGTGGGACAACGACTGGGCATGGCGTGTTCCTTTTGCTCTGCAATGGTTATGGATCCCATTCCTCTTCGTCGCCTGTATATTCATGCCTGAGTCCCCCTGGTATCTCGTCCGTAACGGTCGGTACGAAGAGGCCGAAAAGAGTGTCCTCCGCCTCATGGCCACTCACGAAAAGCCCCAAGCAAAGCCTCTCGTTGCATTGATGATTCACACGAACGAGACCGAGAAACGAATTGCAGAAGGCACTTCATATTTCGATTGCTTCAAGGCAGCTGACATACGCCGTACCGAGATTGCTTGTGTGTCGTTCCTTGGTCAGATTACCTGCGGCGCCCAGTTCGCCTATTCTGCTACGTACTTCTTTCAACAAGCGGGATTGGACTCAGAGACCTCGTACAACCTCAATCTTGGCGGCACTGGGATGGCATTCTGTGGTACTATTGCGTCGTGGTTCTTGATGAGACACATCGGCCGTCGAAACTTATATCTTGCAGGCATGAGTGCCATGAGCATGTGGCTTCTCATCATCGGTGCTTTAGCTACCAACACTTCCAATCCCGCCGTCAAGTGGGTTCAGTCGATCCTCTGCTTGATTTGGCTCCTCACCTTCTCTCTCACTGTCGGCCCAATCGGATGGGCCATCCCTGCCGAAGTTTCGTCCACGCGTCTGCGATCCAAGACCGTGGTCTTGGCCAGAACCTCATACTACCTGGCACAAATCGTTGCTAATGTCATTCAGCCATACATGATGAATCCTTCTGCCTGGAATTGGAAAGGCTAGTATATCACTCGCATGTTAGCTCTTACGAATACTAACCCTTGGATCACAGGCAAAACTGGATTCTTCTGGTTCGCTTTTGCGTGTCTCAGTGTTGTCTGGGCTTTCTTCCGCCTGCCTGAAACAAAGGGCCGCAGCTACGAGGAACTTGACCTGATGTTTGAGGCTAAGCTTCCGACGAGGAAATTCAAGACCTATCACGTCGATGCCTATGATAACAGCCACGGAGCGGAAGTGACAAAGGTTTAGAGCTGTACGGGGACGTCTCTATGTCTGCTAGCCTTGGAGCTCGTGGATCTGGTTTTCTTGAGACAGCTATACATCCAGACCTATCAGTGATCGTTCTATAAGATATCGGGTTATCAACTAAGAACTAAGAATGCATCACACTGGCTCCCTTCCGACGAGTCTAAACCTCCATTGCTCTCCCACCCAATGTGCGTTCACAGTTCCCACTGTGACATTTTCAAGTCTCGTAGAAATCTAGCGTAAGTCTCAGAAATATCCCAGGGCTTGTGCTGTTCCATCAGTAAACTCGATACTTCTTGCAGCATATGCAATGGGCCTTCAGTTGCACACAGGTCATCTACTCCCTCAAGGGGAAGACGCAGGTCCTCACCAAATCGTATAAAGTACTGTACAAGTTCATCGTCCATCGGCCTGTCTAATTGCATCGCGCTTGGCATTCGCCGCCTGGTTGACATACAGTCGCGCATCGTATGGCTTTCTAATGAACCATGTGTCGTGGGCGCGGAAGTTACAGAGTCCTCGTTGTCGCTCAGTGGAGACTGTGCTGCGGTGTATGCAGACTCGTAAAGCCTTCGAATGTTTGAGGTTTGACCATAAGCCCAGAGCACCAACGATGCAAGGAATAGAGCAAATGGCTCAATAATTGAATCTGATGAGTATCTCCTCACATGCCACAGAACAGCCCCAGCATGTATGACTGCCAGACGAGCTTTATATCGATCTTGAGTCGCCCAGATCTTGATAGTCTGTCTTGGTTCTGAGCTGGCGGTACCGTGGCGATAGAGATTACTGGGGGTCATGTGAGTAATCCCCGAGAGAGTACTCTGGTCAGCAAACGCAAAAAGATCTTGGACCGGCGCGAGGAGTGAGAGGCGGGCTAGATGCAGATGCAGTAATACCGGATCTTCAAGTCCTTCTGCTTTGGCTGATAGACTGAGTGCTTCCCAGTGCAGCACATCCAAGCAGTCACAGCACTGATTGCGCCACTTTATGTACTCGGGTACTGAACCAAGATACTTTCTCTCAGGGACATGGATGGTTAGCTGATTTGTTTGTGGTATGTCGCGAAGTGCATCAGCCAAATATCCGTTAGCGGCCCATCTGCGATGGACCAGCATGTGGATTATGACAATGGTTGCAAAAGAATCCGATGAATTCTGCGACTTCAAGTGTCGCCAAAGCTCCAGTGTTACTTCGGGTACTGTAGATCTTGAGGCTTCTTCGGTAGAGAAGGTTATTGGGTCGGCATCTCTATCTGCTAGGTTTGCCGTAGACCAGGCCTCTGGCGACTTGGCCGCCCATAGCTCCTCTCGGCATGGAAGCCGCAGTTGAGGTTGATCTGGGAACAAGCACGGATGATGCTCAGAGGCCAGAGCAAAGTAGCCACTGGCTAACTATGAGTCATATTAGAAATTGACAGCAATCGCAAACAGGGATGCGAGTTACGTACCCAAACGAAAAGACCCGTCCTTCTTCGTGTCTCTCGAAATCGCCAGGTGATCCACTTCTGCTCCAGACTCTGATCATTCTGATATGAACCGATATTGTCAT
This sequence comes from Fusarium fujikuroi IMI 58289, assembly GCF_900079805.1. NCBI lineage: Eukaryota > Fungi > Ascomycota > Sordariomycetes > Hypocreales > Nectriaceae > Fusarium > Fusarium fujikuroi. Next base: position 199,595 of record NC_036622.1, on the reverse strand, counting down.
CCTCACTCAATAAGCGAAGCCGAAGACATGCTTGTGCTGCCATTGCTAAGCCGTTGTACCCGCATCTGAGTAATTCCGGCTGACGGCTTTGACAGAGTCCAACTGAAGCCAGGATTCGAGCCTGAATATAAGGCAACGGCTCTTGGGAGCCGATAAAATCGAGCTATGCAGAGTCAGTTAGACTCTTACCAGATAGTGAGATGGCCATTTCTATACTTCTCTTGCCATGAGCTCATGCAGGATACAGCATAAGCAATCTCCAAAGCGGTTGACTTCTTCAGAACCAAAGTATTTAGAACCAATCGCAGCAGTAGCTAGGCACAAGCTCCAGCCCCAAAGAGGGATAGACAAATGTGATCTGTCAACGAAGGGGTTTACCGGATGGAAGTGCTCGAAGTAGAGACTGATAAATAGTTGAAAAGTGCGTTTGGTTAGCAGATTCTCTTTGTGAGCGGCAAAGTCGGCAAATATATGGGACCTGGTCGCATGAGAGTCCAGTTTTGACATGAGCTCCTCGAATATACTATCTGGAACGTCGCTTGATGCCCCAATCCGTTTACTTGCTGCCGCCACTCTGGCATCTAAGTCGCTGATCCATGATACGTGGACCTGCTGGCCCGGACTTGGCCCATGTTCTTCGACATAAGCAGCACGCCGTTGGCGCATGTATCTCTCTGCTCGGCTTTCCCTGAAACCCGCTCCGTCTGAATAATGCGTGGCTTTAGTGCCGGGGAGCGCAGGATCGTCATTAGTGTCCGAAAATTGCGTTTTCCTTTGCTTATTTGAGGCCATAGAAGCAATCAAGGCAGAAACATGGTCTTGTTGTAGGCTCTGCTCGTGTATTTCTGGGAGAATTGGAAACGACGGTTGCGTCTCGAGGCTCTGGGGAGCAGTTGTAGATGCATCACCGACTTCAGATGCTATACGAGGTATGTCGTTGAGACTAGGCAGAAATGCGCTGTTTAGTGGGACATCGTCAAACGGAAGCCAGTTTGTGGGTAATGAATAAGTGTCTGGGATATCACCAACGATATTTGTCGGTCTTTCAGGCTCACGCCTAAGATGGCTTTCCACTGACGAGCTTTGGCCGTCGTTACTGGTAATTTGATCACTCTGTGTCAGATTTGTCTGGACTTGAACAGCAGAAGTCATGTTTTGTTGGCTCGTCGAAGTTTCAAGCCAATCGAGTGCGGCCCTAGGCGTAGCTACAGTAGCAGGCGACTGCACAGTTGATGTCGTTTTTGCACCTCCAGAACCCTGCTCTTCCGAGGCACTAAGCATGATTTGACGTCCCCGTCGTTTCCGAGGCAGGTAAGAGCATACAAAATTCCTCACGGCACAGTAAGTGCATGGTGTCCCTCCAGAGCATTTGATGCGTGATTTAGAACAAGGCACACAGGTTCGCCGTAGTGACGAAGCAGTTGAGGTTTGTAATCGTATGCCTTCAGGTGTTTCGCGTTCATGTAACCGCTCATGTCGCTGTGCCGCATCCCTTGAATTTCGCCAGCAGTAAGTAAGTAATCGGTATGTCCCAAATGAATTGCTTGTTCTTGGTGGTAGATGGTACTTACTTGCGACTGAATCTTTTATTGCAGTAGGTGCATTCGATAGCCTTTGTATGAGTATGCGTCTGAGTGTGTCGCTTTAAATGCTCATATCGTGAGAATTGTCGATTACATGTATCGCATACAAACGAGGACTTTTCTTGATCATCTTGTATTTCCGGTGACTCATTCGACGTCGTATCCGCCATTCGTGTTTCCATTTAAGCCAGAGCTGTATGAGTTTTACCAGAAGTGAAATTGCCAGCACTAGAAGGGGTGAAGGATACTAATAAGTACTGGCTCCTTGGGCTAAGCCGCAGCACTAAAGAAATAGCGGCTGGGGTGTGGGGAACGCTGAAAATCGGGGTCGAGAGTACGAGGTGATAGGTACGCTTCATCTGATCGTAGGCTGCAAGTATTCAATCCGCACAAAGCTTGCTGAATCCGGAAAAGATGGGAACTCAGAAAGCTTCGTCTTCAAAACTATTGACAGAAGCAAACAGAGAATAAACAGGCACTTTGGATGTGACATTTCGAACGTGTTTTAAGTTTTACGAGTCTAATACGACCGTCGATCTATATCTCCTCGAGCTAGGTATTACACGCGGTCAAAGTGTATTTCTCTCACTACTGCTAGGGTCATGTAGTGCCTATAGCGCGTTGCAACGAAGTGAGAATTAGCTCGTGCTCGCAAGATCGCCATGAATACGCCGAGAAGCGTCTCTAGTATCTCAAACGGGAAGAAGAATAATGTGACATGGCTGGTCAATTGATACCACATAATAAGCCATAAATCAGGTTTGTAGAGATTATAACATAGTCTATTTCACGAGGCCTAAGAAAAATCCTGGCATGTGAAGCCTGGCGGGCGAGGGGATGCTGCTGACTTGGCTTCTGGGAGAATGAAGATGATGTTTTAGTGGAGCGATTTAGAAGAAGGGATGCCAAGCAGGATATTGCTAGCAGAACTAATAAAGCGCTAGAGATGTTTACCTACTATCCTTGTTGGAGTAGTGTTTTTATAATGATAATCGAAGGCAGAGATCATCTAATACAAGTCGAATAATGGCTGAGAGCATTGCAAAAGAAATGACACGACGAGTAGAACAAGCATCATAGAGATAAATAACGAACGGACGCCTAAGCTTCTTAAAAACGCTAAATAAGCCCCGTTGGCTCAGTGGTAAAGCGTATCACTAGTAATGATAAGATCACTGGTTCGATTCCAGTACGGGGCAAGCGCATTCTGTTCTTTTTGCCGTTATCGCATCCAAGTTCGCTAACTACTTTATGTGCGCTCTCAGAGCCAACATCAAAGCCTGTCGCGACATAACGGACAGTTATACTATATTTTGCAGTCTCGAGATAGACGGATGGAGTTAGGTCTATATTAATTCGAGCTGCAGTTCTATTGTTATAGAGGCATTTTACAGTAGACAGATCGAAGAACAATAGCCAGAGGCCATGAAGAACTGTGAGCAGTAACACTCTCCTTGAGGGACCAACTTTCATAATGCTTGTAGACTTTTAGCCTTAATATTAGGTTTTTCATATATTGAGTTAAGTACAAAGTCAATGTGTTCCTTCAGATACGACTCCCCTTGTGCTATATGCCTTGACTACATAGTAATTACTAGTCGCGTATTCTTAACAAAGCGTGTAGACCGGTTGAAGACAATCGGTCTATCTCGTTAGCAGGCCGACTCCCTCTTCTAGTTGAACTACGATCTTGATAATTTCCCATCGAGCCCTATTCTAGAGACTACCAGGACCAGGCATCGAGAGCGGTCCTGATAGTCTACCAGTTCCTGGACCCTCTTAGTGGAACACCTTCTCCCTTCTCATCGCAAGGCTACAGATCAGACAAATAGATCCGGCCGCGATGATAGGTACATATGCGAGTTGAATCGCTCTCGTGATGCCATGGATAGCCTCTGCCTTCACGTCAGGCTTTGCGGAATCGATGAGGCCGCTACCGACACCGGCGAGAGCGTCGGCGATCTCGGTCTTGGAGACATTGGGGAAGACGCGTTGGAGAGCTTGCTGGCCATAATTGACGAATAGTGCGCCAGACATGCCCGTGCCAAATACGATACCGAGCATCTGTCCGACTGTCATGAAGCCAACACTGTAAGGGATCTCGGTAGGCTTAACTTTCATCTGAGCGACTGCAAAACCAGCTTGACAAAAGCAACCAACGCCAGTACCCAGAATAATGGTGTAGCCGTAGATCTTAGCATTGGATGTGTGCTCATCGACGGTATCTAGTGCACAGTCAGTACTTGCAGTTCAGGTATTACGCGAGGACGAGTGTCACTTACACATTAGAACTCCGCCGATTAGCTCCATCAGGGACCCTACGATGTACCAAGGATAGTAGTATCCTGTTCGGCCCATGAATTGACCGTTCAACAAGTTGAAGGCGACAAGGAACAGGATGAAGGGCAATAGGTGAACCGATGTCTCTACGGCCGTGATTCCACGAGTGAACTGGTAATACAGTGGCAGGTAGAAAATGCCGATAAAGCTACCAAATGTCGCCAGCACTAAACAAGAATCGTTAGTTTGGATCCTTTCAAAGTAGATATGAGAAGAAACGACTTACTCATTGTAAAGAAGAGGCAGATCATGGTACGGCTCTTCCAGAAGTGCATGGGAAACAGTCGGTTCTCAAATGTGGTACCAATCTGGAAGATCTGCTGGAGCACAAACAGGATGAGCAAGACGCCAGCTGTCACAAACAGACCAATGCTCCTGCCTGCATCCCAGCTCCAAAGGACTCCACCGAAGTTCATCGCCATGATGAGGCATAAGACGGAACCAATGGATAGAGCCGTGCCGAGGTAGTCAATCTGAGCTAGACGACTAGTCAAAGGGACACCTGCCTGAGGCTTGAAGTCGGGGAGGAGAAGAACGTAAATTGGACCAATGACAACCCCGACTAAAAGATTCAGGTAGAAGGCCCATCGCCAAGTCGCACTACTATCGCCAAGTGATCCTCCAACCACAGGGCCAAGAACAGTACCAATACCCCAGATGAAACCCGTAAGACTGAGATACTTTGGTCTCTCGGCGTTCGTAGTGGTGACTGACAAGAGTGTCAAAAGGCCCATGTACATGCCGCAACCTCCCGCTCCAGCGATGGCACGACCGACGATGAAGGAGTTGATGTCGGGAGCGCCACCACAGAGTGCAGACGCACCCATGAAGACGGTGGTTGAGCCAATGAAGAGCTTTTTCGCGGAGAATGTGCCATAGGCTTTAGACCATGGAAGTGTCGTTGCGGCTGATGCGAGGGCGAAAGAGACGCCGAGCCAGGGAACAAGGTCAACGCGTTGATAGGTCTCTACGACTTTGGCCTGGACGTTGGCGACTACGGTGTTGTCGAGCGCGTAGAGGAACAGGGCGGAGAGAAGAGCGCAGACAACGAGGAACCACTAGAGTTCAGGGTCAGCAAACTCGTAGGGGGCCTCTCTTGGGTTGATGACTTGTACTAACCTTGACTCCATGAACATTACGAGGAGACGGGTCTGGTGCTGGTTTTTCAACCTGGGGTTCCCTAAGGGCTTCGTTGCCTGAGGAGTCAGGATGCGGAGATGGTGACAATCGAGACCCGTCCGAACTGTGACCGGACTGTTTCTCCTGAGTAAAAGACATAGCGAAGAAGAGTATTAAGATCTGTACAAGATTAAAGTTTTTAAGGTTATAACGCTAAAAGACACTGTTGAGCAATAAAACAAACCTTCCAGCACTAGGCCGTGATTTGGGGTTATGTATTTCTGACGCTGTGGAGAAACATAAAATTTTTTATATTTAATTTTGTAATTATCATAACTAACAACCGGTCTCAGCAGGCATGAAACGATGCTTAGAAATTGCGTAGAAAACGATGGAAAACATCAAAAGTGAAGGTCTTCAGAACCCTGCCAGTCTGGCCCTATAGGGTAAAGAAAACAGGAACAAGACGACACGAAATCCGGCCCGTACCGTAACGTTACAGCACACTGTGTGGTATTCGCAAGGGGTTTAGCCTGAAAATGGAATTTGTCCCCGTTGACCAGGGGTCGGGTGCATACGCGAGGTGACGGAGGGGCTCGGGGAAATCGCGTGATTGTGAGCTAACACTAGCTGCCGCAATTGCATCTCAAGATCTCTTGATGTTGTTAAGGATATTCTCCAGAAGGCTGTGGACTAAAATGATGCACGTCAGGGATATAAAGTTGGGTCTTTAGACCAAGAAACTAGCCAGCGCAAACAATACTCAGTTCAATTCAAGCACTTGACTCTTGTTGTATTCCAGCTTTCGCTTACCAGTCTCTGCCAAATGGCTGCCCTTACTCAAATTCAATCTTCTGATGGGAAACCCGCCTCTGTGGGATTTCATTACCCCAAACAAGATCAAATTCCACCAGATACTATCGGCGTCGATCAGATTCTAGTATCCTTCATCTTCTCCCCAATCAACCCCCAAGACCTCCTCGTACTTGCAGGTCGCTACCCAGTCAAACCGCTGCATACCCTAGACAACCAGCCTGTTCTGGGCTATGACGGCGTGGCTTGCGTCCAAGCAGTGGGTCCTCTGACCAACCCAGAGCAGATCCACATTCGGCCCGGAGACTTTGTTGTTCCGCGTCGACATGGATTAGGAACCTGGAGAAGCCAAGCTCTTCTTAGCGTGACGGATGTTATTCCCCTGTCGCCCACGAAGGATCTGCTTGGCGCATCTCTATTGCGCATGGTGTTTCTGCCGGCTTACCTCCTTGTAGAGGATATGCGTGCCTTGAAGCCTGGTGATTGGATCATTCAGAATGCAGGTTCTGGAACAATCGCGAGGCTTGTAGCGCAGTTTGCGCGTCTCAAGGGTGTTCGTACCTGCAGCGTCGTGCGCGATCGGGAGGGTAGCACTCTCGATGCTCTCAAGGCTGATCTGCAGAGCCAGGGCGTTGATATCGTGATTACCGAAGACGATCTCGCTAAGCACGGCACGCAGGCTTCGGCAGAACTCGCGGATGCTGCTGCCAAGGGTCGTATCGTGCTCGCCATTGACGCTGTCTTTGGTGAATCCGGCGAGAGACTTGCAAATGCCCTATCTCATGGTGGGACATATGTCAATTACGGGTCTCTCGGCGGCGCAAGTGGAATCATTGGTCTCTCCCAACGTTTGCTGTTCTGGTCAGAGGTCAAGTTTCGGAACTTCCGTCTGTCTGAACAGCTAAAGGCTCGGACTGCAGCAGAGCAGGAATCTCTCCTGCTGTGGTTCCAGGACCTGCTTTCTCAGGGACTTTTGCGTACGCCACCTGTGGAGACGATTCAGGTTCCTCGGGATGTTGAAGGCAGGGATCAGTTTGAGAGGCTTGTGAAGGGGGCTGTTACTGCAGGTTCTGAGAGCGAGGTGGGACGGGTCAAGCAAGTTTTGCAGTTTGGTAGGATCTAGCTGCATATGCATCTTGTGAGGCTCAACGCAAGTGGTGGGCAGTAAGACTAGGTAGTAATGTAACCCTTTCATGCAAGCTGAAATCTTTTACGAGTTGTCACATACAGTGAGATTGCGTCATGCAATATGCATATTGTCTAACGCTGAAAGAGGCAACGATGCTTGCTGATACCTAAGTCCTCAGCTCATTTTGGTATGGTATGTGAGTAATAGAAATGTGTCATAGGAATTGAGATCTGATATATTACATGGATGCCTTAGGTTACAAGTTCTCGCGGAGCAGTATGTTTGACTCTTGCGTCTGGGTTCTAGGACTGTTATTCCTAAAGGAAAGAGATGCTACTTCGGGCTTCTTTTATGTTTAGACTTTAGTAAAGACAAGCTACGAGACAAAGGTAGTATTCTTAAGATATATATAATAATCCACACTAGACACTGTAAGCGAAAAGAAATACCTTAAGTTAATGAATAGAGTCTTTATAGGTCTTGAGTAGGCAATATACACTTTCACTATATAATAAGGAGTTTTAAGTTACTATTATAAATTATAGCTACTTATTGCTTTATTTATTTAGCAGACTTATCTTTGACAATATTAGTAATATCCTACTGAAAAAAACCCAGGTTAATGTATAATTTATTAGTATTATGACTTTATATGTTCATTCAGACATTATAGGCTTACTTAAATATACTAACTACATTATGCTAATTAACCTCATGCAAAATCTACCAAGTTCTCTGTTTTAGCCACAACTCTTAGCTGTAATAACATTCTGGCTTACATTGAGTTTGCAGTATTGATTAACATTAGTCTAGACAGACTACTTCTGCATATCGTATCAAGAGGCAAGTCGCGAGAAAGCAAAGTTCTTTCATGTAAATAAATTAAGTAATTCTATCTACAAGTCCAAGGTATCCATTCAACTAAGTCTCCTTCTTTGCCTGCTTCTCTCGCTCAATAGCTGACGCATTGTATTTGCGCAGAATGTCCAGCAAGCCAGGGATAGGCTCATCAAAATCAATCTTCGCACTATTCATGAACCTAGCCAAGAAGCCGTAAATACCATTAAGAAAGAAAATCTCAGTGATTTCCTCATGGCTGAAAGCCTGCAAAGCCTCATCCATGACGTCCTTGCTAACACGAGGTTGGCGACTGAGCTCTTCAACAATACGAGCAATCAATCGCTGACGCGGAGTAAACAGGCTCTCAGGCAATGGTTCTTTTGGATTGCGAAGAGCCGCGAATTGTTCATCGGTGAGACCGAGGACGCGAGCGACAGGCTCGTTGACATCCCACTCGTAAGGGGCATCGAGGGTGGCGGCTGTGCGTAGAACAGTGGTTTGCCATTCGGAAGGGAGAATCTTTCGGTTCTCGCTCCAGCTGGAAGAAAGGAGTGTCATGAATGGTTTGAAGAACACATTGCTGTTGGCGAGGAGCTTCGAGAGATATTTAGTCTATGATGTTAAAGCTTTATAAGGGGAGGTCTGACTTACCTTGAAGATGTTCCTCTCGAATGGCAGAGTTTGCAGAGCTGCCTTGATGTCTGGCGGGGCAGTGTTGGAGTCGACATAAGGGAGCAAGTGCTCGTTGGTGACGACGCGGTTGTCCCAAGAAGCCATTTTTGACAATTAAATGAAGAAGATGGAGCGAAGTTTGTAAAAGAGCTGGAATGATTTCTCGTGATTTGGTTCGAATCTGCTGTATTGGCTTGAGAAGTGTCTGTGAAAATCCCTATATATATAAAAGGACTATGTGAAACATAATGTAACGTTACATTCATCTACCATAACGGCAATCACATCGAGGTCAACATATCACTAAAAGTCAGGCTTTTCGAGTATCATAGCCTTGTCTTGGCCTGTGCCGCATACGACAACCCTGGCTCTCAGCTCATCGGAGCATTTCCTGCCCAGTACAACAAACACTGTGTAAGATTAGCGTCACCTCGGAAGCGGGCCGCTTCTAGCACATTCTCTAGCTGCATATCGCTAAAGTGTGACAACCCTCGGGATGAAATTGATGCAGTCACATTCTTAAACTTGTAAACATGATGTATATGCACCATTTAGGAAACATTTTTCGAGATACAGGCTTCGATCTAGCTTCTGAGTGTTTCGAAGGATCCTGATCCCTTACTTGCAACCCACCAATGCTTTCTGCAATTGTGCAGATGCATATCGCCACTCGTGAAACACATCTTACGGAGCCGCAATTACGAACGAGTAATTGAAAGGATTGAGTATGCAGCCGCTGATTCAATAACTACTTTATTTGGTCTTTGATGCAACCCTCGTGGTGTCAGAAACGCTGCATCGATCGTGGGGGTCGTAAGCGAAAGCCCTGTTCAACCCGAATACTACATCCGGTACATGCATCATCGCCACTTCCAGAAAAGGCATAGTCCGCATCTTACACCAGTTTTGTGAGGTTATTCCCAAACGATTTGAGTAACGTATAGTAAGAAACGTAAGACGAGATGTGTTCTACTCCTTGTATGGCAGGGAATCCAATCCTTCGGGACAACGTTCGGCATTGCCGCTCTGCTTACTTGCAGATACTTGCAGCAGAGAAGGCAATTGAGCCCGAGTCCTTGTGTCACCACCTCGGGATGAGAATAGAATTTTTCAAAGGTATGGATGAAACTGTTGAAGTAGAGAGTAACGAAATTTATTAAGTATAAATAAGGGAACAATCTTGTAAAACAACTATCAATTTCATTTACTATCACACGCATATTATCCTCATAGATCAAAAGCATTTAGATTAATATTCACACCATCTTTTGGTAGCCCTCTTAATACGCTAATCATCTTTCATCATGAAGCTCTATCACCACGTTGAGAAACATGAGGACTTCTTCCTTCCATACCAAGACGGTCTGACCCTCAAGCCCGTCGAAGCCCTTGTGAAGCATGAGAAAGACATGGGCTTCTCAGACGTTGAGACTATCCTTCCTGCGACTGAAGTCCAGAAGGATATCCTCAATGAGGATGTCCAATGGGCTGAAGCAGTTCTCTTCACTGGGAAGACCTCTGCTTTAAGCTCTGAGAAAGTCCTTGACGTATGGAGATCCCTGGCATATCACTGTAAGTATTACAATTTTCCAATCAAAATTAATATGAAAGTGGTTACTAACTTTCGGCTAGACATATGCCTTCGATCCTGCATTACCGATGGACCAACACCAAAAGTCGTGGTCCAGCGATGTATCGAGCCTGTTCAATGGCGCCGCCCTGAAAAAGGGTTTGAAAAGCGTCACCGAGGCTCAGCATTCCTGACGGTTGAAGCCAACAACCGTTCTGACGAGATCAATCTTGTCCTTCACTTCCATCGAGCCTTGATTGATACGACCTCGCTTCATACACTCAGACTCGACTGTCTTCTTCAAATTCACGGCATTCCTGGTATCGAAAGCACTGGCTTCACCGCATACACTCGATACCTCGCACAGCAACGCAAGGACATCGACTCATCCAAAACCTTTTGGTCCAAGACTCTTTCGAACATTGCTCCCCAGTCAATCTTTGGTCTTGAACCTGACGCTTTGGATGGTTTCAACCAGGATAGACACGGTGTCAGTGCAGTGATCCAGGGCGCAGAGCTAGCAACGTTAAACAGCCTTGAAAAGTCTCGCGAAGACTCAAAGTCATGGCGTCAGACTTTCCTTGAAGCAGTCTGGGCCCATGTCCTGAGCGCTCACTCCGACTCTGAAGAGGTTCTCTTCGGAACTGTTCGTCGAGATGCAAACTTTGTGGGCGCAGACACTTGCGTCGGATGTCTTGACCAAACCTATCCCGTCCGACTCCGCGTTCCCACTGGGGAAGACGCATCCTTCTCTGAACTTTCCAACTCCCTGGATGAATACCATACGGATGCCGGTCGTCACGCATTCATCGGCTACACTGGAATCGAAGAGCAGGCACCGAATGGCATGCTGATCGAAACAGCCGTTAGCTACAGCCAGACAACCAACACACCTTGTATCGCCCCGGGCTTGCGGAAGTTCCCTGTCGTGTTGTGCATCAACGACGCCAGTGTGTTACAACTCGCCATCAAGTGCACAACCAAGATCCCACTGGAGAAGGTCGAATTGGTGTTTAGGCACTTTGTTTCGGCGGTTTTCAGTGCCGCCAAGGGCTTGAGCGCAGTGGAAAAGTTCCCTCTATCCGACATCCAGCTCGTCTCGGAGGCGGAAAGGCGTCTCATACTATCACGATCTGTGAGCACCCGAAAGGTAAAAACTACGACTATCCCTGCTTTGTTTGAGAAGGCTGTGGCTAGATACCCTGAACGAGTCGCAGTTGACTTTCAGGGCGACACTAGCCTCACCTTCGTCCAACTCAACAGTTTTTCCAACCAACTCGCAAGGAGGTTGAGGCTTCAGAAAGGTGCTGTCTATCCTATTTTGGCTGACAGGTCTCTTGATCTGGTGGTGGCTATCCTGGCGGTTCTCAAGGCTGGGTCAGCGTATACTGTCCTTGACCCAGAGTTCTCAGTCAGTCGCCTCGAGCAAGTCGTCAAGGATTGCAAAGCAGCAGTGGTTCTATCTACTCGTAGATACATGGACATGCTCCCCAACACTGTCAATATCGAGCAAGATTACTCACGACTGCCTACTGATACCACAGAGTCACTCGAAAACTCTGATGGAATTGGTGTATACGTCAAGCCACAAGACCGCTGTTACATCATCTACACATCCGGTAGCACGGGGAAGCCCAAGGGTGCAGTACTCACTCATGAGGCCGCCACGAGTGGGATGCAACACCACTCTCTGAAGGGGCTGAGCCGCTGGCTTCTCTTCTACAACCCAAGTTTCAGCGCAGCTCAACGTACCATCTTGAGTACTCTCATCAACGGCGGAACTCTGGTGCTGGCACCCAAAGAAGCACTCACTAGGGATCTCGCAGGAGTCATTAATCGGCTTTCGGTCGATGCCCTCGGAATTACACCTTCTGCACTCTCTCTTTTGTCGCCCAAGGACGTTCCAAGTCTCAAGAGTGTTACTCTTGTGGGTGAACAGACTCCACAAGAGCTTGTGAACACTTGGTCTTCCGTCAAGGGCCTTACGCTGAGGAACACGTATGGCCTCAGCGAATGCACACAACTCAACTTTGGAAGACCGTTGATCGCAGTTGATGGTCAAGTCCCGAACCCTCGCATTCTGGACCCACCAATTGACACGACGAGCGTCTTCATCCTTCGCCACGGCACTCTTGAGCTCTCACCACTACTCGTATTCGGTGAACTTTGTCTCGCCGGTACACAGCTCTCACAAGGCTACATCAACGAGCCAGGACTCACCGAGAAAGCCTTCGTCGTCAACCCATTCGGTCCTGGAAAGCTATACCGGACTGGTGATAAGGCTCGATGGCTTCCTAATGGTCAGATCGAGATTGAAGGACGTGTTGATATGCAAGTCAAGATCAATGGGCAAAAGGTCGAACCTGCCGAAGTCGATCGTCTGTTGGTCTCGCTTGACGTGATCAAAGGAGCTGTGACGTTTTCTGTCAAGATGGAAGATCGTCAAGTCTTGGCCACTGGTGTTGTACTTGACGATGGATCTTCTTTCAGAGATGCCGTCAACGTAGCGAGGAACCATCTTCGCGCCAACCTGCCAGTTTTCATGACGCCTACTCTTTGGATCCCCATAGAATCAGTACCCAGGAATGGGAACGGGAAGCTCAACTATCACTTGCTGCGAACTAAGGCAAAAGAGCTCGGTTTCGCCGGCTTTGCCAAACTGATGGATTTGGGCAACGAAGAGGATATGGGGGAAAAGCTGACTGATGTTGAAGAAAAGATTGCATCGGTATGGGCAGAGTCTCTCAAGATTGACGGCTCTGTCATTCGACGATCTCATTCCTTTAATGATCTTGGCGGAACTTCCATTGAGGCCATCCGAGTTGTGTCCAAGCTACGTGAACGTGGTCTAGCAACTGAACTCGGCGACCTGCTGGCATATACCTCTCTCAGCGACATTGCTTCCCGATCACAGACTGTTTCAGTGGAGGATAGTCAAGACCCAACGCCCTTTTCACTTCTTCAGGATGAGAAGCTGCTTGTAGAGCTGCAGGCGCATGGCAATATTAGCGACGCCTATCCTGTCACACCCTTCCAAGAGTCCATGCTCGTATCAGTCAACTCGCCCTCAGATCCATACACCTATTCCAGGACTTGGGATGTAAGCCAACTGAATCTCGCACGCCTGAGGGACAGCTTTGAGCAGGTGTTCAGGTCCCGTGACATCCTGCGCACCGTGTTTGTTCCATACAAACAGTCTTTCGTGCAGACCGTGCGGTCCCACGTAGAGCTCCCATGGTTTCAGTCTCAGCAAACACTAGAGGCTTTCCAGCACAGCGGAAGTGATCATCACTGGGATATGGAAAAACCTCTCTGGAAAGCAACTCTTACCTCAGATCAAGCTCTGGTTGTGACAATGCACCATTCCCTGTTCGACTTTTGGTCTCACGGCTTCCTTTACGATGATGTCGCCGCAGTCTACACCGGCAATCAGGTTCCTCAACGCCCAAGCTGGAGTCGATTCATTCGACACTTGCAACAAGAACCTTCTGCGAACAGCACCTCATTCTGGTCTGAGTACCTCCAAGGTGCTGAGGTGCTCAAGCTGAACAGCAACCAGCTCTACAAGACTAGCAAACTCGAGTTCGATCTTGGATACAGTCTTACTGCACGAGCCAGAAGTGTTGGATTGACTCTAGGTGCAGTCATTTATAGCGCCTGGGCCATCGTCCTATCGCGCCAGATGGGATCCAATGACATCACTTTTGCAACCACTGTTTCAGGCAGAGAAGCTCCTGTAGTTGGTATCAATGATCTAGATGGACCTACAATGAGCACTGTTCCACAGAGGATCAAGCTCGACACTGAATCTACCCTCCGAGACATCGCTCAGAAGACAGTCGCCTCGTTTTCTCAGCTACTCAAGCATTCTCAAGTCGGTATCGCCGCAGCGCTGAAAGCAGGCGGTATTGGTGCACAAGACATCGACACTCTCGTCAATATCTTGATCGATGCTAACAAGACCGAGAGGCCCAGAAAGTCCCACGAGATCTTCAAGATGCGTGGTTCGCGGCCTCAATGGGAGTCTGGACACGGAATGACTGTTCTGGAGGTCCAAGAGTCATCAGGACAGAGCGACTCCACCATTCTCCGACTCTCAAGCAACGTAGATCCTCGACGCTTAGGATTCATCAAGGACTCGTTGGTCGAGTTGCTAGGGATTTTCTGCGAGCAACCTGATTCTATTCTTTCGTCTACCAACATCATGGGTGCTGCTGAATATGACCTCGTCTTCAACCAACTTTGTAATCGGGCGACACTTCGAGTCCCAGAGCCGGAATTTCTTTACAGTGCATTCAAGAGAATTTCACAAGAGACTCCAGATGCTATCGCGATTGACTTTAACAATGAGGACACTATCTCTTACGGAGTCCTCGACAAACTTGCGAATCGCTTTGCGCATATGCTCATTGACGTTGGCGTACAACCAGGGGATCTTGTGCCCATCATGCTTGACAAGTCAGTTGACATGATGGTCGTAATTCTGGGCACAATGATTGCTGGAGCAGCATACGTTCCTTTGAGTCCCGACAATCCCACAGACAGAAACTCCTACATCGTGTCTGACACGTCAGCAAAACTCATTGTGGTTCATCCCGCGTACGTAGAGTTTGGCGATCATGTCAAGAAGTCGCTTGGGGTTGAGACGCTAGTGATGAAGGGCTACCAGGATTTGAGCCCGACAGACTCGCGTGGTGAAGATGCAGATTCTTGTCCCGTTGTCAATCATACTCCAGACAATCTCGCCTATCTCATCTACACTTCCGGCAGCACAGGACTCCCCAAGGGTGTCAAAGTTCCGCACAGAACCGCTGCAGCTGCCGTCACGAGCATGATACAAGTCGAAGGCCGCACCCAAGGTGTGTGGAGGACTTTGCAGTTCGCTAACTACGTATTCGACGCATCGGTTCAAGATTTCTTCAACACGCTCAGTAGCGGCGGCACACTATGCATGGCCCCGACAGACGTTTTGCTTTCTGATATTGCAGGCTGTATCAACCGAATGGATGTTCGTCAGGCTATTATCACACCAACGGTTGCCAAGTTGCTCAAACCGGCAGATGTCCCACGATTTGAAACACTCATTGTTGGAGGCGAGCCGTTGACTTCAGACGTCATCAAGACTTGGGCCCCTCACTGCAAGATCTTGAACGTCTACGGACCAACCGAAACATCCATGGTGGTTACCACCAAGCGCATTGAGTCACTATCAAAAAACCACGTTGTCGGCAACATCGGTGCTCCGTTTGATACCGTCATGGCATTCATCCTTGATCCAAATGGCGAGACACTGCAGCCTTACGGTGCAGTTGGAGAACTGTGCATTGCTGGTGCTCAAGTCACAGATGGTTACGTAAACCGTCCTGAGCTGACGGCTGCTACATATGTTGATAGCGGTCAGCTTGGAGTTCGTATCTACAGAACTGGTGACTTGGCAAGATGGCTACCTGATGGCGAGATTGAGTGTCTTGGCCGCAAAGACAACCAGGTCAAAATCCACGGTCATCGCATCGAACTGGGAGAGGTTGAGAATGCCATTCGGAACTCGGGCCTTGTCAAGGACGCGATTGCTGTGGCTGCCAAGGTTCATGATAAGGTCCATCTGGTTGCTTTCTGTACCTTCAACGATGATACCACTGCTGGAATGAATGGCACTGGTATTCTCGAACCTTCCGCCATGAGAGATACACTTTCGAAGTTGCACGAGAAACTCGGATCGTTGGCGACTTATATGATTCCCAAGTTCGTCATCCCTATGGCCGATTTCCCGAAGCTGCCCTCCCGAAAGGTTGACCGCAAGGCATTGAAGAAGATGCTGGAGGACCTCGATCGGGATTTCCTAGCGCATTGTGTGCTTGAGTCTCCCAGCCAAGGTCACACAATCGTTCCTGCAGAGACTCTATCCGAGATTGCTTTGGAGTCTGTCTGGGCGGGTATCTTTGGACTACCGACGGATCAGATTGGGCGCGAAGCAAACTTCTTAGCCTTGGGAGGTGATTCGATCTCGGCCATCAGTCTCACTGGCCATCTTCGAAAACTGGGTTATCATCTCACAGTACTCGATATTCTTCAATCTCCAAAGCTCAAGGACATGGCTTCTGCCATGCGAAAGCTTGATACTGAAGCTGTGGGCAAGAGGATGGTCTTTAATGTTCCCGAGAATGTCAAGAAGGCTATTGAAAGCACTGGACTCACATGGCATGATCACGTTGAGTATGGTAAGTTGCTCTCTCCAACAAGTTGATACACAGATCACAGAATACTGACCTTCATCCCTACAGCATATCCTTGCCCACCTGGCCAAGTAGAGTTCTTGAAGCAAGGCGCCCGAGACTCTCAGATGTGGGTGCTCCAGACCGTTCGGCGCATGACCGGTGTCATCGAGCCTGATGCCTGGATCCAAGCCACCACGCAACTGACGGAAGCCAATGATATCTTGCGTACGACTTGGTTAGAGGCTTTCCCCGGGAACTGGGTCGGAGTTGTGCTTCGCGATGCGCAGCCCAGCGTCACAACTGTCGCCGTGGATTCAGAGGATGAGATGTCCAACTTTCTCGAGGACTTCTGGCGAACACGTTTCGAGTTCGGCCGCCCCTTTGTCAAGTACGCGATAATCACCCATGGAGACTCATCCTGGGACTTGGTCATCAAGATGGACCATGCGGTATACGACGGAACTCTTCTACGTGTCTTTGATCAGCACTTCGAGAACATTCTACAAGGCAAGCCTTTGCCTCCGCGCGTCGAGTTCCGTGATTTTGCCCAGCATGTCTTTGAACAAGACAAGTCTAAAGCGCTTGAATACTGGAAGGACAAATTCACACATGCTGGGTATTCATCTCAGGTTTTGAAGGGTCAAGATCTCGGTGGAGTGATGGAACCTCGTGTCACCGCCAGTTTCAAGATGAAGATGGATACACGCGGCATTGATCAAGTGGCAAGGAACTATGGCGTCACTCCAAGTATCATCTTCCAGGCTGCCTTCACGCTTTGGTTAGCTAGGGCGACACAGAGTGATCATGTTCGCTATGATTATCTCCTCAGCGGACGAAACGTGGCGCTTCCTGATCCTCAGTCCATTAACGGAACACTAGCCAACTTCTTGCCGATCTGGACAGGAACGAACTCCACCGAGAAGGTCTCTGATCTTCTTACGAGGTTACAAGAAGACTTTTGGGCTGTCACGGAGAATGGATTGGTTGGACTCGACGATATCTACCAGAAACTGGATGCTTCTCGCGCGACTCATGGGAACAAGGTCTTGTTTCTGTCTCAGCCATTCGACCCCGTTCCCTTGGACGATGCAACAACCCGCAATCGATGGCTCGTCATGGCTAAGTCAAAGGTGCGGATGTATCAGCCATATGCGCTTGTAGTGGAGGTATCGAAGTCTTTTGGTGATGCTTCGATACTGAAGGTCATGTACGATGAGAAGGTGTTTGATCATGGGATGGCTGAAGCATTTGCTTCTGAGATCACTGGGTTAGTATCGACTATGATGCAGGATGAAAAGAAGACTATAACTGTTGAAGAAGTGTAGATATATGGTTGTATATTTAGAGGCTTTAGATTATTATTTAATGGTTTAGATCATCCTCTTAGTGTCGACACGCTTTGAGTGAGTGTATCATGCATGGTAGCTGTCTATTTAACAGGCTCTGCCTTGCTTAGGAGCATACTGAGACATCAAAAGAACCCCAAGCAAGAGCAGGATACTGCATACTATGAGCCTGTTCTCACGGCTTTCATCTCCTAGATTACATCGTAAGCAGTCTGCCTATAAGAAGAAGCTTGGGATCGTGGTTTGCAACATACCTTCGCCAACAGTCGTCAGACAGAACACGGTGAAGAGATTGAGTGGAACCCTCATCAATCCATGAACTCGACCTCTTCGCTCCTCCTGAAACAGCCGGCTTTTGAGATAAGTCATACTCGGATAGTACAGTCCGACGCATATCTCGAAGATGCAGAACGCCCAAAAACGACTTAACTCATCTCGAAGGAGAATTGTCGCCAGAAGAGCCGAGGCCGAGATAGATGACACAAGCTGTATTGTCCGTGATGAAAGTTGTATCGAGTTTGCATCAAGCGAGGTATAAAGAAACATGAAAGAGCCTAGAGACATTGCGGCCATGAGACTCGAAAATATGGTACCGAAAGGAGGGTTTGCCCAGATCCTCTCATGGAAGCGCGCTGACATGATTGTCTGGGGCCAAGAGTAAAGGACAACGTAGACAGAGCCCTCGAAGAAGCACAAGGTTAGTGTGAGAATAGTAAGACTCGAGTCTTCTACTTATATTGTCAGTTGCGTTCGACGGCGGGAGGTTCACCTGCATACTTAGAAGAGAGACAGCGCTAGTTCTCCAGGAGCTTTCGCCTATCGAGGATCTGCTTGGTGTCCCACGATTCTCGGCCTGGATCTATGTTAGCAATTGATACAAAGAGAAAATGAGGCAGATTCTACCCAGGACCGAGTGATAACCATCAGTGCCAAGCTTAGACAGACGATACTGAGTAAGAATGGAGCGGTATGTGAGCCCAAGGCATTCACAGCCACTTGAGCTACAATGCCGCTTCCGGCAGAGACAATACCATTTGTCACAGTAATCATGCTATATATCGTGCTCAAGGCAGTCCCACGGTCCCCAAATGCTTGTCGTTTATACTCAGCCGTCATCCAACTCTCGAACACTGAGTAAAGCAAGGTGGTGCAAAATCCAGCCATGACTCTCCCGGCAAATAGTATTACTAGATTGCCCGTAAGCATAGTAAGGCAGGAGACTGAGTAAATCAAGCAGTAGCATTGGCACATGAACTTTTTGCCATGCTTATCTGCCAGTGAGTCCACGAATAGTGCACTGATTCCAGCAGAGACAAAGCCGGTGGCAAAGAGAGTCGCAATGGCAGGCTCTGATAGTTTATGGGTATTTTTCAGACAGCTGTATAAATAAGATGCCTGCGATCACCCATTGGAAGTTAGTTATCGCTCTGTTGGGTGCCGGCCGCCTGTCATTTAAACGCACCTGGAGCCATTCTGCAGCCATGGCCAGGCCATAAACCCACAGGAACTTATTGCGAAAATTGTAATATCTGTCACCAGTCGAGTCATGATCAATATCGTGTATCTCATCGTCGATCATATCAAGACGACCAGCCTCGGCCGCAGAGGCTCGAACCACCTTCAATGTCACATGTCTGTGATGCCTATAGGAAGCAAAAATGAGTGGTATGATGAGGATAATGAGCGTGATTGTGTAGTAATCCATAACTGGCTTACATGTCGGGATGTATCATGAAACAAAGAACCCAGAGTGAAAAGTCGTATATTGCAGTGAGACTTGGGAGAAAAGGCTAGGAAATTGGACGATGCCATCGTGGGAATACGAGACGGGGGCCGTGCTGAGGCGTTGACGTTTCACGCCGTGCCCCTGATGTCCAAGGCTAACGCTCATTGGTCTCTGTCGCAAAACACCGAAGTGGCTCCCGGGAATCCGGCAGAAGAGGTCAAAGGCTGTGGGTCAGGAGGATTGACGTTTATCTTAGCGCTGACGTAGGAATTCTATGCTGAGCAGAAAAGAAGACAGGTAATCAGTATCAAGACACATGTAAGGCAATATTGGTCTAATAGCCTGAAGATATCTATAACCAACAGGAAACAGCGTGTCCAGCTTATGTTGTTGACAGATAAATTGGCTAATTAACAGAAGACATCTTGAAGACCCACGGTGCCGTTTATCCCGTCTCGGCAAATTGATCCGAGCTTTACGTGTAGGACTAGCCCTATTAATCTGGAGTTCGCGTCTGCTCTGCAACGGATCGTGCCACTTCAGGTGAAACTCAAAACAGCAGCGAAAAGGGGATAATTGCCTCAATTCACTATGGGAACACTTATGGCCGATACCAGCTGTGTTGAGTACTTTTGATCTGAGTAAGATGCCTATATTTGTTTACTACCCTATCAGTCGCAGGTTTTTTGCTAAGCGTCAAGTCAGTTTCCCGGGACATTCGTTATCATGGCCGTGTCTCAAAAACTGGTCACAATTACCTTTATCTTCGCAACAATACTGCTCTGTACTGTACTATTCACGAGATCATCCCCTCACTTCTCGAGATCAATATCGTTACAGAATCATGCAGATGTCTTTAGTAACGATCCTCATTTAAACTCAAGACTTGCACACGCCGAAAAGCTATGGAAACGCTCCATTAAGGCTCGCGAGGAGATGGTCGAAGTAGTCGGCTACGACAAAACCTTTCCCGACGGATACATGAACCCCTTCAACGTCTGGGATTTTGCTCGCCCCAGCTTCTTCTGTCCCCACGATCTTGAACGCGTTGGGTCAATCAGCGATGGCGGCAAGATAATCTGCGGCATGTCGCGTTATGAGAAGGAATGTCCTGGCCCATCCTCAGACTCAAATAAGGCAAGGGAGTTGATCGTCTACTCATTCGGTGTGAGCGTCGACTCCTCCTTTGAGGCAGAGCTGCTCCAGCGCACAAATGCTCGGATATGGGGATATGATGGTACCGTTGATAAGTGGGCGCAGCAAGTTCCTGAGTGGATATGGTCGCGAGCCAAATTTCAAAAGGTTATGATCGGGAAGGTATCGGACGGCAAGGCTAGACCGCCTGTGTTTTCGATACAGGATCTGATGAAGGCGAATGGGCATTCTTATGTTGATCTCATCAAGATGGACATAGAAGGTGCAGAGTTTGATGTTCTGACGTCGCTGATCGACTTTGTTAAAGAGCAGAGGAAGAACGGCAATGTGACGTTGCCATTTGGTCAGTTGTTGGTCGAGATGCATCTCAAGCAAGCGCCAGAAGGCGTTACGGTTCCAAACGACCTTCGATCCTGGCTGGAGTGGTGGTATTCGCTAGAGGAGATGGGCTTAAGGCCAGTGAGCAATGAAGATAATTGGATAGGCGATAGGGTATATGGCATGCCCAGATTCATGGAGGTGCGTCTCGGGCCTATGCAACAGCGGATCATGTGATATCTTACTAACAACCACTTCATTATAGTACACGTTTATCAATGCAGTGGATAAGGAACGAAACTTGTTACTATGGACATGAAAGGCGGAACCTTGGATTTAAGCTATAGACAGAATATTTACAAGACCACACCGTTCTCTCAAATCCTCAATACCCTAGCTGAGATCAGGAAGACTTGGGATCCTGGGGCCAATTGTCCAAAGTAGCCTGCTTTCCAGTCAAGGTAACCTGGACCTTGGCTTGCGTAGGCTCGTCCAACAACAGAGTGTAAGTCCCAGGATAAACAACCAAATCACCATTCTCTCCCCTTCGCGCAATGTTATCCAGCGTCCACTCAAGTGAGATATCCTTGGTTGAAGACGGCGCGACGTCATGTAAACGACCATAAGCCGCAAGTGTCTTGAGCGGGTATGGCTTCGGTCCAACTTCACTCTTGATAAAGACGAGAGATACAAAGTCGGAGGCAATGCGACCAGTGTTCTTGACGCTGAGTTGGAGGGGAGGCAGAGCACAAGTATCAGAGTATTGAGCACTGCAGCCCTTGAGAAGTTTCTGGATGTCGAAGGTCAACTTGTTAGCCTTGAACTCGGCTTTGAAGGTGGTGTAGTGGAGGCCGAAACCGTAGGGCAGAACTGGAGTCGAATACCAGCGATAAGTCCTTCCAGGTAACGACTTGGTAGGTCGCAGATCCATATCAGTCATGCCAATCTGCTCAGTGTATTTACTGGGATATTGTGTGACAGGTAGTCGACCAGCTGGGCTCTTACGCCCGGTGAGTAAATCCATGACTGCAGTGCCGCCATCCTGACCAGGGTAGTTAACCCAAAGAATACTGTTGATCTTCTTGTTCTTCAGAAGAGCAGTGTCATCTACTTGATCGCCAAGCTGTATAACAACCAGTGGCTTCCCAAGACTAGAGAGCTTCTGGAGCAGAGTCAGTTGGCTCTCAGGCCAGTCGAGGTTCTCCCGGTCTCTGTCCTCGCCAGCAGCTGAGGCGTCAAGACCGCCAAAGTAGAGAATGTAATCAGACTTCTTCGCCGCTGCTACAGCATTGACAGTCCAGTTATCGTGAGACGAGCTGTTCTGCAGCGTCGGACCCCAAGCTACGTTGGTGTCAAGACCAAGCTTCCCAGCTGCGTAAAGCGGGCTGTGGAGGAAGGGAGCACGACCACTGTATCCGCCCTGCAGCTTAGATGTATCGTTTGCCCAGAATCCGATCATAGCAACACTGTCCTTCTTCTTGAGCTTCAGAGGCAGAGTACCGTCGTTCTTAAGAAGAACTGCACCCTCGACAGCAGATCTGAGTGCGAGGTCCTGAGCCTCCTTGGTGTTGACATCCGCAAAGCTGAGCGAGTTCCATTGTGCTTTGGAACCGTCAAAGAAGCCAGTATGAACAAGCCCTTCAAAAAGACGTTTCAACGAACGATCCATGAGCTTCTCGGTCAAGAGACCTTGCTTGTAGGAGTCGGAGACGTCGCTGGTAGTAGTATACTCACAACTAGAATCCATGCCGTTCTCAAAAGCCACCTGGGCACCTTCAGCGTTGGTCTTGACATACTTGTGATTTTGCCAGATATCCTGCATAGCTCCGCAATCACTAGTGATCCAGTTGTTATCGCGCGTCCAGTTCCAGTGCCCTCTGAGAATCGTCTCCTGGAGATAAGAGTTTGCGCACGCGGGGATACCGTTGACCGCGTTGTAGGCGCACATGATGGAGCCGACCTTTGCATCACGGGTGCACTCCTGGAATGGTCTGACGTAGTACTCAGCCAAATCCTGAGGAGTAATCTTGGCATCAAAGTCATGGCGCGTGAAACCTCCCCAGTCCTCAAAGTCGTTTCCCGCGTAATGCTTGCATGTCGCAACAATACGTCGCTGCTCCTTATCGCCTTCAAGACCTCTAACGATGTATCGAGCATAGCGGCTGACGTGAAGAGCATCTTCACCGGGGGTTTCGGAGCCGCGACCCCAGCGTGGATCTTTGAAGGGGTTGACATTAGGAGTCCAGAAGTCGACTCCGCGCCAGCCACCGTTGGTGAACGCACGGGCTTCGGTGCCGACGACATTGCCGATATCGTGGATCAGGTCATCGTCGAAAGCAGCGGCCATAAGAAGAGGCATGGGGAATGACGTGGCGGCATTGTAGGGAGGAGTATCGGCAAAGCGGCCACCTGGAGATCCGGCAAGACCATGGAGGGCTTCGTTCCACCAGTTGTATCTTGGAAGTCCGATTCTTGGTGCACCAGTCGCATTGCTACTCGAAGTCAGACACAGATCACACAATATCTCGGAAGAAGCCTACCTGACCAAATTTCCCACCTTCTCCTCGGGCGTCAGGGCAGCGACTAAAGCAGCGGCTCTTTTGGCAGGAGATAAAGAGGTGTCGCAAATTCCATTTTTGCTCAGAGGTTCCTTGGTACAGTCAGGAAGTGTGTAAGGCGTAGCAGCTTCAGCCAGCCCATTTAGAAGAGAAAGCGACAAAGCGCTAGCAGCGACCTGAAGATTGAGCAACATGGTGTTACTCGGCCTGAAGAAACAACCCTGTCCGACTGAAAACTCCTGTTCTCACAGTCCGCTTTTATAATTCTCTCTTGATCAGTTCATGACCTTGCCATTGTCCGGTTACTGCGGAGTAATGCATATGCTCATTTGCGGCTCACCATAGCCGAGCAAATAAAAACTCATTGACGCAGCGCTCTCAGGGCGGCATATGGCACGATCGGCAATTGTCTAACCGCAGTTGAAGCTATCGGATATTATCACTGAGTGCGGGGAGCCGCGGGGATGCGGGGAGAAAATGTGCAGTTTCAGGCAGAATACGGATTGATGTAACACAATAAATAGCCTAATAGCAAAACCTTTATTAAAAGCATAATACATTGAAGTATGAGGTCACGATCAGCAGGTGTTGAATGTATTGGCTATGTTCATCAGGGTTAAAAGCTTATGGAAATTACCAGAAGTTAAATATTGGTGCGCTTGGACGTCAGAAATGTAAAGGGTCACGGCTAATATACAGGAAACCGTTGGGCACTCGGCCCCATTTTAAGCTCAGAAGTCTCATATTGCCTCTTCTGTTTCCTCATACCGAGGCATATTCGCCTCAAAATCCGCTTTTATGTTCCCTCTACGGCCTGGAAACCACGTGAGTTTATGAATTCTTTGAGGTCGAAGCCTGTATAATCAAATCTGTTTTGGATGCGGAAATAAATGGATCTTTTTGTAATCTGGAAGTTCCCTAAATCTAAACGAATGCAGTCTCGTACGTTTCTTGTAAATTATCATCCTAGCTGCAGTTTTAAAAATACTGCCGCTATATCTTCCTCAACTTTCCTCGCTATCTATCTACACCTTGCCAAGTCGTAAAGTCTCTTGCAACACCCTTTGATCCGGCCTGTTGTTGGCACTCTCATTAACAATCACCTGCGCTACCCCAGCAACGCCATTACCTGCACCAGTGATGATAAAGGTCAAGCCCGTAGCTGTAATATCTGACCCAGCACTATCTTGGCTTGAGCCTTGACGGATATACTACTACCGCCATTTGCAGCCGCAGGCGGTCCGCGGATCAAAAATTCATCACCGCCGCTCGTGATGGTATGTGTGATTGGGTCGTTGGCCGCAGTATTTGTGGCATGGTTGGCCAGAGCGGATGCAGCTAGTAAGTTTGCTTCGACAGATCCAACAGAGAATTGACAGAATATGGAGTTGACTGTTGTCTTACTCCGGGCTATAAGTACGATGCTCGTAACAGAGAATGTAAGAGTCAAATGACCAGAGGAGCAGAATCGAGTAGGAGTTACTGCATAGGTGTAGGCAGGCTCCGGCTTTTGGGGCAGGCTTGATATGTAGCTATCCTTGTTGTTGTCTAGATACTGTTGTGAAAATTCTTTTATACTGGAACAATGTCGAGAATTTTACGATTAGCTGTGTGAAGTTGTAAGCATCGATTGTAGCGAGGCGAGCCTGGAGAAATTGCTGTAGCATAGTGGGTAGGACCACATCCCCACATCCTAAGCTCACGCCTAGCACGGGTTTCAGTCTTGTCTTTCGCAGGAAAACGGGCTATTTGTAGTTACTAAATATGGATGCTGTACGAAATCCGACTGATCCAAACTGAGAAGGCATTGGTCAAAATTAGTTAGTGACGAAACGTATCAGATGTCTACTTACAGTAGCAATAATAGAAAGCCAATCTTCTAATCTCATGAAAGCCAATACCATGCGAGTGATGGTTCTTAGGATGACATATAAAACAGATAGTGCCGTCAACAAGAACTCACAGATGACGAGAGCATGATTTCAGCCACAACAGCAACGTTTGCAACGAATCACATGATGTAGTAGTCACGTCTTGAAACATCAAGGTATTTTTGGTGGTTAGAGCACGCAGAGTCTGCGCCAAGTCGTATGTGTCCACGACATAATTCTTTACATTTATACAAAAGACGTCTTGGTGGCATCCGACAGAGTTCCTGCAGCCAGCATCTCATTTGGAAATGGGCTGGAGTAGAATTAAATGCCTCTGTGTTTTTGGGGACCTAAAAGTGTAGTGGTGTACTGATATTGCAGACCGGTATTCCTGTGGCTGAAACATTCGGCATAGACATTTCGCATGGGATGGTGTGAGAGAATTTGAATTCTAGAATCTTTTACGGACTGCAATAAAACCTTCTATCCTGTGTTAACTGTGTTAGGCAAGTAGGCGTCTGCTAGCTTAATCGATTTACGTTCTCTTCGTTTCTCAGACCAGGGATTCCCAGTCAAGCAGTTGAGCCTGAGCCCCGCATCTCGGGCCGACCGTATAGAGCTAGATACTAGGGTTTCCCTGTCAATTCATTAGTACCTTTAAGTTCTCTTATGGACGGCATCAGGAGGTGTTTCAAACAACAAAGTTCAGAGCACAGATACTTCCCTTTGGTCCTGCCTGCCTGCGGAAAAAAGCTTGGAATTCTTTATCTCTCGGTATGATGTTTTCCAAGGACCTTTTGATGAAGTGCTTAACTTCCTATCTACCACTTGTCCAGTGCTATTTCTTGCAAGATATCACCTATAGCCCGATTGGCTTGAGATGAGGGTACTGGGCTCGAAAACGTAGATTGTGAGAATGGTTGCATATAACCTGGGGGTACATAGCATGGAAAGTGAAGGGGAAAGGAAGGACGAAGAGAAGGTACAATAATTCCATTATTGGTGCTCACCCGGTTGAGAGCTCGTATTGGTCCTGCATTCGGACTATGCTGAACCTAAAATCGTGAATTGCCAACCAGAACCTTTCGTACATCCCCGCACAAACCAAAGGCCATTTATGATGCGTAGTAAATAATTCCGACTTCTTCTCCATCTCCTCTATATCATTTATGGGTGGTGACCTGATGTGACTGTACCGTATGCATCGCTGCCCACTCTATAGGTATAATGACATGTAAGACAAGCAAGTCGCCAAGATTGAACACAGTTAACAGAAATCCTAAGACGGCCTTCGGGCTTGTGGGGCGGTTATTGAGCAGCTGATATTTATGGACAGCAGGGTTCGTTTTGATCAGATGAAGTCTATGCAGCTTTAATCGTTTCGTATCTGAGCCCCTACGATATATCCTGGACGTATCAAGCTTGGCTGAGACAAGATCCTATCAGTGTATCAAGAGTTCGCAAAAGAAAATTCAACAATAGGATGCTGCACGGTATCAATCAGAATAAGAAGGCCATCGCGTAGCCTCCTAAGTACAGCCAAAGGTCAATATAGAAAAATGGCGTTTTTTTTTTGGTAAGCTACGGACTAATTTAATGGTTTTGAAGCTGTCGACTCCCTGACTGACCAGACATCGGCTGACTATGAGCCTGCCAACGCCGCAATTCTACTAATGTAATGTTGCGATATAATGCGGAGCAGTATAGCGATAGAAACATTTACAAAAATGTCACCCAACTGACCAATAGCTGCCGGACCGTGGAACTCAAATACACCAAGCGCCGCATTATCCTCAAAGGTGTTTCCTCCAGTAGCCTCGAAGGTGGCCATAGGCCAGCTCTGTCCTAAACCGGGGACAAGTTCCCAGCTTCCAAAGTCACTGTCGGAAAAAGCTTCAACTATCTGCCCCACCGTTGATTGTTTTTGTGTCTTCTTCCTTCTCCACTGCCATCCCTGGGAAGAACCATTGACCTCAACGTCAAATGGCCAGGTTGCGCCGTCATTAAACACACTAGTCTCCACGAAATTCGCCTGAAAGCCGTCAAAGGTAATGGTGCTCTTACTGCTAAACATGTGTCGGCTCTCTATAGTGCAAATAGGCAGATTCTCAGATGCATATGGGCCTTCCTTGATCTTGAGTCTGTTGCTAGAGAACATTTTTGCAGAGTAAGCTAGCGGGCCTTTGAGCTGAGGGCCCAGTTCGAGACAGCTTGCGCCGCTGCTCGTCACGACATTCCAAATGTGGAACTTGGCGGGGAGTCTGGTGAAGCCTACGCGAGTGTAGTAGTTTGGTGGTCCTTGAATGCCAGAAGACCCTGGTTGCGGCGGATAGATAGGCTGCTGATATCCGGGCGGAGGTGCGTGAGGAGGTGCCTCATAGTACGGAGGATCCATTGGTGATGGGTGGTATGTTTTGGCACCCGCTGGATGGCCAGGCGGTGGATAGTAGTTGGGATAGTTAGACATAACGGTTGAAGCTACTCCTTCACTGAGAAGGTTCAGGCGGGAGCTTTCTGAGAGGGGACGTTGGGCAACGTTTCTAACTCTTGACTGAAATCGATAGACTGGCATGTACATTACTGGCTTGGGGAGGGTATGTTATAGTCTAAATACTTTTCTCAGGTTCTCTTGGTTTTTCCTATTGATCGCGCGATGATCCCTCTTCAAGGTTTAAGTGGGGTCGAATCAAACTTGGAGCTTACCCTTTTAGGTGAAATCGTGCGCCGTGGGTCAGCTTGTGGAACCTTGATTCTTCCTGATGAATGATGCCTGAGTCTTTGGTTGACTAATCGACAAATGAATCAACCCTTCTGTTGACGCGAAAGGGTGGCATCGCCGGGCTAAGACTTCGAATTGTTTCGTATTAGGAGTGTTACAATATTAAGCATTCGGTAAACTCCACAAGAAATCCCAAGACCTATCTTCTGGCTCGGCTACGTCGGGGTCATCAGTGGCGAAGCCGAATGGAGCCATGCTTGGATCAAATGGCAGCGCAAGCCAGTCATCCACAGCCGGCATCGACAGATCTCCTAGAGAGTCATCTACTGGCGGTACGCTGGTGTCAAAAGTCCATTGGGAGGTTTGGTCTACTGCACGAATCCCCTGAGGAATCGTAGTTGGGACCAGACTTTGCCTGTACTTCTCCAGATGCATGTCCAACAACTCTCCATACCTAGAAGCTAGATGCATCTCGTCGAGATTGCTGTCTCTCAAAGCTCGGATGCTTCTCTCCAATATTCCAAGGGAGGTCTCCAGATCTGTTGTTCGGATCCCAAGACTCAGGGCTTTTAGAAGGAAAATGGAAACCATAATGATGCGGAGAAATACTCGAACGGGGCAATATCGGAGCTTACCAGCCTCGAATAGCCTACTGACTGACTCAAGAGCCTGGCATGATGAGTCTATAACTTCTTTGATAAAGGAGTAGTCTGTTGCAGTGATAGATGACTGAAGAACGTCGGTGTCGATGAAATTTGGCGGTCCTCGACCAAGAACTCGATCAACGGCGGCCTGAATTCCAAACGAATTTATGAAGGCCCGGACATAGTTGTATTCAATAGTCAAGTCTTCGTAAGCATGAGAACATAAATCTGAAGTGATCAACCGTTAGTGCAGAACGACTTAGGAAAGAAGAAGGCATGGCGTACTCTCGTGGCTGAGGTGGGTTGTCTTCCATCCTGCCAGCTGTTTCTGAAAGTGTTTGATGATGTTGACATATCTGGAGCTACTAAGAATGTCTCGAATTCCCTTGGCCGAGGGACATAGAACATCGATGATGGTGCGTGTAAGATTAGTCAGATCAAGCCATGCTGCCACTATAGCTGAATCGCCCTGCACGTCTCTTCTGGAAGACTCTGACATGAAGCGCGACACAGAAGTCGGCATCATGGAGGGACATCCTAGTCGACTCGACTGCTGCTCCAGGAATATATAAAGCAGATCTCGTAATCTTGTCTGCTCGGCTTTGAATCCTGGTGGTTTTGTAGATGTGTCTCCTCTTTCGCCATCATCGCAGAGACCAAGTTCAAGAGCCAAAGACTGCACACAGCCTAGCAGCATCCAAGACATACGATCCGAGGTTTTGGCGGGTAGTATAACATCTCTGAGCCACTGGGCTTCGTTGTCGTCGGTAGTGTCTGCTTGATTATCGAACTGATCATCCCGAGGATCGAAGTCGGTGAGCAAAGTAGACGAGTCCCACCCATCCGAAGCCGGCGGTAGATGTATCGCTTGTGGGTGCCACTCTATAATGAGGAGAAGAGCCTCGATGGACCCTCGGGTTCTTGTCTTGGCTTTGGATCTCTTCTCTTGGCCAAAGATGATTCTCATGACGAGATGCTGACAGTGCTCCCATAATCGATGGTGGACAATGGTGCTCCTGGCTAGACCGCCGTGACCACTCAAGACGTGGTACCGGGATGATATCATCAGGATGACACAGCAGAGGAGAGGCTCCTGTGTGATGAGCTTGTAGTGTTTTTCGTGGCTTAGGTCAAAGCCTCTCGATACAGGAGATAGTGGTGCTAGATTTTGTCGAAACCTACCAATGAGACCTTTAATTATCATCTTGCATTTGTTTTGAACGATGGTACTTACAGGTCAACGTAGTTAACTGCTTCTTCGGCGGTAAACCAGCCCATTCTGACAAATCGGAAAGCCCGCCATACCGTCAAAGGACTGAGAGAAATTGGGGAAGTGAGATTGGGCCCAGATGCTATGACAGAGGCAGTTGTTCGAGGGCTAGAAGTCCCCGCGGTAGGATGCTGCGTATGCCGTGTCATGGGCCCTTGATTGCTCGGTGAGGCACCATCCTTGTTCGCGTGTTCGATCGCAGGCTGGTACAAAAGCCGCAGTGCGTCGTTACCATTTGAAACAAGTGTAGTAGTGATTTCACCTGCAGGTCCGGTGGAGCTGATAGACGGTGAAGCTTCGTTCATGACAGCTTGTTGCTGGTGATCGGGCAGTCCGCTGCGGACTGATATAGACATGCCTGGGAATGTCAAATCATTACTGTCGTCGAGCATCTGTGATGGCTCTTCTGTAAACGTGTCTTGGCTCATATTGGCTTGAGCCGACGAGGTGCTCGCCATGGTAATACCATGCTCTGAATCCGCAGCTGGTTACAGACAATACCACGTTAGGGAAATGGGTTGCAAAGGGTAAGGGACGGACATAAGATCTGAGGCTAGAGATAGATACGTACCTTGTTCGGATGATCCTCTTCTATCGACAGTTTTGTTCCGTTTCCGGTGAGAGCGCTCATCACTGAATACGCATTCTTTGACCTCTCGTTGACATCTCAAGCATGACGCGCCAGGTTTATCCACGATACAGCGGATCTTCTTCTTCCGACACAACTCGCAAGCGTGGTAGCCCCGGCGGAAGTCACGCACGCGCCGTCTGCGAGAGGGACCATCATTATCGGGCAAAGTGGGCTGAGTTTGGGCGTCAGCATCCATGGGTGCTTTTCTGGGTGAAGGGAGTTGCCTGAGGATTGATTATCCTAGAATCCTGAGAATCGGAAAGTGGCGGATGATGACGGATATAAGTACGTCTCCGCCGGATGTCGCTAATACTTAGGTGATAGACTAATTCTGTGGGCTAGCTTGGCGTCGTGCGGGGGAAACACGGGCTACGTCCCGGATAGCTTTGGGGGCGACTTTCGTAGCCTGACACGGGAAATTGTTTCCGAATGGGAACAGCACAGATAATAAAGACTAACGACGTGATGATTCTCTGAACACTAGGCATGCAAATGATATCAGTGACCAAAGACCGAGCATATGATTGCAATGTTGCAAAGATCGAATCTTGTGTGCTATAGAACAGAATAACTAGCTGACTATGGAATGGATACACTCAAGTAGGTCAACTTGTCGGAAGAATTATCCACCGTTTCAAAATCAGAACAAACCACTATATTATGTGAGGTAGCGAAAGTTCTTGTTCTTGTCACCAAGCTCCGTAACATCAACAGCCATATCGGAATCGACGGGGCCATATTCCCGGTCCCTTCTCTTGTTCTCACGTTCCAAAGCAAAGTGTAGGCCCAATGCAAGGACAGAGATCAGTCCGGTCAATCCACAGCCAATTGCAGTGCCACGAAGGTAGAGAGGTCTGGTCAAGCATTGTCTTAGTGTACGCACGCCCAAGTATGAGGTTTCGAAATGAGCAACAGGGAGACTTACCCGTCAGAACTGGGAAATACAACACTGCTGATAAAAGAAGAGCATTGACCAAAGGTAGCCAGAATGGCCAGTCCAGCACCCTTCTTCGAGTCTCCTCCCTGGTTGTTAAGCAGCCAGGTGATGTTGATGGCGAGCGCAGGAAAGACTCCACACGACGCCAGAAAGATGGCGGCATAACGGGTTGCCTTCTTAGACTCATCCTGAACGACGACCAACATGAGGTAGCCGATGAAGCCAATGAACGCGCTTCCACCGACAACATATCCTCTCTTTCCATACCTATCGCTCACCAAAGCTCCCAGCACGCAGCAAAGGAAAGCCAGAAAGTATGGCGGTGCAGTAAGGCCCTGTGCTGTGACGGATGAGTAACCCATATCGCGGACAATAGTCGGGAGAAAGTTTGAAAGGCCAGCGAAGGAGTAGTTGCAGCAAAAATGGATGACAGTATGGACGTAGTTCTGGTAGTCTGTCAGGCCAGCAAATATCTGGTTCCAGCGAACTCCAGTCTTCTTGGTGCGATCGCGGACCTGAAGCCGCTCGACAGCGTAGGTGGCATCTTTCTCGGATAGGTATTTGGCTTTGTCTGGGGAATCTGCCAAGAAGAACCAAGCGACGAGGGAGAATGCTACAGTGGGGGCACCCTCTACAACAGACTAGTCAGAAAGCTGTAACACAGAGGGTTATGATCATGTTGCCACTTACCGATGATGAAGAGATATCTCCAAGGCTCCAGTGAGCCACTGATATGCGTGATCCCGTAAGCCAATGCAGAAGCGAAGCAGTTTGCTAACGGCGACATTCCAAGTAGTAGAGAAACACGAAAACCGAGCTCGTCACGACGGTAGAACAACGACAGGAAATACGGTGCACCAGCTCCAAAAGCAGCCTCGAATACACCAAGCAGCGCCCGGCAAGCAATGAGTCCACCAAGGTTATGCACAGCACCAGCGCACATGGCTGCCGTTCCCCAACTACAAGAAACACACCATTAGTGCCTACCGTGGTCACTGATATAGAGACTTGCTTACCAAACGCAAAGCCCCGCGACGTATTTGCTCGCAGGGAGTATCTTCCAGAAAAGGCTGGTCCACTCGAAGCAAACGTAGCAGATGTAGAACGCGTTAAGGACCCAAGCCCATTCAGAGTCGCTGAGGCCGAGGTCATCTTTTGCGCCAGCGGTTTTGGCGTTGCCGATATTTCCTCGGTCGAGATAGGATAGGATGTATAGGCAGCAGACGATGGGGAGAAGCCGGCGGTCAAACTAGATGCCGGTTAGTACATGTCTTATGTATAACATGATTAATAGCTTACTGTATTCTTGATACGCCTGTTGGCCTCCTCGGGAACGTCAACGCGTTGCTGTTCCTGGTGTTCTGCTGCATGTTCAAGTTCCTCTGTGCCCAGGGACATTTTGTGTTCAAACTCTGGGTGATTCATCACGACGGTGTACCGAAAGGTGAATTGAAGATGGAGATGAAGCTTGATGAATTGTTAGTTCGAGATGGATTCTTCTTGGGGATTTCAGTGAGTTTTAGTAGTCGAGAGATGGGCTATCACTTTTGAAGCGCTTTGACCCTATCATCGACCAGATCCCGTCAGTCTCCGGGATTCAAGGTCTGTAGCTTGCAGAAAGGGGGGCATCTGATCTCGGAACCAGATCCAAGATGCGGGGTCCCCGCATACCCCAGGTTTTCTGAGAACTATCCGGGGGAGTATCGTTAGATCCGGAGCATGCTCTGCTACGGATAGCGGAGTATCCGTCACTTTCCGAGTATATCCGGATCCCAACCAGCGCCGAACCTTTGCCTATCTAGACTTCACGTATATAAGATGTTCAGCAAATGTCCCCATTTCAGATGATTATCATCAATCATCTCAACATTCAAACAACACATATTAGCATCAACTACTCCCATTCACAATGTCCAAGTCCATCGTCAACAGCACCCCCTACCCCTTCCAGTTCAACCCCCCAACCCTGCAAAAGCCTGGCAAGCCCGGACAGATCGCCAATGTAACTGGCACTCTGAAAAACGTCCGCGGCAAGATCCCATCTGTCCACGCGTCAGCCCTTCGCACTATGATGCTCGAAGCCCACAATGACCCTACTAAGATCCTCGCCCATTGCTGCAGCTATGACGGTCTTTCATCACGACTCTGTGAGGAAGCTGGTTTTCCAATGATCTTCCTCGCTGGTTATGCTGTATCTAGCGCTTACGGTCTTCCTGACACTGGTTATATCGCCATGGCTGAGGTGTGCGATAAGATTCAGGAAACTGTGAGGCAGGTCTCTGTGCCTGTCATGGCCGATGGAGATGCAGGCTACGGCAGCCCACTGAATGTCAAAAGAACCGTGGAGAGCTATGCCCACGCTGGCGCGGCTGGAATCATGATTGAGGATCAAACATGGCCAAAGCGTAAGTCTTTCGATAACCCTTCCTGCAATGGAATCATGTAAAGCTAACTGCCTCAGGCTGTGGTCATACCAAGGGCAAGTCTGTTGTCTCTCGTGGTGAAGCATATGCCCGTATCCAGGCTGCTTGCGACGCTCGCGATCAGGGCAAGGATATTTTTATCCTAGCTAGAACCGACGCACTGATCCATGGTTGGGAGGAGGCCTTGAGTCGTGCAAAGGAGTTCAAAAGGATTGGCGTCGATGCCGTTTTTGTCGAGGCCCTTCCCGATCGTGAGTCTATGCGTCGATGTGTAGAGGAGATTGGCATCCCAACATTTGCAAACAGTAAGATATATTCCTCGGCTACGATGATCCTCAAATAGTATTTGTTAACTTTTTGTCTTAGTCATCGAAGGAGGAAAGACTGAGAATCTGTCTGCCAAGGACCTTGCAGAACTGGGATTCTGTGCAGTGGCATATCCCTGGACGCTTGTCGCTGCGAAGCTCAAGAGTATCCGCGAGACTCTGGAAGAACTGAAGAAGAGTATGACCATTGGAAAACCCCCTATGATCCTTTCATACAGCGAAGTTTGTGAGGGCGTTGGATTCAATAAGTATTGGGATTTGGAGGAGAGGTATAAGTTCAAGGATGAGGGCCTTGTGACTAATTCCACAAACGGTCATTCTTAGTCATATCTAGTACAAAAGGCCAGAGATCTACTACCTACCAATTGAACGAATAACGTCTGTCTGGCCTCAAAAGTATACTGACGTTCAGCTATGGAGCACTGCTCAAAGGTAGTCGCCCAACTTAACAAGAATATGATGTTGAGATCAAGAGTGGTCACAGCAAAGTGCCTCCTTTCTTTTGAACATGTTAGCTTCTCCTCTGCATCTTATAAAAGGAGCGAATAGCTCATCAACAGTCTTTACGTCCCATCGAGGACCATCCCCAAAACAGACACAGCTATCATACAGCCTACACTTGACATCTTCTAGTCGATGGTGCAAGATTGTGTTCTCTCGTCCAAGTGCAGCATTTCTCATATCCTCTAACTCATCGTGGCTCACTGTCTTCCTTAGCCGTTTCTCAATCCCAATACACGATAGCCACTGATCTGGATCCTTGCCTGTGGAGCGATACTCTGTTTCGATTAGATTGCACAGCACAAGTCCCAGATCCTTTTCAGCGGCGACGGCATGTGCTTGGCTGATGGAGCCCGTTTGTTTATACTCAACTCTTGCTTTTGCCATGGTTTCGATGAACGACGGCTTGATATCCTGCGTAGCTTTTGAATGTTTCAGGCCTTTTTGGATGACTGTTTTGGCGTTGTGTTGCGTGCATACTGTCTGGTAATGCTCCATGACCGACCAGAATAGAAGGCCTGCGAATGTCTCAGCACCGGCCCCGAGGTATGGTAAGATGTCTTGAGGCGGTAACGAGACGCGAAGGTAATGCAATGGGTCTAGCCACATGCTACACTCCAGACGATACTGGGTTGGTTGCGAGGGGATCATTGGCAGGGAAATGTTGCTGAACAAGCCCTGGAAGCTATTTACGTCTGTAGTGGTAATATCGCTATTTGAAACCCCAGTGCTAGAACAGGCTCTCTCCATCTGGGAGACTCTTGGTGGAGCTTCGATATCAGCAGCAACTGCAAGCTCACGAAAAATGTCAAGCATTTCTGGTCGCTCATCTCCTTGAGCTGCATCAAGTAGTCTTTGAATGCCCTGCTTCAAACGCGCATTTTGATCTGCCAGCGCATTGTTTGACTGGGCCTGTCGCTTGCGAAAAGCTGCCTGTGAGCGTCTGCCTCGCTCACGACGACGCTGGAAGCCCATGTTAGCGCCTGGATGGAGTCGCTTCGTGGAAAACGCACCGTCAACTCATCTTGAGGCTCTGTAGCACCCATATTATCGTTTACAGGTTACCTTTTGGTCTATTATTAGCTCGGGGATATAATGTTCTGTGAAGACTGTTGTCCGAATATTGGATTTGTCAGACTGAAGCGGAGTAGTAAGCACAAATGCCTTGCCCTGATTGGGCGGGCAGTTGCACTGATTACCCCGATCACGTAACCGCCGGGGACAGCTTAGGCCGACTCAATATCGCCAAAAGGGTTAAAAAGTTGAGGTTACGTGTTCGGAATAAAATGTCTGCCCGGGGCCAGAAATTGACTGACAAAGAGATCCCTGGTCAAGGCCGAGAGTTATCTATAAAATGAGGGTCGTTCCGCTTCACAAAAATACATGAGAATCACAGAATTCCCAAGTACATCTCACTTACAAGTCATTCAATATGGTCAAAATTGCTATCGCAGGAGCTTCTAGTGGTATGTTTAGCTTTATCAACTCAGTCCTAAAGTTATTAAACCTTTTCAGAGCTCGCTAGAGAGATTCTCGACAGGCTTGTCGCTACTGGAAAGCACGATATCACTGCGCTTGTCCGCAAGGTACATCTAGACCATAACCCGCTTGTTTGAACTGACGACTGACAGATCTAGGACCCATCGACATTCCCAGAGCTCTCAGGCGTCACTTGGGTGAAAGCCAATTATGAAAACAAGACAGAGCTTGTTGATTTATTCCGTGGCGTTGAAACCGTTCTCTCTTTCCTCGCTGTTCATTTGGACCCAGGGAACGAGACCCAGAAGCGACTTATTGATGCAGCTATCGAGGCTGGCGTGAAGAGATTCGCTCCGTCTGAGTGGGCAACGTGAGTTTTCCATTGAGCAGTGACAAGCGTCATTACAACTGACCATACTTCAGCGGATCCAAACTCGCAGACTCACTCGATGTCATGTCATGGTACAGCGGCAAGATCGAGATCAGAGATTATCTCAAGAGCTTGAACTCTGGTAAAAAGGTTGCAGATCCAGGGTACCCTCTTTATTCTAAGAGCTAACTTGGTCAATCAGGTTATCGAGTATACACTGTTCCAGCCTGGTGGCTTTATGGATTACCTTTGCCATCCATACAAGACTGCAAAGTACATCACCACTACTGTCGTCAATGTCGATTTCGTCAAGAAGCATTCGATAGTCGTCGAAGGTACCCTCGACGACGAGATCACATATACAAGTGTCAACGATATTGCCAACATCGTTACCAAAGCTATCGATTTTGAAGGCGAGTGGCCCGTGATCGGAGGTATCAGCGGTGACCGCATCTCTATCCGTCAGCTTCTCAAGATTGGAGAAGAACTACGAGGTAAGCATACCGGTCTAACAGAAGCAAACAAAAAGTACTAACTTCAAGCAGGAGAGCCTTTCACTATCGAGTGGCTTAAGATGGAAGACCTTGCTGCCGGAGAACTCAAGACCGACAACTACCCCCGACTTCCACTACCATCAGTTCCCCAGAATCAGGTGGAAGCTTTCTCAAAGATGGTAGTAATCGGGACTCTGACTGCTTTCCACCGCGGAGCTTGGACGGTCTCGGATGAATGGAATCAGGCTTTTCCGGACTACAAGTTTACAAAGGTTGATGAACTGCTGAAGTCTGCGTGGGAGGGCAAGCATCAGGCAATCTAGTCATCAGCTTTGTTATGCAACAACAGAGTTTATTTGTTTGATTATGGAGTATTACTATTGAACTCGAATGGTGTAGAGAAACGATGGCAACACCCTGGGACTTACACTTCTCATAATTATATACTTATCTACATTTAATGGTAAATAAATATAAGTCGGTGCTATTGACCTAATCTAGTCCTTCCAATTAATCACAACCACATCAATAAAAAGACCCTTGTGGATTGCTTCTTCGGCGCCAGGCGTAACCACTTAGCGTATAAATGGTGTAAGGGAGGCGATAGCATGTTGTGCATTGCGCTGAGGCACATGAGGTTACTCTCTGACATCTCCGGTAGTTTTTAGATGGTGATTTATAGGAAAGCTTTTACTTATTGTAGACTGCCTGCGTCGACCAGACAGAGCTGTAAAAGTTTAGATATGGCAAGAGCCTGCCAGATAAATCGTTGGCCCATGGCTCCATTTGATGTTAGCGACCTCGGCCAAACCCCCAACTCTCCAATTTGCCCGATTGTCATCTTCCCCTTGTAGATTCATTCCAGCTTCAAGTTGCAACATGTTTCCAGCCCCTTGCCCATCCATTCTGGGCTGGAATCTGGAATCCTCGAAACTTGATTAAATGATACAGCCACAGTCTCTTGAGTTACGCGGAATTTCTCTTACCTTGGTGGCAGACACCATAGTAAATTTGGACAGATATCAACACGCTAAGTTTTCTCTGCTAATTTGAGCTCTCAGCCATAAGTCTCAACTGTAAATAACACACCTAGATAACAACTTAAACATTATAGATATCAACACACTTCGAATAGAAATCGTCTGCATCTTCGCAACCACGCGTTGCATATGACTCTGCCTTTTCCTAGCCTCTGAAACATCATCGGAGAATGACATATCTCACGGAGTCCGATGATCTCAATAGTGTCGTTCTGTTGCCGATACTGGTCCTGATAGCGCTTTACGCCCACACATATCATCTGTTGCTCACCTGTGGCTTGCTCAAGCTCTTCCTCAAGGTCCGGTATGAAAAATCCGATGATGCAGCCGCATTCATCTTTCAGTATCTCTGTGTGATCTGGCACTGGCAAGTTATATGGCATTCGAACCATGCTTCCCAATTCGTCAAACCGCGGTATCGCCATACCTGGCATAAGAGAATGGCCTAGGATCTTAGCCAGGATCTTTCGTTCGTTAATCGGATCGACTGGACCTCCCGCAACTTTTAAATCCTTCAGCTTGCCTCCCCGAGTAAGTTTTCCGGCCGGACCTTCAAAAGAAACACTCCCAGACACACAAGTTCCTTTGCAATCTTTTGATGGGTCCACCGACTCGCACTGATTACGAATCTTGAAGTCTAGCCTGTCTACCAAAAGCTCGCCAGCTCCACGTGGTGTTGGCATGAAGAACGATATCTCGCCATTAAAAGCAACCCAGGCCCATGATGGCGCGTGGAACTCGTTAAAGGTCCGCAGAGGTGTCTTACTGGCATACCAGAGCAAATTCTCCGCGGCGTCGCCAGGTGAGTGGAACAGGATTCCGGCGTAGATCTTGCACGGAAACTTGGCTTCTAACCGAGCAGAAATACCAGCAACAGCGGCCAGCCTGTCTTTGCTAAACGTCAGCTGGCAGCCTTGGTAATCTGAAACAATACCCTGCCAAATGTTGAATAGTGAATCATCACTTTCTCTCCGCAGCGGAATCAGAGGGATCCTGTCAGCCTCTTGGGGATCACCGCCCTCCTCCTCGCCACTTTGGGTAAAGCAAGACCAGGAGAGCTTACTCTTGGTATAATATATCAGCCGTCGAGAGAGGCACCTC
Source organism: Fusarium fujikuroi IMI 58289 (assembly GCF_900079805.1). NCBI lineage: Eukaryota > Fungi > Ascomycota > Sordariomycetes > Hypocreales > Nectriaceae > Fusarium > Fusarium fujikuroi. Next base: position 160,405 of record NC_036622.1, on the reverse strand, counting down.
TCCTGCAATACCCAGCCCCTTTTATGCCAGTTGGACCGTGGAATACGTCTCCGGGACGACACAATGCGTGGACGAATCGTGATAGTGTTTTTGTCACAAATTTTCTTGGTTGGTATTTCCCTTAACCATCGCATCTTCCAGACATAGACTGCCGCATGGGTTTTGAATACTCGTTGGGATAGCTTGCTGAGAGGTTCTTTATTGTAGGGAATTGTGAGTTTGACTGAAGGAGAATTAGTGTCTCGTGGTAAGAACAAACCGTGGTCGACCCCATTGTCGTCCACGGAATCGACAGCAGCGATAGTGCAACTAGCCTCTTCAAAGATACTCCCCATCATATGGGACTCTTTCGACCAATCAGGCTCGTCGTCTTGTATGATGCAGAGCGAGTCAATCCAAAGATAACGGAAACCAAGTTGGCGTGTCACTTCTATAGCGTCCTGAAATGTTGGCGGCATATCATTCACTGGGAGCTCTTTCTGGTATTGGCTGAGGTTTTCACCCTTCAGTTTTGTGACAATTGATTTGCTCCAACGATGGCTCAGAGCAATGTACTGTCCTGACGCCTTATTCGATATAAAAAGCCGCGGCTTAGACCGGTGCTCTTTGAGATCGCCTATATCGACGACTCTAGTCGGTAGCACCGTGGTCTCCTGAGTTGACTTTTCTGTCATGGAGTGTGATACACGGCACCCTTGATGGCTGGATATACAGGTAGAGAGCCATTTTCGAAGCACTCTGTAGTTTCTTTCAGATGATGCTGGTTCGACATCGGTAAGCGGCACAAAGCCATGGGCTCCATACAACGAGTCTACTCGTACGTAAGAAAGGTGAATCCGTTAAAACACAATCGGAAACGCTCCTTACCTGCTGGAGCTGTAATCTGGATGGTCTCACCATCATTGAAGTTCCCTTTTCTGGCCTCCCAGCTGTTCTCCAGGTCACCAATGTATTGGTTCGTGCTCCAGTGCAACTCGGCCATTGGTTTCAACCTTTCGATGACTGTCGATAACCCCGAGATTATTTTCTCTTCCCTGGAGACTGCTGGTAGCTCGGGTAATTTGGGAGCCAAGGAATGATATTGATAGTGCATTTTATAGGAGTCTAGATTGGCTGAAAGCTTGCCAGTTGAGCAAATCATCAACCGACATAATGCGCATGTTTCCCCGGATTTGATGGTGTCCCTATATGTCAATGAGTGAGTGTAGCCGTCTCGAAGCATGGTAAACGTCAGGGCGCTACATGCAGCACATAACTTCCGAGGGTGGTGTGCAGTTACCATTTTGCCAAATTCGCAGCCCTAAAGGTGAGAACAAGACTTATTTTGGCTCTGACGTTCGGAGACCTTATATCTACCTGTCATTTGATCTCCGAAATACATGATCCACGTGGATCAATATGGCTGGCCTCTGCAAGTCTCGTGTTGTGTCTGCCTTGTTGCCTCTTTATGCACCCCGCCCTAGAGTTGCTACTGAACATGGCCAATAAAAACGACTTGGACTATGATTGTTCACATTCTCGCTCTGATTTCCCTAGAACGGCGTTACTAAACATTCCTTCACCTATACATTCTTTTACCAATCTAGGGTCAAATAAACAATACAAGTTACGCAATCTGAAAATCTTAGGCGTTGGTCAAATGGCGACGCGGTCCTCCACCGGTTGGTTGCATGGCAAACCCCTCAATGGTGACATAGCGTGACCTGCACCTCGTCATGGCAGAGCCAGCCACCTCCAATGATAATCAAGGTTTCAACCCCCTTGCAAGATCAGGCCACAATCAGGCTAGAAGCTGAAATTGAATTCCTACAAAGGCGATCCAGATTTCTCAACCTGCATTACCCTCTACATCAATCGAAAGCTTCATAGTATCATCAATCTCTACCATGGAAGCCGCCGCTAGTATCATTGGCACCACATCCGCGGCTGTTACCTTCGTTGGAACGATTGCTAAGTAGGCTCGTCAACATGGCTGATGGTGTTTTCATCTGGGTCAAGCTGGTTTTGCGGGAGCTAGAACTAGAACTTGATTCCGAGGTCTCCCTGGACGCCCTCTATCAAGTTCTTGATACTTTTCCGAAAAAGCTGGAAACCTTTTACGACAGGATTCTACGCAAGGTCGAGAGACCAGAAGCTTGGGCCGTGTTGGATGTCCTTGTTGAGACAGCAAAATGGAGCTTTCCGAGCCTTTTCACCATTTATCACCATTCTCTATTACGGGGTTTAACATCAAATGTTGATGATGATCAAGCAACTTCTGATGACACACCATGGCGGGAAGACCTGACACCAGAATCACAGGCTCTTGTCGACAATTTCCGAAAGCGGGTCCCCTTACTTTTCCGTGGCATGGTAGATGTGATTCCTGGGGGCCGCTTCCACGAAAACACAGCATCGGACTGTTTGGCATTCTCTCATCGATCAATATACGAATACCTAAACACTCGTCCGTGCCAGAAATCCCTCCGGTCTCACGCTGACACTCAAATAATGGTAACCAAGTGTTTAATTAAACAACTCAATCGTTACCGGGTTTCAAGCTTTGGTATGCCAACTTTGTTAGAGGAATTGCTGTCTCAGATTAAGCACACACATAACGACTCAATTCTGCAGGTTTTGGGCTTGTTAGACGAAGCGCTGCTTCATCGTCAAACTAAAGAAATCGGAGACATGTTCCTGGATCTCCATAGCAGCCCAAAATACATACTTAGGGATAGAAAACATATTCCCTTGGTATTTCTCTGGAGCTGTGAGCAAGGTTTTCTGGAATACTTACATTGGGCGATGCACAATAGCCCGTTCTGGCAAAACAACGAGTGTTTTCGAGCTACCTCTATTGCCATTCTTTCATCGTCGGAAGAAATCTTTCACCATCATCACCAGCGGACTCTTTCCACTTGCTTCTTGGCGACGAATTCGGCCCCAACTTTTGGTATACACATCCTTCACTTTCATGCTCTATATCACCATGGACTCGATTTTTATTCCACTTTATTGCAAAAGCTGCTTCCAATTCCCTCTACTGGTTTGAAGAGCGTACAATATTTTCGATTGTTAGCAGATTCACTGAAAACAGTCCGGATCTCGATCTTATTTTGAGCTGGACTATTGGAAAGACTTCTGTCCCTCGTCGTAGGTTCTACCTGAAGGATATTAACGTCGAGAGAAGGGTGTGGCATGACAGTCAGTGTCCCAACGCAGACACACTTTTCTTTAAGGGAAAGAGATTTCTTGTGTCAAGGAAGTTTAGGTATAAATTTCCCCATGGCATCTCAGCTCGGGAACTGCTTCTTCACTTTGCACCTACAGACCTCTTACCCCTTCTTGATAATCTCAGCAAAGACTCGAGGGTTCCAATAGTTAAATGATAGCCACAGCCTTTGTACATTCACTTAATACAGGGGTCAAGAGAAATAATATATGTAAAGCTTACCTCTAACACTATAAGCTAGTTAGAAGGGCCTACTGATCCTGCTGGAGCACTACACCGAGCTATCTAAATGTACATCTAGGATAACGCTATGTTATTATTATTATATTGTAAAGACGCTCAGACATAAGTCTCAACTAAGCATCACGTTTGCAATTGAGGTCGATGAGTGGCAGACAATCGCCAATCTGCGTCTTGGGGGTCCCTAGGTCAAACTCGTATACTCAGGAGACTCACACGCATCTACTACGAAAATGTTGAAAATTCTTCAGTTGCGAAGTGTTGAAGGCTCAATTAAAATTATATACAGAAGTGAAAACACCTTAAATGCTCTTACAGCATAAGTCCATCACTCATGCACTCGTTTCCCCCGTCAGAAAAATACCTTCCCCAGTACTTTTAGGAACTAATTGCCTAGTAGAGACCGAACATGGCCAAGGCGACAACGGCCATAGCAGTGGAGAAACCAATCTGCTTGGCAGCGCCGTTGACGATGACAGTTGAGGGGAGAGGAGTCGATGTAGCCTACATATATCGTTAGTACGTTATGCAGGAATATAGGATGAATCGCTGCTTACAGTAACACCAACAGTTCCAATCTCATCAACAGAAGTGTGACCAGCCTCATGAGTCTTGGTAGGATTGGCAGCATGAGTTGTCTCAGCAGCGTGAGTAGCAAGAGTAGTATGCTCATGAGCCTCAGAGTGCCCAGCCTCAGTAGAAGTGTGAGCATGCTCAGTCTCCTCATGCTCATGCTCATGCTCAGAGGTGGCCTCCGCCTCAGCTTCCTCAGTAGCAGTAGTCTGCTCCTCAGCCTTGGTAGTCTCAGCCTCTTCGACCGCAGTGGTAGCAGGCTTCTCAACAGCAGTAGTCGAGGGCTTAGCTTCGGCAGCGGTGGAAGAAGGCTTCTCCTCAGCGGTAGTAGAAGCAGCACCAGAAGAGCCAGAGGGGCTAGGCTTGGGGGTAAGACCGCACGACTGAGCGACTCTGCCTACGCCGCTGCCGTAGTACTTCCAGATATCGTACGTGTTGGCGCACGACATGCAGCGGCCGTAGCGCTCGTTCCACTCGTCGCTGTCGCAGTAGTCACTGTCATCGCGAGCGAGGGTTATCAAGAGACCTACACTCTGTCAGTAAAAAAGTCCTGGGAGTGATTGTGAGGGTTACTTACCGCAGTCTTCGTGGCAGGCGTACTGAGGGGTACCAGGCTGCTGACGCTTGACGAGGGGGACAGTGTCGGGGAACTCGAAGCGGGGATCAATGGCGACAGCGAGAGAGGCAGAAGCCAAAAGAGTGTAGGCAGCGAGAGAATGCATTTTGAACGAGTGAAGTCTAACGATTGGATGACTTGGGAGTGTTGAGGCTGTGAGTTGATGAGAAGAGATAGATGGAAGAGGGACCAAGGCTATATAGCTGCACGATCCCAATGGCACAGGCCAATTGTTCTCAGCTAAGCCTAAATCACAAGTCCTTCCCATGTCCAGCGCAAAGAAAGCAGGAAATTGCATTCCGGTCAATTATCCGTCCCATTCCGAGAACACCGAAGACCTGGCTACACCCTCAACATCACTGATTGGCCAGCCCAGCATTTCATGACCTGATGCCAAGATAAAGTGCATACTCTAGACCTGTATATCCGATATCGCACCAACTTTAATCCTCGCAGTTAGCCCCAAAGTGCTCTAGCTGCGGTCCTCGGTTAGCGTGTCGCGCCAATGGGAGCGTCAGGATGCATCAAAATCTTATCTGATCATCTGATAAGCAGGGGGATGTTGATGTTCACCGGATTTAGGTGGCACACGATTGCCGGATGGGTCAATCAGATGTCAACGGCCAAGTCGTAGTGCATTTCTCTTGCCTCAAAGGGCTCAGTGTGCTACTTGGCGGTTCAAAAGTCCCGCAGTGTCACATGTACCAGGTGAAGATGGTGTATCCGTGAAATGGTGTATATCACGAGCATGATTTCCCCTCATCGTTGGAAGAGAACAGTAACCACGGTCTTCTAAGAGTCTCTGCCACACCTTGTGTTGTTCTTGTCACTCCGTCGTCTCAGTCATCATGTTGAAGAATCTGCTCGTTCTGGCTCTGGCGTCTTTTGCCTTTGGGCAAGATGACATTCCTACGGATGCTACTGTCAAGGATGAGGACATGGGACCTGCCGCTTTCATGTGGCCCCCGGACCGTGTTTGGTCTGGGGACATGGACAACAAGGCTCCTTGCGGTTCACGAGCAGCTGCTGGGAACAGAACCAACTTTCCCATGAGTACGTCAGCCTCTTACTCATTTGTTCTTGACACGATTGTTTTGCTAGAAAATTCACTAACTTTGTTCTTTAGCTGGCGGTGCTGTCTCTCTGGTCGCTCAGGATGATTACTACAATACCAAAATCAGCATCTCGTACTCAGAAGGTCAGCAGCCTCATCTTTTGACTGTCTGTTGACAACACTGATTTACTTTGCTTTCTGTAGACCCCAAGTCCAACGATGACTTTGAAACCCTGATTCAGGAAAAGAGCATCACAGATCTCGATCCAGGTCACACCTGCGTTCAAGTCCCCGATGCCCCCTCCAAGGTCTCAGCCGGTGACAACGCAACTCTGCAAATCATCTACCGCGCAGACTGGGACGCACCTCACAACCAGACCTTCTACGCCTGCGCTGATATCACCTTTGTAACAAAGTCCGAGTTCAAGTTTGAGATTCCCTGCTTCAACGCCACTGAGCCCGGTGATGATGACAAGGCAGCTGGTGCGACTGTTGGACCCAGCCCAACTGCTACTCACCCGTCTACATCTTCTGAAAGCTCTGATGCTTCTGAGGCAGAGAGCAAGTCGGGCAAGTCTAATAAGTTGAGTGGTGGAGCTATTGCTGGTATTGTTATTGGTTCTATCGCTGGTGTTGTCTTGATCGCTGGTGCGATTCTGTTCTTCTTGCGTCGTAGACAACAGGCAAAGAGGAACTCGCGAATTTCTCGCATGGAGGATAACGCGCGCAAGCATCAATTGGCTACGGATGGTGCTTCTGGCACCAGCATCTAAAGGGATTGTTCGCAAGAAAGTTCTCTGTTACAGGATATCTAACGGTATACGCAATACCGGTCATGATTGGAGGATATGATAATGTAATCAGTGATTCATGTAGTAACGAACATAACGCTATCCTGATACTCCTGATGCTCCCTTTCTTTGTATCGATAACATGGCGTGATGTTCTTTTCTCTTTGCTCTGCACCAAAGCCAGCCCCAGTTGTGGCTGGCCAAGCGTGATAGAGGCAACGATACATCAGATGCCCAAGACAATAGCGCCCAATTCTGCAGGTCACGCTATCACGATACCTGTGTCTCCACGCGTAGAGACAACAACTTTGGCGTTCTGCCAAGACGACGGAAAGTTCGCCTAAACGTCTGTGCGGTGGGGACGGAATTCGCATCATTGGCCAAGAGTGGCCCCATCTAAATAGCACGAAAATATTAGCGCTGGGTCGAAGTCGCCGCTATTGCTTGTGACATTCAACGGCGCGCGCCACTAGAGGACTTGGTCAAGCTGAGATGGGCTTGGCAGAATCAGGAAGATTCCAAGAGTTAACAATCGGTAGTTATGTTGTCTTGACTTGGCGGGACTCGGATTTTATGAGTCGGGCGCGATGTTCTGATCTGATCTGATAAGACTCGGAACAAAAGGAGCCGAGGCACTGGCTGTGACACGTGATGGGATTTGGTTCTGGACCTATTTTTAGATTAGTTCCGCTGACTAACTGAGTTTCTCAAGCTCGTGCTCCAGAAGCAAAGCGGGAAAAATTGCATTGAGGCATCTTCCTGGGATACTTCAAAACGCAGACCCAGACAACAATTTTAACAGCTACCTAACTTAAAGAGCTATAATAATAAGCTTCACTGATCTTTTTACAACTAGACTCGAGATATAACAGCTGCTTTCGCTCTCTTGAGCAAATCATAGTGACTCTGGCTTCAGTGACAGACTTACCCTATACATAACCATCACGTCTCGGCTGACCTTGAGCAATGAGCATCCGGATTACCTGTCGCTTTATTTTTCCAGGCACTAATTATATAAGGCCATATTGAACATACACTTTATCGAATTCTCAGGAATTTGGTCACATTGTATTTCTCCTCCGGCTGATTTTATCGGATATCGGAACCATTATAATCCCGCTTGGGGTCGTTTCTCGGCGGGGACTTTTGACCCAGTGTTTAGGAGTATCGAGACACGTCTGGTCTGAGCATCGACTAAGCAAGGATTTTACAGATTCCACTTGGAACGATGGCATTGGCCCGATAAGCTTCAGGATAAACAATAGCCTATGAGCAGTTCTCCATTAGATCTGAGTCAGCAAGCTTGGACCTTGAGGCTATCGTGAGATCTCCTGCTGACTTGTCCAGCGCTGATAATATTCAGCTCTCAAAGACATGGAGCAGTGCAAGTCAGCATCGAAATCGTTAGAAAGAGGTACAATATCAAATGCGACCGAGGATTTTTCTTTTAATGTCATTTCATCATTTTAAAGGAAATTAGAGTCGGGATGAAAAAAATGCACGTCAGAAACGACGTCAACTTAATGATTGGTCGCCCTACAGACCTACGGATTACTCTCCAGCCATCCAACGTCAGCACTAATACATTACTGCACCTCTTACAACGAGCATATAAGTAATGCGCTGTCCTTCGAAATGTTGGGCTCAGTGTTAAATGCTAAGTTCTGTGGCATATCATAATGGAAGAACCCAAGAAGCCATGGGTTGACGGCCCCTTTAAGCTCATCAGCGCGTCAAAAGCAGGTGACTCGGTATGAATCCTGGAAAAAGCCACTCAGCACACGACGATACAGTTACTAATGATCCGACTCATACATAGCTTGAAAAGCGCGCTGAAGGTGCTCGAAAATGCGCTGCAGGCATGGCTGTCGTCCATAACCTATTCCTGCGCGGCGTCAACGCCATATACCTCCAAGCAATCAACGTCGCCGAAAAAGGAACGCAGAAAGACAAGGTGGACTTTGCCAGCTTCGCGTGGGCGTGGAGCCAAGAAATCCAAGAACATCACGATATCGAAGAAGAAAAGATCTTTCCAGAAATCAACAGAATCACCGGCGTGCCAGGCCTCATGGATGCCAACATCGAGGAACACCGCTTATTCCACGAGGGATTACATCGCTTCACAACCTACATCGAGAAGATCCGCAAAGGCGAGGAAGACCTCGACGGCTCAAAGGTCAGAGAAATCATCGACTCATTCATGCCCTCCCTCAAAACACATCTGCACAACGAAATCGACACCCTTGTCGGGCTTGACAAGTACGCCGACAAGTGCGACTGGGGAGCGTGGTTCGAGAAGACAGGGGCCGAAATAGGCTCTAACGCCATGAAGAAAGCGTCTCATCGTAACGAGATCCTGCCGCTGGCGTTGATTCTTCACGATAAGGACTTTGAGGGCGGTATTTGGGCGGATTTCCCTCCTCTTCCTTGGATTGCGCTCGTTGCTATTCGGTGGCTGTTTGTTCGTACGCATCAGGATTGGTGGCGGTTCGCAGGGTGTGATTCTTCGTCTAACCGACAGGATTTGCCATTTGCTTGATGTTGGCTCGAGGGTTGTTGGTTGTTGGTTCTGGGATATATAGTGGATATGTTATAATGAGACGTTACCATGATACACGACAGAGTTGCATAGAGAATAGTTGTCTCTCACTCGTAGATTGCGGTGTGACAGTGACTATACGGCCAAATACACGTGAGAAATAATGACAATCTGGAGCAATATCTCCTCGGTATAACAGACCCCCACTCGTGTTTCACGTCTTATTACTTACGACGTTGCAGTTGACAGGAACCCTAGAGGCTTAGCTTACCGGTACCGTGATATTGGGAAGAAGGGCCGAGCTTGCCACGGGGCGAGCGGCACAGTCATGCGCGTGTTTTCTTGACAGTGTGATTTGATTTTTACTGGAATCTTCTAGGGCCGGGTGTTACCTAGCCTGTTCCCCCTGAATGGGTGCGCGCCGGCGCGGGATGAGGTGACAGGGGCCGCACTGCACCGTGTGCGTGTGCGGAGAGGGGGTTGCGGATCCGAACGGTTTTAAGGCTATTGCTCGGGTAGAGTCGATACGAGGTGAGTGAGCTGTTGATAATGGGTGGAATGGGATATGTGTCAGCCCTATGTCTACCGAAAGCTTGGATATTTAGTATTCTGCCTTATTTCCATGATTCGGGATGTGAAGCTGTGGTGGTTTAGAATGCTTGGTAGGCGATGTACACCGTTAGAAGCCGTCATCTCGCATACCCTTCTTTACGAAAATGCACCCAACGGATGCAATTTTCCCGAGCGAAACGCGCAAGGAATACCTCGACGATCATTCTGACCTGTGGATCTCTCATACCCGCTGATGTGATCTATAACATGTTGTTTTCTCAGGGACGGGGAATGACCGCGCGATATGAACATGGCCTGTAGGGTATCATTGTTGGTTCGTCAATGAGGCGATTCAACATCTCGCATCGCAGTGCTTTGACATCAGCTGATTCATGCGACCAATAACGTCCCCCACCTAAAGACCGGCCACCTCTATAGACTGGCCACCTCGGCTAAAACACTAAAAACCTAATATTATAATTAATTAATAAATTATTATAATATTATATTTTTTATATTAAATAAAACTTTAGTTAGTAAATATTTATATAGAAATTAATATAAAGATCCTTAAGTTTTAATTTCTTAATTTTATTTACTGTTCTTTTTAGTTATAAAGTTTTCTATATTTATTTATAAGCTTTCTTTATTACTAGAATCTTTATAAACTCTATATTTAGGTTATAAATAACTTTTTTATGCTATTTTAGTCGATTTTCTTTATTTTCTTACTATAAAATACTTATTTCTCTATTCTATTACTTAATATTAAAGTTATAACAGTCTAATTAACTGCTAATTTTCCTAAAAAGTAACCTAATAGTTAGATCTTATATTATAGAAGCTAAAACTTGGCCTAAAGCTTGCTAAAGCTATATAGATAAACAGAAAGTCTTTAAAAGACTTAAATCCTGCTCTTTTACCGGCAAATTTACTGTAATAGCAGGAGAAGGTATCTCTATAACTATTAGGTTTATTAAGACCTTTATCAGGTTTATAGGCTACAGTCTAGTAGCTTTAAAGCCAGTAATTATATTAAACTTTATAATAGCTTCTCTTTAAGCCTTATTATAAGTATATAGAAATATAATCTTACTGATATAACTATTATTAGAAATAGAAATAAGATCTAAAAGAAGATAATAATATACCCTCTTTAAAGAACTAAAAACTGTAACATTTAATAGCTAATACTAAATCACCCTTAGTCACAAGGTAATAGTATTCAAAAAGGTATGCAGGTTTATTTAAAGGTAGGCCGTGGTGTTATTAGGATAACACCAAGGCCTAAATTAACTATTATCCTACTAGTTAGGATTTTTATATATTATATAGCCGGCCTTAAAAGGACCTTTTTAGCCATCTTTAGCTTTATTAAATAACTTCAAATAATATAATTCTATAATTAATTAATCTATTTAAGCAAGCTTTATTAGAATTTGCTTTTTCTAACTGCTTTTTTATAGTAATTTATTATTAAACTGCTTTAAATACTTCTTATAGAATGACTTTACTAATTCTTTATTTATATTAGCAGTCTTTATTTACTAATTGTGTTTAAGACCCTAGCCTTTTTATTGCATAAAAAATCCTTTAAAGGGTATAGTATTTCTTTTTTATCTTTATACCTCCCGTTTAATAATAAAGTTAACTTTATAGCGATTCTTATTAACTGGTTTACCCTCTACAGGACTAGGTTACTTATTAATATAGTCATTAATATAAGCAGGAACGAGATACTTAATAGAGATTACTAAATATATCTTTTATTATTCTAGAATTTCTAGTTTATAGGCTAAGTTATTAATAACTTATTTAATAAGAAAAGGACCTATTTTCTACTAGAATTACTTTTTAGAAGGTTTGCCAGGAAGATAATATTTATTATAAAGTTATAAATATATTTAATCTCCCTATTTTAAGGTAATAGGGCAATGCTTATTATTATATTAATACTTTCCTTTTATTACTGTAAAATCTATTGCCAGTTATACTTCCTTATAAGTAACTTCTTAAAGATAAGGAAGATCTATAATATCCTCTATAGGTATTACTATATTAAAAGCACTTATAGGTTTAAAGCTATAAATAAATTTATATATACTTATTTTAGTTCCTATATTATAAGCTCTATTAAGATTTTATTAAAGTGCTAGAAAAATATAAGACTAGTTAAAAAGAGGATACTTAATATAATAAAAGTGTAGTATAACTTCTACTATTTAATTTCTCTATTTAGATAAACTATCTACTTTAGGATAATATATAGTAATTATTATAAGCTTATAGCTAAATACCTTCTATAGCTTTTGCCAGAATGTAGAAGTAAACTTTTTATTATAATTAGAGATAATTACCTTAAGAATACTTTAATTAGTAAGAAATAGCTATTTTAATAATATAATTACCTAATCCTTAATAGTATATATAAAGTATCTAGGCATAAGAAGATATTATTTACTTGCTATATAAGTAACTATTATAAGCTAATTATAAAGATTAAATCCTAAGATAGCTTATAGACTTCTAGCAAAAGGGACTAGCAGAAAATCAATAATAAAGTTAATTGCAATTATATATATTAATATAATAGAAAGATAAATTAGTATATAGTTACTAATTCTTTACTAATAATCTATCTATCCTAAATAATATATCTTATATCTATAAATATATTTATAAATTCTTATAGTTAGGTTATAGATTAATAATCCTAATAATTCTTTTATTATTCTCTTTATACTAAAGTAATATTAATTATTATATAATGTGGTTAATAAATGAGTAGGTTATTTAAGTAAGTAGGTCACTTTCCTTAACCTTTTTAACCTATAGCTTAAAAAGCTTAAGCTACAGTTTAAAAAGGCTAGCTTTTACTTACTAAATTCCTCCCTAAATAACTTAAGAGCTACCTAATAAGTCCTTACATTATAACTGCCTTTACTGCATATACTATAGCGCCAACCGCCTAGTCACTCTAACCTTCTTTAACCACCACTTCTTAATAATTTAGCCACTACCTATATATTAACATCCATCTAATTAATTACTTACAATACTTCCTATATAGTTATAATCCCCCCTTTCTATAGTCTAGTCCTTTTTGCCTTATAGTACTAGCTTAATATCTTATTTATATCTTAAAGATTATAAAGCTCAGCCCTTAATAAGATAACCTTATATATAACTGCCTTTATTGCCTTAATAGCTAACTTTAAAGCTTTAATAATAGACTCTAGGGAGCTACTATAATGCCTTTTAATTTGCCTTTTAAGGTATTTAAACTAAAATTAGGCCTTTATTACTATCTTTAGGGTCTTTAAAGCCTATAGTATTAATAGTTAAGTAGCCTCCTTAAGAGGCATTAAGGTCTATAGCTATATATTAAGCTTTAAGATTACAGTTTTTAGATTAAGAGAAGTAAATCTAGCTCCTCTAAAACCCCTCTAGATATTACTTTCTATAAAGGTAGCTTTAAATACAGTATAAAAGGCAGAAAAGAACTCAATCTTAAAAATATAAGTTATAAAGTATCTAATTAAATACTTTATTTCTTAGCTATAAGCCTTTTTTAGCAGCCTAAAGCACCTAATATTAAGAGGCTAAAGTAAATAAGATATATAAGCAGGCATATAGAGCATAATAATCTTATTCTCCTTATAATATCTCTTAAAATCAGCCAAATAGTAGCTTTCATAACCATTAAGGATTAGAAAATAATAAAAACCAGTTAATTAATTAATTATAGACTAATTAAAGTACTTTAGCCACTTAAGACCTAGCTTATTATTTATCTACCTATTTTAACTTATTATAATAACCCTATTACTTAAAAGGTTGCATTCTTAATACCAATTAGTAAGGTAATATTAGCCTGCACTAACAATAAATAGTATAATTAATTAACCTTCTATATTAATTACCTAAATTACAGTAATCTATTCCCGGTTTCTAGGCTATATTAATTTTAGCCTTTCTTATATTTCTAAACCTATAATAGCCATTCTAGCCATAATAAGGCCTATTATAAAGCCAGTCTTATTAAAGTTCTAAATATTATTTAATTAGATACTATACTTTACGATTATATTCTATATAAGCCTAAACCAGCCGTAAATAATAATTAAATCTTTATATTTAGCTCTTTAATAGTTATATCTCTAAAATAAACGCATCTTTAGCTCTAGTTATCGCTTTATGAAGTTATAAGCCCAGCACTTACCGATAGGTAACGCATCGCAATTAGCTAGCAGGGAATTAGCCATTTCTTCTATAAAACGCAATTATAAGGGAAATCCTCGCAAATCTAGGTTAAGAATAAATTAGACTATTATCTACTCCTCTAAATTAAATAGTCTTTGCGATTTTAGGATAGAATTATATTATAACTAAATGCCATAATAGCGGTAATATAAAGTCTTAAAGGGCACCTTATAGTTAGTTACAGCCTATTATAAACTTAGTTTTAGGTTATTTTAAAGGGCCTAAAGGGCAAGAAGTATTCTAGCTTTATTTAAAGGCTGTAACATATTAAGTTATTAATAATTATCTAATTAAATAGAAATGTTATAAGGTGAGGGATTTTTAACCTACTTACTTGGATGACCTACTTACTTATTAACCACATTATTAAGCTTTAATTAAGTAAGGTTATAGATTAGGAAGAATTTTAGATTCTTACTATCCTTTAATATAATTTTAATATTATAGTTTATATATTAAGGTAATTTTATCTTTAGTTCCTCTTAAAATAGTTTTTTATAAATTTAATACTTTATAAGTATATTTTTAAGTTATTTATTAAATTCCTTTTTGGCAATCTATTTTATTTTTTAAAGATTTTAATTTAGTTATTTAAACTGTCCCTTAAGAGTTACTATTATTTATTTAATATATTTATTTCTGCCTTTATAAAATTTATATTATATTCCTTTTAGAATAGGTAATACTTTATTTATTACAATTAAACTTGAAAAGGCGCTTATATTACATGCCCCCCTATATTTCCTTAACTAATAAGCAATCTAGTTATATATACTTACTATATAATTACAGTAATTGCCTGTAATTACTTAGTGATTAAAATACTTACTAGTAACTAAAGGCTAATTACCTAGTAATTATAACTACTAAACTGTAATTACTATCAGTATATAGATTATATTTACTAGCATTTAGATAGAACTTAACTAACTAGCTATTAATAAAACTTCTTTATATTAATAAGCCTAATTTATATTACTTAATTATTAAGAGATATAATAATTAAGTTAAGTTTAGTATATATGCCTTATATTTCTATAAATATAAAACCTAATATAGACTAGTTTCCTGTTTAAAACCTATAACTGTTATATATTAATAGCTTTTATTTAATATATATTGTATATATACTAAATAATATTATACTATTAAGATATCTAGTAATACTAGCATCCCTACACTGCCTTATACTAAAGTACTACCTAGTAATACTAAAATGGCAGCTAAAGTTTAATAGCTTTATAATACTATTTAAAACTTACAGGTATAAATAAACTTATAACCTACTATAGCTAATAAAAGAGGTAACTATAAGCACTGCAGAAAGGACCCTAAAGAAGTATTTAAGCTGCCTAAGCCAGAACTATTTAAAGGATAGATAAGTAATATAATTCTATTCCTTACCTAAATAAAAGGATACTTTTAATTATTTCTTAATAGGCTAGATAGCCCTATAAAGAAGCTACTATTTACTGCATTACTAATTTAAAGAGATATTAAAGACTGGTTTAAACCTATTATAAGGGACTACCTTAAGAATAAAGAAAACCTTTAGGATTAAGATACCTAAAATATCTTTAGAAATTAAGAAAATTTTAAATAAGTACTTAAAGATAATTTTAAAGTAGTTAATAAAGAATAATAGGTAGTAGCTAAATTGCTTATACTTTAATAGTATAAGTTATATATAGCTTATTTAATTAAGTTTTAATAGCTAGCTGCTAAAACTTAATAGAATAATAACTTATTTATAGAAATCTACTACTAAAGTCTAAAAGAAGAAGTTAAGGATAAACTGTATTTAGCTAATAGGCCTAAAGACCTAACTATATATATTATTATAGCAGTTAAAATTAATAAATAATAGTATAAATATAAAAAAGAGAGAGCTAACTATAAAAGGGGAAATAATTTTAACCCTTACTACCCTAATTAATAATAAAATAATAATAACTAAAGTAACTCTTAAAATTAATAATAGTAATAAGAAAGTAACTAAAATAATATCTTATATAGATTATATAAAGGACTAATGACTTTAGGAGTTACTTAAATAAATAATAGAAATTGTAGACTATATAATATATTTAAGTGTAAATATTATAACTATAACCAGTTTAGATATATAGTATAGTAATATCTATAACCTAGAAAACTATATAACCCTAATAACAGTAAGTAAATATTAGGATTAATATAATAGCTTAAACCTTAAATAGCTATATAAACCTAAATACTAGAAATAACGTAAAGTAGTTATAATAGATAATTTAATAAAGAAAATAAAGTTATATAATTAGAACTTAAAGAAGAAGGGAAATTAAGAAAGAAAAATAAATTATATATTTTAAAAGAACTTAAATAAAAAAGAATCTAATAAAATAAACTATAAAATTAAAGATACTATAAATATATATAAGACCTAAAGAAATAAGAACACTTTAATAAGAAGTAAAGAGAATAAAGAAAAGAAATAAATAGAAAGAAACTTAAAGAATTTAAGAAATAATTAAAGATAAAAAAACTATAAATATTAAAAGTTATTAAAAAAGGAAAAGCTATTATCCTTAATACAGAAGAATTAGGTAAACTATCTAGACTGGTAGATAGCATTTCTATTAGGATAATACTTTAAAATAAAAAAGAATAATAGAAGTAAGAAGTTAAAGCAGGAGACTAACTCTAATAGAAGAAATAATAAAGTTCCTACAGTATAAAATATAGAGGTAAGAATACTAAAATAACCGCTTAGTATTTCTATAACTAAAATAAATAGATCTTATAGAAATAGAAGTAACCTTATAAAAAGGAAATTAATAAAAATAGCCTAAAGATTTATAATATATAGGAAGATATCTATATATAGGGAGCCAGAGAGTATTAAGATATAGAAATAGGAATTAAAATCTATATTAGGGCATATTATATTAATAATATACTAAACCTACTATACCTAAAACCTATCTTTAATGTATAGGATAATATATAAATACTGCTAATATACCTTTAATATAATAAAATAGCCTGGGTTTTATATAAAAACTATTAATGCAAGTAATATAAGCTAGATAAAATAGATAATAACTATTTCCCTATAACTATAAATAGAATACCTAATAATAAATCCTATTTAATAAATAAAATAGAAGGATATTTAGTATACCTTTAGTATAACTACCTTAAAGTAGCAGAATTATAATTTAATATAGCACTCTACAGAAAGGCATATAAGGTTAATAAATTAATATAAGGAATTAAAAAAAATATAAAGATTATTAAGGATATAGAAAAAGAATTTAATAAAATTACTTAAGGAAGATATAAATATCTCTAAAAGGAATCCTTAATTAATAATATTAGCTTAAAAAATACTAAAGAGTTATAATATTAATAGGCAGCAGATAGCCTATATTTAATATAAAATATCCTATTAGAATAGAAATAATTAAGTAAATATAAGACTTTAGATAAGAATTTAAAAGAAGAATACTAATAACAGTTATTTAATAAAGAATTTCTTAATAACTGCCTTAATAGAGAAGGATATAATAATAGTAACTGTAAATAAATATATTAAGATGTATTAGGAAAAGTTATATACTATTTATAACCGAGCTATAAATAAGCTAATAAACTAGATAAGAATAACTCAGACCGATAAATATGCTAGGACTATATAAAGATCCTATACTATAATGCCTAATACTAAAAGTTTAAATTAAGGAAAAATAGCTAAATGCTTAGATTAATTATAAAGCTAAATAAAATTTTATTAATTTAAAAATAGTTATATAGCTAAAACTACTATAAAGAAAGAAAAAGAAACCCTACCTGCTAATTAATGCAGAAAGATAATTATTTAATTATAATAATAGAATTATTAATTAAGAGATTAATTACCTTAAGGTCTTTATTTAAAGAAAAAATTAGGGAATAGACTTTAATATCTTTCTTTTAGATTAAGAAGTTAATATCTTCTTAAGTATTAATTGGCTATAAAAGAAGAACCTTTATATTAACTAGAAGACTGGCTAAATTACCTTTTCTAGTAATGCCAATAGAGATAATAGAATGATTACAATAAATAATAAGAGATCTTAAACCCTAATTAATAAAGATAGTATAGATAAGTATAAAGTAAAGAATTTACTACCTTTAATAGAAGTTAAGTATAAGTATATAAAAGGCAAAAAATAATAAAATTAATAGATTTTAGGGCTCCTTAAAATATAACTATATAGCTTAAATAAATAACTATAAATCTAAAAAGAACTTAAGAAAAAGGAATAGTAAGACTAACTTAAAAATATACTAAAAGAATATTATATTTATAAGAAACTATTTAGTAAAGAACTTAAAATAAAGGTATTACAGCATAGCCACTAAAACTATAAAATATAGCTTAAATTAAAAGACTTACTATTCTAGAAGATTTATAACCTTAATAAAAAGGAATTAATAACTTTAAAGAAATACCTAAAAATAGAACTGGTAAAAGGAAATATTAAGATATTTATATTATTAATAGGATTTTTAATAATGTTTATTCCTAAGAAAAATAGGAAACTATAACTTATTATAAACTATAGAAAGTTAAATGCCTTTATAATTAAAGATAGGACCTTACTTTTACTTATTATAAAACTTAAAGACTATCTATAAGGCAAATAGATTTTTACCGCTTTAGACCTTAAGGGGGCTTATAACCTAATTTACATTAAAGAAAGAGACAAATAGAAAATAGCATTTAAAACTAAATTTAGACTTTTTAAATACTTAATAATGCTATTTAGACTTATTAATATATCTATAACGTTTTAGCGGATAATTAATAATATACTTTAATAGTATTTAGACATTTTTATAGTATACTACCTAGATAATATCTTAATCTTCTTAAATAATAAAGAAGAATATAAGAAACATATCTATAAGGTCTTAAAAGCCCTATAAGATGCCAATTTACTAGTTAAACTAAAAAAGAGTCACTTCTATAAAGAAGAAGTAGACTTCTTAAGATATACTATCTTACCTAAAGAAATTAAGATAGAATAAAAGAAAATCTTAATAGTAGCAGATTAGCTAATACCTAAAACAGTTAAGGAAGTATAAAGCTTTTTAGGTTTTACTAACTACTATTAATAATTTATTAGAGATTTTAGTAGGATAGTAAATTTACTAATAAAGCTTACTAAAAAGGAATAAAAGTTTATTTAGGCACTAAATATCTAAAGAGCATTTAAATAGTTATAAGATATAATTCTTAGTAAACCTATATTGGTTATATTTAACCCTAATAAGGAAATAGAACTTAAGACTAACTTATTAAAGTATATACTAAAAGGATAAATTAGTTAATATAATAATTAAGGTAAACTATACCCTATTACATTTTACTTATATAAGCTATATAGAGTAGAACTTAATTACCCTATCTATAATAAGGAATTCTTAGTAATTATTAACTGTTTTAAGGAATTTAGGCATTACCTTATAAAAAATATATATTAAATTAAGGTTTATATTAATTACTAGAATATTTTGCACTTTACTATAATATAAAAACTTAACTAATAATAATTACACTATACTAAATACCTATATAAATTTAATTTTGTAATTATTTACTAAAAAGGATTGAATAATAGAAGAGTAGATGCAATTAGCAGAAGACTAAATTATAATATTAATATAGTTAAGATAATAAAATAACTTCTAGAGAAAAATGAAAAAGGAGAATATTAGTTTATATAGCTAATATAAATATTAGGATAGATATAAACTAAAGAAGTTAAGAAAATCTTAGGGGAATTAAAAAAATTTATATAGGAATTTTACAGTTATTTAGTATATAGATATTAAGGAGTAATAAAAACTTTAAAGAGACTTCTATAATATAGGTATAAGGTAAAAAGAATATTAGTTAATAAAGTGGTTAGATAATGCAATATATATATATAAACTAAAGTATAATAATATAAACCTTATAGAGAACTATAACTACTTAAGGTTGTAGAAGCACTATAGAGCTTAATTATAATAGATTTTATAATAAAGCTATTACTATTAAAAGAACCCTTAACTGGCATTTTTTATAATAGTATTATAGTTATTATAGATTGACTTATAAAGTTCTTAATTTACCTACCCTATAGAGAATTAATAGATGTAAAAGTTATAGCTTATATATTTTATAATAGAATAATAAGAGAATATAAATTACCTAAAGAGATCTTAATAGATAGAGGTATAACCTTTACTAATAAATTTTAGCAAGTATTAATAGCCTATATAAGAATTAACTATTGACTTATAATAGCCTTTAGACCTTAAATAGATAGATAGATAGAATAAATAAATTAGGTAATTAAGCAATACTTATAGTATTATATTAACTATAAATAGAACAATTAGGTTAAAAAACTATTATATGCCTAACTAGCCTATAATACCGCTTATAATAAAAGTATAAAGCTTATACTATCTAATGCTAACTTTAGTTATATACTAATAGTATACTATAATATATAATAGACTAAAATTATTAATCTAGTAGCTATAATTAAAAGTAAGGATTTAAAGAATATATATAATAAATTATAAATAGAACTAGAATTTATTAATAAATAGATATAATAGTACTATAACCCTAAAAGGATAGTAGGGCTAACCTTTAAGGAAGGGGATATAATATACCTATCTATAAAAAACATTACTATAAAATGACTAAGCTATAAACTTAATTTTAAGTATATCAGACCCTATAGAATTATTAAGAAGATTTTAAAAAATAACTATAAGCTAGACTTACTGATAAAGGTTAGACTTTATAAAATTTTCTATATTGCACTACTTAAATTAGTAAATAATATAATTTATATTAAAATTGGCAATAAGCTAGAAGAAATTAATAAACTAAAGCTTTATAAAGTAAAAGCAATTAGGGAAATATAAATAAAAAACGGTAAGAAAGAATATTTAATAAAATAGAAGGACTATTTAGAAAGTAAAAATATATAAGAACTACTAAAATATCTTATTAATATTTAATAACTCTTAAAGAATTTTTACTAAAAACCTTACTAATAGGATTGAATTAAGAATCCTTAAAAATAGTAATCTAATTTATAATATTAGTAGCCCTAGCAGAATATATATTAATTACTGCTTATACCTCTTGCTATTTAGATTCCTTAAGCTTATCTATAGATTATAAACCTTACTTTAATATCTTTGCCCCTTTAGTCTAGATTTAATGTTTTTAATAATAAAGCTATATTAAATAAAAGAGATGTTTATTTATTTGGCGTTAGAGATTAAGAAGTTCTTTTTCTATAGCCTTTTTTGTAGCCTTAATATGCTGCCTTGCCTGTATTAAACAATCTACTATATAAATTAATATATAATAAAAGAAAAATAAAAAAAATAAACTAACCTTTAAATAAAGAAACTTCTTTTCTATTATAAGGATAACCTCAATAAGTATATTTACTATAAATTTTATACCTTTCCTTTATTTAATATTAAAGAGGAGGCTTAAAGGATATACAGTAAGAATAAGGTATAATGTTATAACCCTTAGAATTAATAAGAGAAGCTCTAGCAAGATAATAATAGGTAAATTCTAAAGATATAGTTAGAATATTAGGATTAAAAATAAAATATTTAAAGGATAAGGTTAATACTTATAATAATAGTTATAGATAATAAGGGCTAATACAGGCCTTAAGGATAAGACTAATAAAGGGAGGGAGATTATATTATAATTAAACTTAAAAAGGCACTTATATTATATACCTCCCTATATTTCCTTAACTAATAAGCAATCTAGTTATATATACTTACTATATAATTACAGTAATTGCCTGCAATTACTTAATAATTAAAATACTTACTAGTAACTAAAGGCTAATTACCTAGTAATTATAACTACTAAACTGTAATTACTACTAGTATATAGATTATATTTACTAGCACTTAGATAGAACTTAGCTAACTAACTATTAATAAAACTTCTTTATATTAATAAGCCTAACCTGCATTACTTAATTATTAAGAGATATAATAACTAAGCTAAGTTCAGTATATATGCCTTACGTTTCTGTAAACATAAAACCTAGTACAGATTAGTTTCCTGTTTAAAACCCATAACCGTTATATTATTGCTTTATTTTTTATTACTTTTATTAATTAAAGTTTAAAATCTTATATTATTACTATCTAAATTATTTTTATTATCTAAAGGGTAATCTTTATAGGTTATTTAGTTAGTTCTTTAGTTAAATTATAGGTTATAGTATATTAGCTATAGATATTTAAGTATTAAGTTATATTTCTATATAGAAATAATATTAAAATTAATACCTTAATTCCTTCTATTAATAAATATCTTTAAGTAATTAATCTTTTAGGTAATTTTTCTATTTTTATAGATATAAGTATTTCCTTTTTTGCTTTATACTATATAGGGTTTCTTTTTATTTCTTTATAGTAGCCTTAACTTATTAACTGTTTTAGGGGAAATAAGGTTTATAATAGCTTTACTATCTATAAGTATATTTAGCTACTTACCTTTAATTCTAACTTTTAAGTTTAGGTATATTTATTATTATTTATTAACTGTAATTTATAGAGCTTTTAGGGGAAGTTTATTTTCTTTTACTTTTTTACTTATTTAGCGCTTTATTATAAATAGCAGATTCCTTTTCTCTATAAGTAATTATAGCTGCATTTACTTTTATAGCAGTTAATATTATTAAGGCAATTATATTATATAGCTAGTTTATATTAAAATTCTATATCTATTTTCTATATTAATTATTCTGCTTTATTATTAAACTGCAGTAGTTTATTTATTTAGCTAGTTTTAGGGGTTTTATTTTATTCTTTTTCTAGCCTATTTACTTCTATAATAATATTATAAATATCTTTATTTAGGTTTTTTTCTTTTTTATCCTATTCTTACTAAATATAGTTTCTCTATTTTATAATTTATTTAGTATTTTAGATATAATTTAAGGCTTATTTTTAGGTTTTAGTATATATTATAAGTTTAACTACTTAAGTCTCTTTATATCTTTTAGTAATTTAGTATTTTAAAGTATTAATAATTAGGTAGGGTTTTTATTTTTTATATTCCTTAATTTATATTAAAAAGTAGTTATTTACTTCCTTTTTCTGCCTATATTATAGGCAGTAATATTATATATATAATACTTAAGATATCTATTAGTAGTTTAGGTAGTTTATATACCTTTTAGAATCTGCTTTAATTTAAATTTCTTCTTTAGGTGTTATTAAGTCTTTTACTTTATTTCTTATATATAATTAAATATAGATAGTATTATCTTATTCTATAATTACTCTTTTTTTAGCTAATTTAATATATTTAATTATTTTATTAAGCTATACTTTATTTTTAAATTTATTAAATTATAGTATATATTTTATATTTTAAATATTTTATTTTATCTTTCTTTTAATCTTTTTAGCTTTAGATTTTTAGGTAAGTCTAGAAGCTTTTATATAATTTAGATCCTTATAGTATTAATTTAGTCTTTTTAATATAGTTCTAATAAAGATATTATTTACTATTAAGTAGGGATTATATTAAATAATGCCTTTTTCTATTTTAAAGGGTATTCCTGCCTTCTAGAATATCTATAATAGTGCTTTATTTATATCTTTATTAGAAATTAAATTAATATTAAGTTTATTATTTAGATTAAAATTAACTTCTTTTTCTTTTTTAACTATAGTGATGGTTTTTCTTTAAGTAGGTTATGTATTTAATTAGGGTATAGGTTTCTATTTAAGATAAATTATCTTATTTTCTTTCTTTTTATAGTATAATTTCTTTTTATTTTTATTTATTTTTATTCTTCTTTCTTTTAGGTTATTTCTATATAGTATTTCTATTATTAGCGCAATATATCTTAAGACTGGTTTCTATTTCTTAAGGATGTTTAGGTAGTATTTATTAAGAGTTTCTTTCTTATTAAGAAATAGATCTTATATATAAGTGCCTATTAGGTTTTAGATAGATAGTATTTAGGTTTTATTATATCTATTTTTTCTAATTATATTAATAATTTAAATAGCTATTTATAGTTTATTATTATTTTTATCCCTTTTTATTATATTTACCTTTTTGCTTTTAGGAATATAAGGTGCTAGTTTATACTTTTAGTTAGTTTTAATAAGGTTTTTATATTTAGGTTCTTTATAGCCTTTTTTACTACAGTTCTAATAAATAAGTTTTAATTTATCTCTAGCTATAATTTCTATAGTTATTATTAGTCTAGATTTTATTCTATAAGAGGTGTTAATATTTTATTATCTTTTTTAATTTATATTATAGTAGGGTTTATTTCCTTATTATTTTTAATTATTTTTATTATTTTAAGTTTTTTAAGTATATTAATAATTATTAATTTTTACTGCTATTATTATAACCCTTGCGGTTATATTATATATACCCTATAAAATTCTTTACTATTTTTATTAATTATAACTAGACTAAAAAGATCCTTTTTAATCTATTTATTTTAATTAATTATAAAAGGACTAATATATTGCAATATCAGTTTAAGACTAAAGGATTAATATTTTAGTCCTTAATAGAAGTACTACTAAGTATCTATATTATAGTAGTATATAGTTTATATTTATTAGTATTTTTATAGATTTAGCTTACTAGCTATTAATAAAACTTTTTTATATTAATTAAGCCTAATATATATTAAATTTACTATTAAGAGATATAATATTTTAATAACTGCTTAGCATTATGCCTTATATAATCTGCTAATAATAAACTTAATATAGCTTAGTTTATCTATAGTTAGGAACTAACTGTTATATATTAATAGCTTTTATTTAGACTGTATTGCATTATACTAAGTAATATAAATATAATAGCTATATTAATTTAACCTGCCTAATAGTATCTTGCTGCTTCTATTAACCACCTTCTTACTGACCTAGTTATAGGAAATAATAATAATAACTCTTTTAAGGAAAAAGATAAAGAAGTTATTTAATTTTAATAGTAAGTTATTAATATAACTGTTAAAATAGCTAAGTTTTATTAAATACTTATAGAAACTATAAATCTTTAAGCCTAATAGGTAATAAATAATTAAAATAAACTTTAAGAAATGCAAAACCTTATAAATACTGCAGTAAATAGTAAAGATACTGGAGAAATACTTAAGCCTAATCTGCCTAAGCTATTTAATAGAATCTTTAATAAACTAATTACATTCTTAATTTAGTATAAAGCCTTTATAATTTACTATTTAATTTAGTTTAGAAGAGACTTTACTAAAACTATATATATTACAAGATGCCTTAAGGGCATGGCTATATAATAGTTCTAACCTATTATAGAAGATTATATTAATAATTTTAAATTAGAATAATAATCCTAAATATTTATACTTTATAATAACTTTAGTGTATTTAAAAATACATTTAAATAAGTATTTAGAATAATTAATAAAAAAGGATATACTAAATAATATATTAAATTCTTAAGGCAGATTAAATTAGCTTCTAAATATATAGTAAAATACTAATAATTAGTATTAAAGCTATTATAGGATTAAGATATCTTTATATTACTCTTTTTTAATAGACTTAAAGAAACTGTTTAAGTGGAACTATATAAAATACTTAAATCTAATACCTTAGTTAAGTATATTAAAATGGCAGTAAAAATTAACAACTATTAATATACTTGGAGAACTTAAAATAATAAGTATAATTAGGGATGATAAGGAAATAAACCTTATTATAATGTAAATTAAGGGAGATAGAGAAATATTAATACCTCTTATAGAACTGAATTTAGATAGATAGTTATAGGAACTATAACTAAAGATAAATTAAAACTTATTTACTGGAATTGCAGTAAGAAAGGTTATAAGGACCCTAAATGTAAAAATCCTATTAAAACTAACTAAAAGTATAAACCAGTATCTTATATTTTAGAAAGTAAGAAGGTAAATACCGTTAAAAAGGATAAAGATGAAAATAAACTATAAATGGCTATTTAAATTATTAATATAACTTAATCTAGATATAATAGGTTGGGACTGCCTGACTTCCTCTATATAGATGATTTATTCTTTAGTAAAGAAGAAATACTTAATATATACTATCCTGAAATTCTACTAGAATAAATACTTATATTTAACTGTTTTATTTTTATTAGAAGAAATAAAACTAAGGAAGAAAAGAAAGAAGCCTAAAGAGTTTATAAATAGAAAAAATAACTAGACCCTAACTATAGAGAATAGGAAAAATAATAAAAGAAAAACAAGGAAAACCAAAGAAATAAAAGTAATTAATAATAGAAACCTATATTTAGTTTAAATGTATATCCTATTTAAGGAAGAACTATTACTATAGTTAAAAAAGGAAAAGAAGTTAACCTTAACCTAAATAATGAATTTAGTATTAGTTTAATCTCTAATAAAGATATAGATAAAGTACTATTATAGATATTCTAGAAAATAGAAGTATCCCTTAAAATAGAAGGAAGTGTTATTTAATATAGTCTCTACTTAGCAGTAAATAATATTTCTATTAGAACTATATTAAGGAGACTAAATTAATACTATAAGGATTTAAATTATATAGAAGCTTTTAGATTTACCTAAGAATCTAAAGCTAGAAAGATTAAAAGAAAGATAGAATAAAATATTTAAAATATAAAATATATACTGCAATTTAATAAATTCAGAAATAAAGTATAGCCTAATAAAGCAATTAGGTATGTTAAGTTAGCTAAAGTAAGAGTAATTATAGAATAAGATAATACTATTTATATTTAATTATATATAAAAGATAAAGTAAAGGATTTAATAATACCTAAAGTAAAGATTTAAATTAAAGTAAACCTTAAAAGGTATATAAACTACTTAAATTATTAGTAGATATTCTAGATATTATATATATAATATTACTGCTTATAGTATAGATAGGAAAAAGAAGTAAATAACTGCTTTTTAGTATAAATTAAAGAATATAGAGAATAGAAATTTTATTTAATTATTAATACTTTAGGATATTAGATTACTAAAAGGTATAAAGGAACTTAAGTAGCTAAGCTTATGGTATATATTAAAACCTAGAAATAAGCCTTAAATTATATTTAAAATACTAAATAAATTATAAAATAAAGAAACTATATCTAATAAAAACAGGATAAAGAAAAAGAAAGTCTAGATAAAGATATTTATAATGCTATTATAGAAGTAAATAGGCTAGAAAAAGAATAAAATAATACTCTTAAAACTAGCTAAATTAATAAAGTACTGTAATATAATAATAATATAGAATAATTAATATAGAAAGCAGAAATAGAGTTTTAATATAAACTAGCTATATAATATAACTGCCTTAATAATATTAACTACTATAAAAGTAAATATAGCTATAATTACTTATAGGGAAAAGGGACCTGCTATCTATAATAAAGCGCTAAATAAGTAAAAGAATAGAGGAAAATAAACTTTTTATAAAAGCTCTATAAATTACAGTTAATAAATAATAATAAATATACCTAAACTTAAAAGTTAAAATTAAAGGTAAGTAGCTAAATATATTTATAGATAGTAAAGCTATTATAAACCTTATTTCCCTTAAAATAGTTAATAAGCTAAGGCTATTATAGAGAGATAAAAAGAAACCCTATATAGTATAAAGTAAAGAAGGAAATACTTATATTTATAAAGATAGAAATATTACTTAAGAGATTAATTACTTAAAGGTATTTATTAATAGAAAGAATTAAGGCATTAATTTTAATATTATTTCTACTTAAGAGTATAACTTAATATTTAGATACTTATAGCTAATATGCTATAACCTATAATTTAACTAAAGAACTGGCTAGGTAATTTATAAAGATTACCCTTTAGATAATAAAAATAATTTAGATAATAATAATATAAGATTTTAAATTTTAATTAATAAAAGTAGTAAAGGATAGAGTAATAGAGTATTGCCTATTCTAAAAGGAATATAATATAAGTTCTATAAAGGCAGAAATAAATATATTAAATAAATAATAGTAACTCTTAAAGGATAGTTTAAGTAACTAGATTAAAATCTCTAAAAGATAAAATAGATTGCTAAGAAGGAATTTAATAAATAACTTAAGAATATATTTATAAAGTATTATATTTATAAAAAACTATTTTAAGAAAAACTAGAAATAAAGTTACCTTAATATATAAATTATAATATTGAAATTATATTAAAAGATAGTAAGAATTTAAAATTCTTTTTAATTTATAATCTTGCCTAATTAAAGCTTAATATACTTAATAAATAGATAAAAGATATACTAAAAAAAGGATATATTAGAACTTTAAAATCTTTAGCTAGATATTTAGTTATATTTATATTAAAGCTAAACTTAAATAAGTTATAACTTATAGTAAATTACTAATAACTAAATAAGATTATAGAAAAAGATAGAATACTATTATTTTTTATTACTAAGTTTAAGGACTAACTGTTTAATAAAAAATAATTTATAGCACTTAATTTTAAGTCTGCCTATAATTTTATTTAAATTAAAGAAGGTAATAAATAGAAAATAGCCTTTAGAATAAAATATAGATTATTTAAATATTTAGTTATACCTTTTAGATTAATAAATATACTAGTAGTATTTTAATATATAATTATAAATATACTTTAAGAGTACCTTAATATCTTTATAGTTTACTATCTAGATAATATCTTTATTTTCTTTAATATAAAAGAAGAGTATATAGAATATATTTATAAGGTTTTAAAAGTACTATAAAATGCCAATATACTTATTAAGTCTATAAAAAGTTACTTCTATTAAAACTAAGTAATATACTTAAGTTATAAAATCTTATATAATAAAATTAAAATAGATAAATAAAAAATTGCTATAATTATTAAATAAAAAGTACCTATAATAGTTAAAGAAATATAATCCTTTTTAGGATTTACTAATTATTACTAATAATTTATTAAGAATTTTAGTAAAATTACTATATTACTTACTGAAATTATTAAGAAAGATAAGATCTTTAAATAGAATAATAAAGCCTAAAAAGCTTTTAAATAGCTTAAGATAGCTATTATAAGCAAACTAGTTCTAATTATATTTAACCTAAAAAGGCAAGTTAAATTTAAGATTAATACTTTTAACTTTACCTTAAGAGGATAAATAAAATAATGCAATAATAATAGTATACTATACCTAATAGCTTTTTATTTTTATAAGATATATAGAGTAAAACTTAATTACCCTATTTATAATAAAGAATTCTTAATAATTATTAATTACTTTAAGAAGTTTAGATACTACCTTAAAGGAAGTAAATATCTAGTAAAAGTATTTACTAACTATAAAAATATAGCTTACTTTATAATAATATAGAAGCTAAACTAATAATAATTACACTATGCCAAATACCTATATAAATTTAACTTCACTATAGCACACTATAAAGGTACTAATAATAGATGCGTAAATACTATTAATTAATAATATAACTTTAATATAGGGATTGTTAAGATAAAATAATAATTACTAGAAATAAACTTTAAGAAAGAGTATTAATTTAT
Organism: Fusarium fujikuroi IMI 58289; assembly: GCF_900079805.1. Classification (NCBI taxonomy): domain Eukaryota; kingdom Fungi; phylum Ascomycota; class Sordariomycetes; order Hypocreales; family Nectriaceae; genus Fusarium; species Fusarium fujikuroi. Next base: position 130,945 of record NC_036622.1, on the reverse strand, counting down.
ATAACTTATTAAAATAATAGTAAGAATAATAATTATAGAAACTATAAATAAGGAATATAATTTCTTTTATAAATTTTATTTATACTTATTATATAGATATTAAGAAGTAATAAAAATACTTAAAAGACTATAAAAATAAGGATATAAGGTTAAAAGAAAAGAAATTAAGAAGGTTATTAAATAATATAATTTATATATTAAAACTAAAGCATAATAATATAAACCTTATAGATAACTATAACCTTTACTAGTAGTATAATAACTTTAGGACTTAATTATAATAGACTTTATTATAAAGTTACCTTTATTAAAAGAACCCTTAACTAGAATCTTTTATAATAGCATTATATTTATAGTAAACCGATTTATAAAATTTTTATACTATATCCTGTATTAAGAATTTATAAATATAGAATAACTTTCTTATGTTTTTTATAGATATATTATTAGTATATATAGACTGCCTAAAGAAATCCTTTTAGATAGAGGAGGTATATTTACAGTAATATTTTAGTAATTACTTATGGATAGATTTGGATTAAACTATTAACTTATAATAATATTTAGACTATAAGTTAATAGATAAACTAAATAAATAAACTAAATACTTAAATAGTACCTATAGTATTATATTAACTATAAATAAAATAATTAAGTTAAAAAACTACTAATAGCCTAACTTGCCTATAATACTGTATATAATAAAAGTATAAAACTTATACTAATTTATACCAATTTTAGATTTATATTAAATATATATTATAATATAAAATAAGAAAAATCTATTAACCTAGCTGCTATTATTAAAAGTGATAATATAAAGAACCTATATAAAGAAATAAAAATAGAACTTAAATTTATTAAAAAACAAATAAGGAATTATTATAACCTAAAAAGGTTAAAGGGACTAACCTTCTTAAAGAAAGATATAGTCTATCTAGCTATAAAAAACATTAAAATAGACCGACTAATATATAAACTAGACTATAAATTCATCAGACCTTATAAGGTATTATAGAAAATCTTAGAAAATAATTATAAACTGGATTTATTACTAAAAGTTAGACTTTATTTAATCTTTTATATTTTATTACTTAAATTAACAGTAAATATAATATAAGTTAAAACTGGTAATAAATTATAAAAAATCTTAAAACTAGAAGTTTATAAAGTAGAAACTATTAAAGATATATACTAAATTAATAGCTAAAGAGAATACTTAATAAAATAGAAAAACTACTTAAAAAACGAAAATATATAAAAATTGCTAAAATATCTTATTAATACCTAATAACTCTTAAAGAAGTTCTATTAAAAATAGTAAAGTTAATAAAAGGAATATTTACTAAAATAGAATTCTAATTAATTAAATTTACAGCACTATAAGACTAAGCCTTAAAAATAATAAATAACTTAGCTTAATTAATAGAAAAACTATTTTATTTCTCTAAAGACTGTATTTTATAAGAAAATAACTTATTATCCTGATTCTTAAGATAATGCTTTATTTTTTAGATATAAGCTAAATGAGCTATGGCCTTTTTAAGAGCCTTTTTGGCTTTTTGTTTATTTTCTTTTAACTTTTTATACTCTTTTATATTTTTCGAAACTATAAAATTAGCACTAAAAATAGGCAATATATAAAAACTATAAACTTATAAAAAGATATAATATTAGAACTATTGTAAACTACTTTTGCATTTATGTAATTACTGTAATAATAGGATTGCTTATTAATAGCTTTATATATAAGACCCTAATAGAAGTAATGGGAATATGGTATAATAAAATTACTAAACTTATAAATATATTATATAAAAGTATTAGATTTAGAAGTTTTTATATATTTCTTTTTAGAAATTTAGCTTAATATAATAGTTAGTAAGATATATATAGATAAAAATAAGTTTAAGTTAATACTTATAGATATAAACTAATAGAAATAGTAAGTAAGTATAGTCTTAAGGATAAGACTTAAGGGAGGGAAGAGATTGTGTTATAACCCTTGCGGTTATATTATATATACCCTATAAAATTCTTTATTACCCTTATTAATTATAACTAGACTAAAAAGATCCTTTTCAGTCTATCTATTTTAATTAATTATAAAAGGACTAATATATTATAATATTAGTTTAAGACTAAAGGATTAATATTTTAGTTTTTAATAGAAGTATTACTAAGTACTTATATTATAGCAGTATATAGTTTACACTTATTAGCACTTCTATAGATTTAGCTTATTAGCTATTAATAAAATTTCTTTATATTAATTAAGCCTAATATATATTAAATCTACTATTAAGAGATGTGATATTTTAATAACTGTTTAGTATTATACCTTATATAATCTGCTAATAATAAACCTAATATAGCTTAGTTTATTTACAGTTAGGAATTAACTGTTATAGCTATTTTAATATATTTAACTAAAGTATTAGGTTAGGGTATTTTATATAATTCTACTTAAATGGTTTCTTTAAGTCTATTAAAGAAAAGTAATATAAGGATATTTTAATTTTAGGGTAGCTTTAAGGCTAGCTGCTAGTATTTTACTATATATTTAAAAGCTAATTTAATCTATTTTAGGGATTTAATATATTATTTAGTATATCCTTTTTTATTAGTTATTTTAAATGCTTATTTAAGTGCATTTTTAAATACACTAAAATTATTATAAAGTATAAACGTTTAAGGTTATTATTTTAATTTAGGTTTATTAGTATAGTCCTCTATAATAGGTTAGAACTATTATATAGCTATACCTTTAAGGCATCCTATAATATATATAGTTTTAGTAAAGTCTCTTTTAAATTAAATTAGGTAATAAATTATAAAGGCTTTATATTAAATAAGAAATATAACTAGCTTACTAAAGGTTCTATTAAATAGTTTAGGCAGGTTAGGCTTAAGTATTTCTCTAGTATCTCTATCTGCTATTATAGTATTTATAAGGTTTTATATTTCTTAAAGTCTATTTTAATTATTAATTGCTTATTAGGCTTAAAGGTTTATAGTTTCTATAAGTATTTAATAAAGCTTAGCCATTTTAATAGTTATATTAGTGACTTACTGTTAAAATTAAATAACTTCCTTATTTTCTTTCTTAAAAGAGTTATTATTATTATTTTCTATAATTTAGTTAGTAGGGGGATAGTTAATAGATATAGTAAGATACTATTAGATAGGTTAAACTAGTATAGCTATTGCGTTTATATTACTTAGCATAATGTAATACGGTCTAAATAAGAGCTATTAATATATAACAGTTAGTTCCTAACTATAGATAAACTAAGCCATATTAGGTTTATTATTAACAGATTATATAGAGTATAATACTAAGTAGTTATTAAAGTATTATATCTCTTAATAATAGATTTAATATATATTAGGCTTAATTAATATAAAGAAGTTTTATTAATAATTAATAAGCTAATTTATAGAAGTATAAATAAGTGTAAACTATATATTACTAGTTATAAGGTACTTAATAATACTTCCTTTAAGGACTGAGGTATTAATTCTTCAGTCTTAGACCGATATTATTATATTTTAGTCCTATCCTAATTGGTTAAATTAAATAGACTGAGAAGGATCTATTTAGTCTAGTTATAATTAGTTAGGATAGTAGGGTTTTTGTGGGGTTATACGTGACGTAACCGCGAGGGTCGTAACATTTGGGTGGGGGACGTTAACCACTGTCTCTGTTGACTCAAAGTGAGACACGGCACCTATCAGACCATCGTGATCGACGCCTCAGTATCCCAAGCTCAACGCCCAAAGAGCAATGGCGAACGGCACTGTATTCCGGTCTGTGTTTAAGCAGTTTGCAGTAAAGATATGCACAGGCCCAACGCCATTACAACCAACAGCTGCAACGCTGTCCACCAGAGATACCCGGTACTGAGCCTTGTCCTGCCAAACACGCCAGTGACCCTCAATACGTGTCAGGGGTCCGAGTGCTACGCTAGCGTTGTTCTCTCGCCTTGCATGCATCCCGCCCCAAACCCAAACAAACCGTAGTCTCGGCAGTCCTACCCTCTGTATCCAGTTTCAGGAGGTAACTCTGTTCCTCTTCTGGCGTGTCTCACTGTGCAAAAAGAACGGAGACAAATCAAATACCGCAGAATCCTGGTGGAGTCATGTTGTATTTAGTTATTTGCGAGGTGCAGTCCACTGGGAAGGGGAGGACCCTAGCTACAGGAACATATTTGCTTAACCGACGCGCAATCCCTGCATGTGAAATCCTCAATCCCTGGGGCTTGTTTTTCTCCAGTCCAACGGCTTTTTTCGCGTTTGGGGCCTGTCAGAACTGAAATGCGAGAACAACTCACCGCTCATTTCTGCCGTGTTGCTATGTAACGTCGCTAACCAAATCGACATCATACGAGACAATCCTTTTAAAAGAGACAGGCCTCGGCACTTATTTATTCCCTCCTGCTAGACTAGTTTCAATTCTACCCCAATTCCAGAATTCATCCAAAAGCTCGTTCCCATCCACTAGTGTCTACAATTTCTTGACAACAGCTTCATTATGGAAACGATGGCACCTCTTCATCACGCCCTTCCCCCTCTCGAGGTCTTCGTCAGCGCTGAGGATTTTGAGAACCTTGGCATGACGCCATGGTTCAGCTACTCTGTCACTCTGCCGGAGCGACCCATTCCCAGCGCTTCGGACCGGCCCCCACTGGAGACTGAGCGTCTGCTTATCCGACCTCTCACAATGAACGACCTGGATGCATTCCATGAGCTTCGCAAACGTCCTGACATCCAGAACCACTCAACAGCTCGCGGCCGCGCAACAAAAGACAAGGACGAGACTGAACGACAACTCCATTCTCTGGTTCAGGACGACCAAAGCCACTGGTGGTTTGGCGCCTTTCTTAAATCGACCAATGAGCTCATAGGCGAGGGTGGCCTGCCAGACGTCCTAGCCATGTCCTCCTCGATCTCTGGTTGGCCAGAAGCCGAGTTCCTCATCAAACCAGAGTTCCGCCGCCAGGGATACGGCACTGAGCTCTGGACGGCAGTCATGAATTCATGGTGGGATCTACCTCGTGAGCGACGACGACACCAACTAGTCCCCGTCGTCGCACCCGGAAAAGAACCCGGCGACAAGATGGATGAGTGTGTTGTCTTCCAGTGGGAAGCAGGCAACGAAGCCGCCAAGAACTTCTTCGCAAAGGTCCTCTCACAAGCACCCGTTGCCGCACAGGGCGGCTGCGAGAGCATCGATACGCGAGATGGCAAGGAGGGGAATCTCATCACGTGGGCTGGCACAATCATCTGCAATCCTAGGCCGATGCCTGAGGAGGAGGACTCTGATTAGATGGAGCACAAGAATTTCATTTAAAAATGGTCAAAAAAACGGGTTCGGGGTAAATTTTAGACGGGCCAGGGACATAACTACTGGGTTTAGGGCGCGTGCAGCAAGCGATAACTCGTTGAATGAGGGCATCTTTGCATATTAGACGGCATTTGATAGCGACTAGGTAATCTGACCATTTCAAGTTGCATACTTAATAACAAGACTGTTATATTATCTCATCACTCTGGCGTCGCTTTTTGAACACGTTTCTACAGAGTTTTGTTAAGTACAGTCCAGATAGGCTGAGCTCACATGTCTTTGTGACGTTGATCATGCTGACTGCAGATCTTTGTTTCGACTTTACCATCCGTCGTAGACATGTGTGAGCTCTGTGCCTCTACTTACTCGAGACACGAAACGCGCGTTGGCTCTAGGATCATGGCTTTTGCGAAGGTTGATATTTCTCCACGAACCAAGACGGTTTACTTTATTCAAGTCTGCCAAGCCCCACTGCTCTCATGAGCGAAACAGGACGACACCCCAAGTTTCATCCCACTACGCCGTCTTCTAAACTTATTCTAGAAGGTCGCCAGAGAGCCAAAACCAGTTGATCTTAGCAGAAGTTTAAAAACCATGATGCTGTCTCGGCCCGAGACCTGAGATGTCCGATGGGGCTTCGTCGATCATTGGCTCATAACGTTCCGAGCGAGCTAGCTAGCCTCAAAATCAGCCCCAGAGAAAAGCCAAAACATCTCCAGTTTGACTATCGCTGATTGATAAACTACCGGGGGTTTCGGCCCCGGTTAAGCTATTGGTCGATATACGATACATATGAACTAGCTTCAGCTAGCTGTTAGACGGAATATCTTCTGTCTCAACTGCCGTGGATGTTATTTCCTTTGGCAGCTGCCTAAAGCTTGATCTTATAGTTTGGCCTTTTGGACTATCTTTATTCTCAGAAGGGACAGATCTTCAAACTCTAAGGCATGGCAGCTACAGGGGCTATGGGTAACCTCGGCATGTGAAACGGCTTTTCAGCAGTCTCCAATATTATAAAGTCAAAATTGAGTTTATTCCCGCCGACCTCTGTTCTCCATAACCTCGGAAACTAAGCCTTTCGGAATGTCTTCATTGATATAAAGAGTAATAGCAGGATAATTGTCAATTGCTCAAACAAAAGTCCATGTTAACATGTGTAAGTAAGCCTCGCAATCGTACTTCAATCTGGGGGTTTAAATGACAAGAGCGGTGATGTCAAAGTGTGACGTTGGCTAACCTTTCCCTGTTATGAACTGGAACTTCCGATTTATCAATATTTATACGAGATTGAATATCTGTAGGCTGAATTAATTAAATCATTGAAAATAAAGTCAATAAAATACATGCAGTAACTCCAGATATGTACTCTGGCCCCTCCTCAATAACTACTATGTGACCTAGTCGAGCTGTACCAAGCAAATTAATAGATATTCGAGCGTTATCCAAATCAGGAACATAACTCTAGCCGTTTGTATTGAGGTTAACAGTCGATACAAAGAATAGATCAGATGAGATGAGATGCGAGTGATCACGTTAAAGAACATAATGCAACAAACAATATGAGGAACTTGTGAGACTCTGATTAGTTTTTCGAGTTTAGGAGACATGCCATGCTGCAGTTAGAACACTGGAGAAACATGTCATCCAAACTTACCAAGTCTTCTTTGCTGGGGATATCAAGCCCCTTCCACTAATCCGCGTAGATCTGACATCATGAACGTCCAAGAGTGAGCGCCAGAAGTAACATCGCGTGTCGCCGCTTTTGCACGCCGTTTGCGAGGCATTACAGCTGGTCGAGTGGCACCTAGTGAAGCGTTTAGCGAGACCAAGATCTATGAACTCATCTCAGTGCGTCTGCTGTTTTTGCAAAAACACCAAGTAGCTAGCCAACATAAGTGCTGGTGTCAACCAAATCTCGAGGCACTGGGTGTATGGACTAGGTAATATGGGTGCGATGAGGCCAGGAAAACTTCAGGCCATGACTATGGAATATCCAGGTCTTGATAAATATATCACAGAATGCTCATAGTATGAGACCGATCTCAAAGGCGATGCTACTCCCATAATCTGTCTAGTTGGGCTGGTGGCTATTTCTCGACGTCTAGTGACACTTGTTTTCTCTGAAGGGGCCTCCGTAATGATCGTCATAAAAGCTGCCCTGGCGACTAGTTTACAAATAGCCATACCCGACTGGTTACCCTTTGCCGCTTGCATGGACAACTGACTAGAATCGGCGAGTGCTTTGACCCGCAGGGTTGAAAATGAGGCCCTCCATCACTTCTCGTTCTTTCAAGCATTCGATCTATCTGATTTGCCGAGGCAGTGAAGGTCGTCTCCACTGAGCCTGGGCAGTTGTAGAAATGACGGCAATAACAGGGCATGCACGTATCACGACAGGGAGCTAGAGTGGCTCATTGGTAAGTCCAGTATCGGGGTCCTGTCATAGCTGACAGCCGGTAGCTGAAAGTGGGCAACTGGCTCATAGCTTCGCTCAACAACCATTGTTAGTAGTTAAGCCCTTAACCCCATGGTTCTGCAGCAAGGTCGTTAGTCGCCGCACCAAAACGACATATTTGACCCTGAGAAGTGGATTCGAAACTACAAGTCCGAGGTATGAATAAATGTGAGTAATTACTTTTATGTCGGTCGGAAAAGACCGAACTTGTGCAGTTGCTTCCCTATCCGACCAACCCCGATGCATGTATGTAAGCCGCCACTACACTTTGATAGGTCATAAAGTAATGGAACTTCTTACATCAAGGCAGAAGCGAGGCAACAAGGAGAATAAACGGAATATTTGGCATGAATAGTGGTGACGCGGCCATGGTTGTCAAAGCTTTTCATTATCATACCACGTATGCATATGTTATCGGATCTCTCGCCACATTTTACATAAAACTCCAGTTGAGAAAAACGGTCGACTTTCAACTATAAGTCACTTGCGTAATTCTCGACCATGGCCTTGTGCGGTCATTGCCGTGCCATTGACTTTTCCGCTTTGCCGGCACACCCAAGATGGGATCAATTCTATCGAGCCTTCGACAATAGTCAGATGAACGTGCTCAAGATCAAACAGGAAGACAGGGAGACTAAACTCGACAACGAGCTCGGGGTTTTCTGGCAGGATAGCCTCGATTCATTGGCAGAGTCCGCTGCACTAAACTGCTCTCTGTGCACTGTCGTCCAGACCGCCGTTGAAAATTGGAACGATCGACGCTCGGCTGGAAAAAACAGAAAATCCCTCCATAAGGCACTTGGCTCACAATACGATTTTGCTTTGCCAAACAAGAGATTGTTTGTGACCTAGGGTTTGGGAGAGGGCCTAAATTTGTTGTTTTTATCCTATGTAGTGACGACACAACGCTACTGCTAGGAAGCGTTACTTTTACAGCTGATGAAGCCAGTCTTTTGGCAAGAGAACTTCACTCGAGGCCATTTTGTGAGGATTCTGGGTCACCTAGAGCCCTCCGTGTTGTGAGCTCGTGGCTCAAAAGTTGCCAGGACAACCACGAGAAGTGCTATCATGGTCATACAACTCTACCCTCACGTGTACTCGCTGTTGGCTGCATTGGTGACGGCAGCATCAAGCCCATCGATCCTGATGCGGGCACTGTGGGAAAGTATGCATCTTTATCGCACTGCTGGGGTAAAGTACCAATGTTGACCACAACTCAAACCTCGCGTTACGCACATATGTCTGGTATATTCGTTACAGACCTGCCCAAGACTTTTCGAGACGCGGTCGCGGTATCAAGATATCTTGGTATCCCATTTCTTTGGATAGACAGTCTCTGTATCATTCAGGATAACCCTGAAGACTGGGCGCGTGAGTCGTCTCGAACGATGGAGGTGTACTCCAATGCACACGTGGTAATTGCGGCGAACCATGCTAGAGACTCGGCTGGGGGTTGTTTCCACGTTCGTCCGTCGCGTATCAGTGACAGCTTGAGAATACCAGGTATTGGACTCGTTCACATGCAACTTGGTGCGAATAGCGATGAGTTTCTGTATCACAATTCGGTGTTTTCCAACGAGCCCCTTGCGAAGCGTGCGTGGGCACTGCAGGGGCGTTTCTTGGCTGCGCGTATGATTCACTACAACACGGAGCAAATGCATTTCGAATATCGACACGGCATAGTAGACGAGGATAGGTGTAAGTCAAACAGGCGTTACTGCGGCTTGAGCTATGGTATGTATTATCGGTGTTTCGCTTGCAAAGCTCTCCAGATTTGGTCTTCTATAGTCTGGAACTACGGTGAACGGTATTTGACGAAACCTACAGATAGGTTCCCGGCTATGAGTGGCATCGCCGGTACCTTAGGCTGTCTGCTTAAGATGAGGACGTGGATGGTACAAGGAATGGCTTGGCAGGGATCTTAAAGGGGAAAAATCCAGCTTGGCTAGAGAACTAATTAAAAACCGAGTTAAGGGTTATGTAGGCTTTACATAAGACTATTGATTTTACTAATATATTTTAGTATAAGACTGCTCTATATTAGGTTTACTAACATGGCTTAATTCTAGACTATTAAGTTTACTAGAGTGGTTTAACATGAGACTATTGGTTTTACATTAAAATTACTCCGTACTAACGTCAATATGGGAAATCGCACATTGTTTAGAAATACGGGCTAAAAAAAACTAATTAAGGAGACTCTTCCCATTTCTTAACTTCTCTGTTGTTTTGTTAACCTTTACTCTTGCCCAGTCAATCTATCTGACGTCCACTCGTTACTTGAAAACCGCTCACTATGGTTGCCCTTCATTCTGTTTTTGTATTTTGTGCAGTCGCTAGCATTGCATCTGCGGGACCATGCAAGCCTGGAAGCTCCATCTCGCTCTCGCTCTCTGAAACCAGCTCTGCGGCCTCCACCACGGAGACTACATTGCTTGAGCCAACCACTACTGCGCCCTCAACCACCCTGGCTGAATCTACTTCGACCGACATCACAGTCGAGACTAGCCTTGCAGAGACGAGTACAGAGGCTGCCTCCGACACCACCTCCGCAGCCACTGTCGAGCCAAGCACCACTACCTTCGTCACGTCGATCGCAGATACAACTACTACCGAACCCGCCACGACCACAACTTCAGCGCCGCTTAGGTGCATCCCGGATCAATGCGTTGGCACCATCAAGATTCAATGCGATGTGGTCATCTATGGCCTAGTGGATTATGTTAACGCCGACGATACCCAAGCTTGCGCAGACCTTTGCAATGCAGATGACAATTGCCAGGCCTTCACATTCGATTATAATTTCAAGTGGTGTTATAAGACTGCCAGTCTGGAACAGCGAGTTGTTGGGCCTTATGATGGTTTTGATACCGGAATTAAGGGAACATGTCAGGTGTAACGGTGACACCTAACCACTACGCCACAGGGCAAAAGATTGGGCTATAACAGCTATCGTAGCAATTACAGTGGTGTATACAGCTGCTTATAGAAGCCTTATAGCGCTGTTACGGGCACGAAGCGTGACATCAGGGCGGCGACTAAGATAGTTACCTCGCCTAGATTGATGTACCCTTATTAAATGGAAATAGATTTATTCCTATAGTATAGTTATATTAAAATTGAACCTTTTTTTCTCCTTAATAGTATTACTTACTTTATTATATATTTAAATAATACTTACTTTTTTACTTTAAATTTTAATTTAATTAATTAATATTAAAGAAATTAATAAACTTTTTATAGCTTGTATAATTAAAATGCAGCCTTGGTAAAAATAATACTTCCAGTCTTATTACTACTGGGGCTATAGATTATGGCTATAGCTAGGAGTCTTTAGAGAATTTAAGGTCGATTGATTACTTTATATGCTTTAAAAATCACAATACACTACAACGCATCCCGACAACGCAACCAATATGTCACCAGAATACACTATCCAGACCGAAGCTACAAGGCTTCTAAAAGTGCTAATAAGCGATGAGAGATTACTAATTAGCCCTGAAGTGAAAGAAGCTTGTGAATATGTCCACTTCAGTGGATGGAGACCGAAACCTCAACCTATCGACAAATACATAGGAGCAAGCTGGAGTTGGTCAAGCTTTTAAGGCATCGTAGCGCTTAATATAAAGGCAAATTAAAGATTAATTGCTATAGTAGAAGACTGGCATGTTGAATTGACGAACTCTAACGATCCATATGGGCGAGTGAATAGTGCATTCTGTGCATGCGGGGACCACTTACACAGCTAACACAAAGTACGATTGCGGACGAACCTGATGAACGACGCGAGCGAGCAGGACTGAGACCGGCCCTGAGATTCCACACAAAGTACAGTGGCGATGGTGACGAATTACGGCTGAGGTTGGATAATGAAGACCCAAATGCTTCTGATCAATGGCAGGACATGGATATTAAAGTGCTGCGTCTGGGTGGTTATGAAAAAGAGTCACCTATTTCCCAATGTGAGGTCGAAGGAGAAGAAGCAGAGTCGAATAAAGATAGGACAAAGGAGAGACTTTTATTTGACCATGGGTTTGGCCTAGCGATCACCTCGACGAATGTAAACGGCGCCATCTATATGAAGAGAGTAGGACACGTGATCTTAGATAGCAATCAAGTGGAAAGACTAAGGCAAACTGAAGAAGATTGGGATACTGTAACTATTATATAAAATTGCTAATTAAAATGTAAGTCGGTTTATAGTAATAACTTATATAGCCATTTATACATTAACTCTTTTTAGGGCCGCCGTCTTGCGTGCCAGGTCGTCGAAGACGAACTGGGGTTCCCGATCTTTGCGGTATGGGTCGATGCGGATGCCAAAGATGGTCATGATACTATACACCACGTCCACGGAGACTGAGGATGTCCGTACGTACATGCTCCGCCACATAACAGCGTATTTGACTGGCTTCATGGACGACAGACAAGCCCGAAGCGCGCGGCGCGGTACGTCGGACGACTTTGACGTCGTGCCGTCCAACACAACAAGAGTAGGGATGGGAGTCTTAAACGGATCTGAGTCTGCAATGTCGAGAAGGTTCGCCAGATTGCAAATAAAGCAAAGACGGCGGCAGGTGCTGCAGATGCCGCGTTAGTTGTTGTGCGTGCTGCCAGGGCTGAGGGGTTGGAGAATCTTCTACAGTGGCTCGAGAGTAGCCGTAGTGGAGGTAGCTAGGAAGTTCCTTATGCTGTATATTATTTCGGCATGACCTGGCAAAAAAGAAAATGATTATTTCTATACAGCTTTCTAAGCTTAAACATTTATGTCCCTACTTGTAGACGCAGAATCTTTTATACTAGCCTCAGAGTTCCCTTGTCTATTTTTCATGATCAACCTCCAAAGGTTTACTTCTGCAGCATTTTTCTCTCACGTAAGTCTCTGGAGTCGGTCTTCGTTATCTTCCGAATCCCACCACTCTTTCTCCCAATCCATCTTCGAGTGGAAGAAGAGTATCCTCGCGTTTGGCGGTCGATGCTGATACTTTCTTTCCAGGCAAGTTGAGGTCTGGAGAGTCAAAGCAGTGGGACAGTTTGGAGGCTGACGCGGCTGATGAGGCGCGAATGAGTAACCAAAGAGCAAGATGAATGTGATTAAATACATCAATCTCTTGAACGCAGAGCATTATCCTTTCTCGGCTTCATTATTTATGCCTTAGCATTGCTAGTCCTGCTTAACATCATGACTAAACGGCATCACATATTGTGTTTCAGAACAAAACTCAATACAATCATACAAGCGCTCTAGGAAATACATACTTTAAGCCTTCCCATTCCATGCAAGGGGACAGCTTCTTCACTATTATCCTTCAATAAATCAACCAAAACCACTCTTTGCTTGTACTGGCAAGGAACCATGAACGAACCATCCTCAAGCTTCTTCGGGTTAGCGGTCCTCAAAACGCTGATGCAAGGTGACGCGCTCCCCTTCGGCAGTGGTTCGTTGGTTAGCAGCATGTCGCATTCGTACTCTTCTTCCGAATCTGACAGGCCGCGTACTTCAAAACTCCTTCTGGTCTCTGTATGCCACAATTTCCAGGAGCTCCTGGCCTGCAGCGTTTGTTTGCGGAAATAAAAGGACATGTATGTGGCTTCAAGGCCAGAAGGGGTGCAGACTCCGTCGTTTTCATATGTTGAGAGATCTCGCCCCCCAAGACTTCCCCCATGAGCCCCCATAAACGACTTTGGGGCCCATCGATAGCCCGGTACATCTGTCTTGTCTCCTCCAAGAAAAACAATGTTTCTTGGAACCTCCCTTAGCTCTTTGAATAGCCTTATCATACGATCCTGGGCTGGTAGTTCTAGGACGATCCCAAGATCTACACCCAGTAAGCTCGCGATTGCCAGTGTCTCGTCTGAGGCCCTGCTGGTGTCTCTCCAGCGAAGCGATCGGGAAACATCGCCGATCTTGAGATCTTTGTACTGACTCTGCTTGATTAAACGGAAAATCTCTGCCGCCATATCCCCCATATATGGATATAGTTCCAAGTTCTCCCTGTTTGGAATCAAGTCTCTCAATGGTACGAGGGCGTCGGCGAAGCAAAATAATACCTTTTCAGCTAATACAGCTTCTTGCAGTGTCCAAAGTCGACCCATCCAACCAGAGGTCAAGACGTATAGCAGCCTTGAAGCCTCCGGATCTGATGACAAACAACGCTGCAGGCCGCTGTCCAGAACCAGTACAGCATTTGCTTCCTTATAGGTGCGTGCCATCATCCTTATGGCTTTCTTACGGTGCTCCCTTGCTTGGGGAATGCATAAGCTGTCAATCCAGAATGCCCCTTCTGGGTTTGACTTGAATACCATGGCTGCCAGTCGGGCTAATTGACAAGTGGGGAGTCCAGTCTCAGTATTGCTCCCAAGTCCATCAGCCCAGACGTGGGAGATAGCTACGTAAGCCAAGTCTGATGATTTGAGTACCTCCAAGCCCCCCAAAGCGTCCTCAGACCTGCTGGCTATGCGAATGACGGGGACTTGGTTCCGAGAAATGAGGTTTTCGACTTGACCAAGGGCAGGCTTTCCAAATTTGCAGCCCTTTGAAGCGGACTCCTTGCAGGACCGAGTGTGCTGTTGAGTGTAGGTGCTTTCGTCGACTCGGTTCGCCACACACTTAATTCGCTGACATGTAGCGTGATCTTTTCCATCCGACGGTGGACTATGTTCACTAACGTACTTTACACAAGAGACGGATTTAGTATTGAGGAAATACTCGATAGTGAAGGGACACCAATTGCATTGAAGCATCGACTCTCGCACTTTGTGTCGGTAATCCTCTACCAGTACCATAGACCAAGACAACGGTGTCGGTGGCCGAGAGTCGCAGTGAACCGTGTTCATCGCATTGGTAAGAGCCTCGCCGACTAGAGCAATGAATATGACCATTGGTTGCTGATCATCACCCAAAGAATCGAATATGGCAAAACGCGATGTGAGAAACATGATCATCATAGAATGTGCTTGGACGAGACTGGCCCGCGCTCGTTTCAACCATAGCCGGCGTGATTCCAGTTCAGTTTGTCGTATGCAGGCAAGCCACTTCTGAATGATTCTGGGGAGGTTATCCAGTGACAAAACAAGTATCCCACCATCGCCTCTTTTGAGGAGTTCGTGTTCCGGGACCTGATTCTCAGTCACAGCCTCTATCAACCCGAAAGTCAGTAAGCTTTGGGTGCTGGCTCCTATATATTTCCAGCGTTCATCAGAAGGTTCCCCATCCCTGAAGTTTTCAGATAGGCTTCGAGTCGATATGTATTCCTTTAGAGGCTTTATGACAAAGCCATCGTGGCGAAACCCAAGCCATTTGGGTGCTTTGAAAAGGCTACACGTCGAGCTTAAAGTGTTAGGTGCTTGCATCAGGCTTGACTTAATCGGGTAATGGAAATCATGTGTTTCCAGATTTTGCCTTGAGTGTGGCAAGAGGAGCGTTGGAAGCTTTTTATGGTAATTATCGAGAGACGATTATTTTTATTGATAAGAGATCAGTTTTGTGTGTACAAAACATTTGCTAAGTTGATACCATCACTCTTCAGCCTGACCCAAATGCGTCGAAAAAGACACGTGTAACATGGGCGACCTATGAGCTAAACATAAGACGGCTTACAAAGCGCCTATTAACTTATGGCTTGCATAGAAGTAACTCTCTTTACACTATCTATTCTATATAGACGCTCACATTAAGATAATTGATATGACAGAGTTCGAAACAATGTTTCATTGAATCTACAATTTCCTCGCTATGTCCAGGGTAGTCTAGCTGATGGTGCGACGTGGCGTCGACGGTTTCATCCGCAGCCCGCATTCCAGTGGCCTCAGTGGCGTCTGCCAAAAAGCCCTAAGCCCCAACGAACCGCGCGCTAACAAACGGGTTGAATAAGCGCCAGATCCCCAAGCCATTTGTTTCAGGTCGAGATTTGCTTCGAGGATCAATGACGATCATGTCTTGCAATTGTTCTTAGGCGCTTCAACCTGGCTCTCTTCTCTGTCTCTTACAATTATTTTCTCTTGTCTTTCCCCGCTGGATAAATGATGCCGAACACGAGGTTGTTGGTCGACTCGAACAGGGCATATACCTAAGAAAAGAATCACGTCCCGCTTCTTCTGCAAGAATAAAAAAAATTAACTCGGAATATTCTATTCTCAGTTCCATCTCGTAAAAAACTAATGCACAGAATCGTGAATTGACGTGGTTGGACTTTTTTTTTGGGGGGAGATCTAATCTAGACCATCTTGGCAGACGACGACTGGATGATTCGATGAGGGCTTAAACTTGCAGGGATCATCCCAACCAACCAAGACGTGCAGGCCCCTCGATTTCTGTTTATAGCCGCTGAGTGGCCAGAGAGATCCAATAATAGCACACAATCACAGCACCTCAGCGGAGTCGTGCGTCGCAAACACGAGGCCTTGTGCATGTTTCGTGTGCGTGAACCTTGATTCTTTTCAAGACATTTAGTTATTGTTAGAACCGTTTCTTATTCAGCGGCCTATCCAAGGTCAACTCGACCCCATGTCCACCTGCACTACAGCAACTCCGTTTTTTACGACAGGCCACATCATGAAATGATCGGCACAGCGTTTCTGCTGCAACTGTATTTTTGGAACCGAGCCGCCTGGGTATCTCGGATGTCCAACAACCATGTCTCTGATCCACTACCAAAACGCACGCGCTTTCTGCCCAAAAAACTCTCTCTCATCCAACCACCCATCGACTGACCGCCCTGTCAGTTCCCGTTTGGGCATATCCGGAATGACCTCACCCTGCTATGTTTTGTATGCAAGCGCCCGTATTCCCACTTCGGGCCTGCATGGCCATGGAGACGCTTCCAAGTTTGGATCATGATTGATTTGCGCGTACGACTTACGTGGAGAAGCAAACCATCTTCAGCTGAAATTGTAACCTGACAGCCGATCTTGAGATTGGTATAAAGATTCAGGCTACACCAGCTCGTTACACATTCTTTTCCTCAGCAACAATTCACTTTCGTTTCACATAAACAAACATTTCATTCGCTTCAAACATTCGTTGAAACAGAAAAGATGAGAAGCTTCTTTCTACTCAGCGCCGTCGCCTTTAGCGCGGCCAACGCTGGTGTTTTAGACTATCGCCGCCAGCCAAGGGGAGACTACAATCTACCTCCGGCCTTGACAACTTCTGTCTATCAACCCCCGGCCGTCTCTACTGATCTCTATCCTCCTCCCGCTCAGTCTGCCAACACTGAGCCTACTGAGCAAGAGACTTCTCCTTATGTTCCTCCTTCGATTCCTACTGTCGCTACTTCCGAGCACCAAGAAACTACCAACTATGCACCTCCCGAGTCTGCAGCTACCGAGAGTGCTAGCAAGCCCGTTGAAGACACTTCTATTGTCGAGACTCCTTCCAACGCTTATCCTCCTCCTGCCAACACTCAACCTGGACAAGACACCACTGAGGCCTCAACACCAACCGGAGCCTACCCCCCTCCCGTGAACACTCAAAAGACAGAGACTGAGCAAGAGTCTTCTGCCGTTGTCACATCTGAAGAGTCCACTCCAACCGGTGCTTACCCTCCTCCTGAGAACACTCCATCTGAGTCTGAGCATGAGTCTACTGCTGTCGAGACTACTGCTGTCGAGACGACTGCCGTTGAGACTACTGCTGAGGGTAAAACCTCAACTGATCTGTATCCTCCTCCTGCCAACACCGAGACCACCAAGCCTGGCAAAGATACCACTGAGGCTCTTACCCCCACTTCCGAGTACACTCCCCCCGAGAGTACCGATGTAACCCAGCAGGGATCTACCGATGTTGGCAGCTCTACTGACGCGTATCCCCCTCCCGAGGGCACCCCCACAACCCAGGGTACCACGGCTGTTTCCGAAACCACCAAGCCCGCCGTCGGCACCTCAACTGATGTCTATCCTCCTCCTAAGGGTACCGAGACTACCGATACTGGTGTTGAGACCGAAACTGGTAGTGCTTCTACTACCCAGTGGACTACCTCAACTGTCTACACCACCAATGTATACACTGTCACTTCTTGCCCTCCCGAGGTTCCCGACTGCCCCAACGGTCAGCATGTCACTACCAAGACCATCGCTGTGTCTACTACTATCTGCCCTGTCACCGAGACCAAGCCTGTGACCGAGCATGGCGAGACTGGTACTCCCACTTATCCTGTTCCCGGCTCTACCGAGACTGAGCACCAAGGTACTGAGACTGCTACTGTTTCCAAGCCTGGTGAGACCGAGACCAAGACTGAGTCGGTCCCTGAGGAGACTGAGACTTCTCCTTCTACTGGTGCTTACCCCCCTCCCAAGGTTACCACTGGCACTACTGAGGGAGCCGAGACTGAGACTCTTCCTGCTGAGACTGAGACTACCAAGCCTGCTGTCGGTACATCCACTGGTGTCTATCCTCCTCCTAAGGCCACCACCGAGACTACCGAGGGTACTGAGACTGAGACTGTTCCTGCTGAGACTGAGACCACTAAGCCTGCTGTTGGTACCTCAACTGGTGTCTACCCTCCTCCCAAGGGCACTGAGACCACCGAGACCGGTGTTGAAACCGAGACTGAGTCCCTCCCTGCTGAGTCTACCAAGCCCGCTGTTGGAACTTCAACCGGCGCCTATCCTCCTCCCAAGGTCACCACCGAGACTGCCACTGCCAAGACCGAGACTGTTCCCACCGAGACCAAGCCCAACACTCAGCAGACCAGCCAGTGGACTACCTCAACTGTCTACACAACCAACATCCGCACTATTACCTCTTGCCCTCCTGAGATTCCTGACTGCCCCAACGGTCAGCATGTCACAACCGAGACTATTGCTATCTCTACTACCGTCTGCCCTGTGACCGAAGAGCACCACACAGAGACGAAGCCAGCTCCCACCAAGCCTGTTGAGACCAAGCCTGCCACGGAAGGACAGTCCACCAAGCCCGTCGAGACAAAGCCCGCCACTGAGACCAAGCCAACTTACGCAGTTCCCACTGAGACTAAGCCTGCGACCGAGACGAAGCCTGCTACTGAGGGACACTCTACCAAGCCTGTCACTGGTGGACAGTCTGAAGCTGGATCTACTCAGCCTGCTTCTACTACTGAGTGGACCACTTCGACCGTTTACACGACTACCATCCGCACTGTTACGTCTTGCGCTCCCGAGTTCCCCAACTGCGAGACACCTACTCCCCATGTCACTACTGAGACTGTTGCCATCTCTACCACTGTCTGCCCTGTTACCGAGCAGCACCAGACTCAGCCTAAGCCTACGGAACACAAGCCCACTCAACCCAAGCCCACTGAGTCTCAGCCTAGTGAGACAGCCAAGACTACTGGATGGTCGACTTCTACCATTTACACCACCAGCGTTCGCACCGTCACTGCTTGTGGTCCTGAGTTCCCCAACTGCGAGACACCTACTCCCCACGTCACTACTGAGACTATCGCTGTTTCTACTACCATTTGCCCCGTGACTGAGCAGCACCAGACTGGATCCAAGCCCACTGAGCCTCAGCCTACCCAGCCCAAGCCTACTCAGCCAGC
Source organism: Fusarium fujikuroi IMI 58289 (assembly GCF_900079805.1). NCBI lineage: Eukaryota > Fungi > Ascomycota > Sordariomycetes > Hypocreales > Nectriaceae > Fusarium > Fusarium fujikuroi. The sequence goes on along the minus strand of NC_036622.1, from coordinate 111,624 downwards.
CAAGACAACCGCTTGGTCTACTTCAACTGTCTACACTACCAGTGTCCGAACTGTGACTACCTGCGGCCCTGAGCACCCCAACTGCGAGACACCTACTCCTCACGTTACCACTGAGACCATCGCCATCTCGACCACCGTCTGCCCAGTTACCGAGGAGCAGTCCTCTCCCACCAAGCCCAGCACTCCCGGCCAACCTTCTCAGCCCTCTCAGCCCTCTCAGCCTGAGCAACCCAGCCAGCCCCACCAGACCTACCCCGTCCCAACTCAGCACGTCGTCACAACCGGCTGGTCTACCTCTACCGTCTATACGACCAACATCCGAACGGTCACTGCATGCGCTCCTCACGTTGCCAACTGCCCTGGTACTCCCCACGTCACCACCGAGACCATCGCTCTCTCAACCACTCTCTGCCCCGTCACCAAGACTCAGGTCATTCCCGGCCCTGGTGCTACTTACTACCCTCCTGGTAACTCGACGTCCACTCTTTACACCACCAAGTACTTCACCGTCACCGCCTGCCCTCCCACTGTCACAGACTGCCCCATCGGCGCTGTCTCTTCCACCGTCTACGCCACAGCTACCACCCATATCCAGCCGTGGAACTCTCACGTCTACCCCTCTCCCACCAAGGGTAGTCCTCCTACCATTCCTACCCACCTGGCTCCTGGTAACGGGACGGTCACTACCTTCATCCGATCCACCACCAAGCTCTACGAGACTCCTGTCTCTACTCCCAAGGCGGCTGAGCACACTACTACTTCAAAGGCTGGCTATGAGAAGCCTCCTTATCCTGTTTACTTCTTTTAAGATTTCCTCTGTACCTACATGCATCTCAAAGTGTCTGGGACCATGAGAGCAATGACTGCATACTTTACTTAGACTGAGTAACTTACGACCTACACGACCTGTTTTTGTATTTAGATATTATCATATTTCGCACATGAAAAGAACATAGCTTAGAAGCAATACTGTCAATACAATAGTACATCTTTCCTTGTTTATTACATACTGGCTCTTCTATATGCATCTAGTGATTGTCCTCGGTGACTCCATTGAACATCAGTCAGACATTTGTTATCTGCTGCAGGTAGGTGCATCATAGCTTCGACTTGAGTTCGGTTTGAAGCTTTGACAAAACAGGCTCAGCGGCACGAACGGCATCAAGAGCCATACCATAACCAGCCTGGAAGCCAGTGCCACCTGCACCGTAGTTATGAACCACTGTGCGCTTTTGTCCGGCGACAATCAGATCCTCTCTCTCGACTCGAGTGCCACCTTCGCGGGACGGACGAAGTCCTGAGAAAGCTGCGAGGACATCTAGACTTCCATTCCTCACTTCATCACTGAGCTCCTTGGTGCGCTCCAAGATGGACTCTGTCTCGTACGAGTATGTCGCACCATCACTGAGAAGATCGGTTAGCTCGTAAAGCATATTATAGCTAGAGAATTTACGCTTACCCGTTACCCTTTTGCATATACCCTCCGAGGATTACATGTCCCTTAGAGAAGGGCCGAGGGATCACATATGTCTCGTAATCTTTACCATGTCTCATGACGTTCGTGTGAACCTCAGGGGCGTGAGTCAACAGGACCTGTCCTCTAGTCGGGTAACACTTTGGATCCTCAACTCCAGGCAACTTTCGCGCAGCGTTGCCAGTACAGTTGAACACAATTTGGGTAGACTGGCTGAAGAATGCAGTCTGGAGATCAGGAAGTTTTTGACGAATAAAGCGAACACCGTAGTCATTCTTCAATCTCTCATAGAGATAGAGCAGATGCTTGGGTGCATTGACAGTGAGAGTAGTAAAGGAGACAGCAAACTTGACCCCCTCAGGTAGCTCGTTGACTGGTAGTTCTTGGAACTATAATGTATTAGCTTAAGATCTTCGGCTGGGCTTAAACTTACGTCTTCTAGATACTCAGACATTGCCTGAATCTTATCGCGAGGAACATTGTCGTCCCAAAGCTCCGTCGAAGGAGTTCGCTTGACATACGATTGTTCTGGCCGCACAGAGGCTAACTTGCTGAGATGGAAATATCCAGCCTTGTCCCATTTCAAGGCATTGGCATCTGTACCAGAGATAGCTGAGAAGTTGCAGCCAGCCCTACAGTGAGATAAGTATGAAAGAGCGCAACGCTGTCATATGGTGCTGCGTACCATGGAGAAGTATAACTCAGTGCCGTGTCCCCAGGAAGATGTTCCGCGATTACTGTAATAGACTTGCCGTAGCCTCGTTCTGCTAGAACCAGAGCAACATCAAGGCCGATAATGCCAGCTCTGATGTAACTGTTAGTGCACATTCGAGAGCGAGCTTGGTGGTGTTCCAGTTAATGACTTACCCCAAGATGACGATGCTATCGTGTGCACTCATGTTGTCTTTGTGAATTAGGTGATGTGATGAAGTCCGAATTGTTTGAAGAATTCTCAATGTGTTACTTATTTCATCCAGAGGGACCCGCGTATCATTTGAAGCTATACAAAGGACTTCTGTGATACCAGCCGACATTCCAAAAAGCGTAGGCCGTCTACAAAGCCGAAACTCTTGCAAAGGTTATTACCCAAATAGGAAATACCACAACCCTCGTAGGCAAGTCAAATCGCCCCATCTCTATCAACAAGTGAAGCGCTAACACCAAACTAAGACTCTACCTATTTGGGCCTTAGATATGTAGTCTGACACACAGAATTAGGCCGGTAACCTTATCGGCCAAGTCCCTTGGTGCTGCTTTTCATAGACTTGAGCCTGGGGTAATTGCGGATGCCGCCTCGGCAATACTGAGAAGGTACGATGAAGGTATCTGAGATCTTCTGACCAGGCCGTGTTTCCATTCAAGCATGGCTAGATCGATCGGCTTTGCAACGTTATAAAAGGTTGACTTTAATGAAGGGTCAAGAAAAAATCTCTCAAGGCCATTTGAAACGATATACGTGCCTCTGATGATAAAAGTTTCTTTGCCATGTGTATGCTACTTCTAAAGAACACAAGGCTTCTCCAATGCCATCTCACTTAGAATACAAGTAACACCCATCAGTCTTATACAGATGCAACAGGGTTTTGTGTAGAGTAAAATGTGTTTTATTTCATACCAATATTTACAAGCACCTGTAGCAATGCCCTAGTAATCAATCTTGAAGCTAAACTCATCCTCCCAGTGCATGGCCCAGTAACGATCCCAAATAGCCTTTGTGATAGGTCCAACCTTGCCATCATTCACAGGCTTATCATCCAGAGTAGTGATGGGCATAATGCCGCCAGCAGTTGTACACATCAAAATCTCATCAGCCTGATAAGCCGCCTCAACCGGAACATGCTCAATGCGAATCTCGTATCCACAAGATCGCGCAGCGTCAATGACACTCTTCCTTGTGATTCCCTGCAAGACTCCACGGTCAGGTGTATAGAGCACGCCATTCTTGATGATGACCACGTTGAAGCCTGAGCCTTCGGTGAGGTTGGCATCGCCGTCGGTCAGGAAGGGATAAGTGGCGCCACGGTCATTGGCCTCGAATAAGCCGCGGACAAGATCACCCCACTGGAGGTTCTTGATGGTGGGATCGATAGAGCCAGGTGGAACACGTCGTACGGTTCGTGCAACAATGGCACGACCGCCATGATACTGATCCTTGGGGTCCATAACCCAAACATACGGCTGAACAAACATGTACAGGTTATTGTTCAGCAACTCCTCTGGCTTTGCACCCCTCATGCCCTTGAGTCCACGGGTAACGATCAATTCGACAAAGGCATCCTTGATCCCACTCTTAGCGACCATCTCAACGAGGATCTTCTTGATCTCGTCGCGGGGGATGGGGAAGCGAAGCCTCATCTTCTTGCAACTGGCCTCGAGACGATTGAGGTGGTCGTCAAGGCGGAAGAAGCGGCCGTCCCAGACGGAGGGCACGTCGTAGGTCAGATCACTGTGCATGAAGCCCTGGTCGAGGAGGGGGATGCGGGCGGATTGCAGGGGGACCAGCTCGCCTTCGACCCAGGCGATGCCTTGGGAGAGGATATTGGTGCTGGCTTTGAGGGTGGCTTGTCGCTTGGCGTAGCCGGCGAATACCTCATCCATGGTTGCCATTTTGCTATCCTGTCTTTGATGTGATGGGATGTGAGGTGCTGATAGTGTTTGCTTGTGGTGGTTGATGTGATTGATGCTTGAGATGATGTGTTTGGTTGGTGAGATTGATCAATCTGATACGATTCAACCTTTGCTTTTGTAGAAGTTACAGATGTCTACAGATGCCTCCAAAGATTATCCTTTGCGATACCCCGAGTCTCGATGGAGACTGATGGTCGCGATGTCTCGACACAGTAGTTACCCGATCGCGTAATTCCTCTTTGGGTAATACCGCAACCCCGCAACCACTCGGATTGCCACCGACCCAAGGATGCATTGTCGTAGAACCCGCAAATTGGCCGATCTGTACTAAGTAATTAATTTATCTTGGTGTGTTGCGGAGTGTAGTGAGAGAAAACTGCACTGCTTGTTGATACAGCGTTGTGGCGGCAGAGCCATGTTGCCTTGACAGGATAACGATAAACGGAGACCACTGATTCGGGACTTAATCGCCAGATAGGTAAAAGCACTTATCTGAAAAATTGCCATCTGATAAAGAATCTGGGGATATTCTTATGGAAATAATTAGTCAGATGAATGGGGATTCCCTTCGCTATCTCTTGTCTACCTCATTGCAGGGGAACACAAATGCCCAATTGACCGAACATCTACATGTTCAGATCAACTCGGCGTTAGTGGACATCATATCAGTCCTTCATGTCAGGGTTACTCATAAAATTTAACACCCTGCTGTACTTCCCTCAGCAAGAATTGCATGCATGGCAAGAGAATCTCAGAGACAGTTCTGGCCCAGTGACCCCAGCAGATATGACTCCATTCGGAAGATCGAAAATGCCATTTGTAGTAAGAAATGCACATACTATATAAACATCAGAGCTTCCTCCCATTGTTCAAATCGTGAATGTCCATTTTCCCATTCTGACATTAAGTACCGACCAACACAGCTATTCATCCCTCTCAAGACCACAAAATAACGCCATTAAAAACCACAAACGCCAGGACGTACAAAAACAAGATCATCCAAATAAATACTGCCTCCCCTCCCCAGAGTTAACATTCGACCGACTCTTCTGATCAATAATAGACCCCCACCACGAATCCACCGCCTCATCAGCCCAAACCTCCTCCAGCAGCGTATTCGCAGTCAGAAACATATCATACCTCGTCCGTTCATTCCACCAGCTACAATACGTCCTCGCCGCCTGTCTCAAGTGCTCATCCGATGTTTCACACCCCGCCAAGAAAACGGGAAGAAGGAGTTGTTTCTGCAGCATGGAACTATATCTGCAAGACGTAACGTGGTTGAGCGTCTTGCGCGCCAAGAAGCCTAGTATTGAGGGGGCGGGTTGATCGCGCTGCCACTTGAACACGCGGCCGATGTAGATTAATAGCCCGTATCTCCATGCTTCGGCGCAGTGATGTAGATCTTCCTTGTAATGAGCTACATCCCCTATATCGCAGCCTGTAGTGTCTGAGACGAGTTGGTCTGGGATGTCGCCGTACTCAGGATCAGTCCACTCGCGTATCTCCTTCTCTACATTGAGAACGTGTTCCATGTCGAACTTTGCGCAGGTCATGTTGCTTATAAGCTCGAATTCTCGTGCGTAAGATCCGAGGCGGATCATGTGGCGGAACAAGGCTTCGGGACAGCCTGATACACTGTAAAAGGTCTCGTCGCTTGTTTTGTCGTGGTTGAAGAGGCTGATTATCGTGGATTCGGAGAGGACGCATCCTTGACGGCTTGTGAGGGCTAGAGTGACGTCCCACCTGCGACAGTCAGTATTCGGGTTGTGTAAGCGGTGTTTAGTGATACTTACCAGACTAGCATCTCTATACGTGCTTGCATTCGCGGTGTTTTCTTCATGTTGCAGAATTCGGCAGCCTGTATCATTTTATGCGCTCGCTTGAGATACCAGGTCCAAGGTCCATGAGCAGATGTCGCGCACTGGAGATGTCAGTCCTGACTGGAGGCCTTTGCAGAATGACTCACATCAAGTGTCATGAGAATCAACACAGCGTCCAAGAAAGTCGCTTCGATCGGCGACGCCTGCGACACGCCTTCCATATCCTTGAGCATCTGGAGAGCTTTCTTCTTATGCATTTTGGCCTCTCCAGCGCAAGAACCTGTATCGCGATTGATGTGTTTGTAGGAGAGAGCGAGGATGCAATGGAGGAGAAGTTGTGAGCCTCGACCAGTTTCGGCGTCGAATCGGAATGGGTTGGCGGCAAAGTCGTGGGTGAGAGGCATGACGCAGAATTCTTGGTCATCTAATCATCAACAGGTTAAGACTTATTGAGCGATATCAATCACTGTACGTACATCGAGTCAGTAGTTGCGCAATGGTGTCGCTGATGTTGCTCGGCGCGGCGTGAGAGTTGAGCAATGGTAAAACAGGCTCTTCAATTGCCTGTGACTGCGCATTTGTAGCAAAGTCGCCCGCTGTACCATCAGAATCATTTGGTAGCTGAGGTCCGATGAAGTGATTCTCAGGCGAGTTGTCGGTAGATGATGAGTCTCCGAGCTGAATGAGAGGAATGTCGGGGCCGAAATAAATGGGCAGTTGGCCATTGACCTGGTCAAAAGGGGCCATGAACGAGGGCCCTGTATCGATGAAGGGGTTCATAAGACTTGAATATGTCCAGTCGATATCACTCCCGCTGTTCATCCCCTCCCCCATCATCATATCGTGATCAAACGGATTGGCATTCTCGTGAGGAATCACTGGCGTCGCCGCAAGAGGAGCCCGCGCCTCCGCCCCTGTCTCTGTCGCTTCCACCGCTGGGGGCGTAGTGTTATCGGCACTCTTATCTCGACCCTCGCTATTACCATCCGCCGACTTTGGTGGCGTCGCAGGCTCAGCAGCAACAGCTTCACTCTGCGGTTTCGTCGCCGCTTGCTTCGATCGTGTTGTCGGTCCGACGAAGTCAATCGATCCAGGCGCTGTCCCATCGCGACGTCTTCTCTTGCGACTGAATGCGCCGACAAACTTGAACTCTCGGGGGGGTTTTACCGTTGACATTTTCTCTGTAAGTATGCTTCAGAGAGGAGTATGGAAAAAGTGAGGGTGTGAATGAGGGGAAAGGGTTCAGAAAGCTTTCCAAGCTTGGGGAGAAACAAACCTGGACCCATTCCTCCATCATGACACTAAAAACGCCCCCGCCCGCCAGGTTTTTAGTACTATCGACTACGGGAGCCAAACCGTTACAGTGTGTATCTTAGTGGCGAATGTCCACCAGGCATTTGGAGATAGACCTGACGAGCAGGGGAGGAACCCTGAATGATTCTGCGTATTGCCTGGTAATTTCTATGTATTAAAAGTGTTCCGATTGGTCATGGAACGAGCCATTGAGCCCGAAGCGTCATAATACCACGATGTCAGCTTGGAGTTTACATAAAGTCACTATACGGTAAGTTGTCTTATCACATGCTTCATCCAACATGGCATTGCTTCAATCTCAGTTCATTCATTGATTCATCAATTTGTCTCTACATTTATTGATCCAAACTAAAGAGCTAATCTAATTGTAAAGACCACCGTTGGCAGAAAGAACAGATCCCGTCGTCCACTTCGCATCATCCGTGCAGAGGAACGCAACCAGAGGCGCAATATCACTAACCTCGCCAACACGCGCCGCGGCAGGCGTAGAGTCAATCAGCGGCTGCATATCCTTAAGGAACTGCTCATCGCTCTGGAACCATTGATCTGTAGCAATAGGACCAGGGTTCACGCAGTTCACAGTGATGCCGTGAGATTGACCAAGCTCTTTGGCCCAGACACGAACGAGAGCTTCATCAGCTGCCTTGGTAGCGGCGTAGACAGTCTGCCCAGCGACACCGAGACGTGCTCCTGCTGACGAGATGAAGACGATTCTGCCTCCCTTGGGGAGATGAGGCTCTGCGGCCTTTGTCAGGAAGATGGGGCCCTTGACGTTGGCGTCAAAGTGACGAGTGTAGAATTCCTCGGTTGTGTCTACCAGGTTGGCCTCGTTTCCTTGAGCAGCGCTAAAATCCGTGTCAGTAGCTGCTATTTGGCTCTTTCATCAAACCAGACTTACTTGTGAATGAGGATCTCAATCTTGCCAGTTGAGCTGATCTTGAGCGCAGCGTCAATCAATTTAGGAATCTCAGCAGTCTTGCTAACATCGGCCTGGACAACAATAGCCTTTGTGCCATTGGCTTCAATCTCTTGAGCGACCTTCTCAGCTCGCTCTCGGCTGCCGTCAGAGACGTAGTTGACCACCACGTTGGCGCCTCGCTTGCCAAGAAGGATAGCAATGCCGGCCCCAAGACCGCTGAAATACATTAGTCAAGGAGTGTACTCGCCTGGGGTTGCCGAGGTAACTTACCGGGACGCGCCAGTGACAATGGCAGTCTTGCCAGTCAGTTCGAGACCAGTAAAGTCAGGCATGTTTGAGAATAAAGTACACTAAAGTTATGCGAGTGGTGTGTTGCGGTGTGATATGATACGGTATAGCTTGGATATGGTCTGACTCTTTCGACGAGCTGTGGTTCGAGATTTTATGAACAGAAGCTGGAGAGCATTTAGTCTCGACGCCATAATTATCATGACCATGGATATGGAAGTTGCAGTAACTACCTAATGCGGTATTAAGACATCGGAGACTCCGCTGAAGCCACTTTGCGTGCGGAGCTCTCGTTACTACCTAAATAGGAACTAAGGACAGCTTCAACCCCACAGAGTCCACGATAGGAAATAGTGTCAACCTCACGATGGGGCCGATTGTGGAATTTGCCGGGTTGGAGATGGCTTGAGAATCCACTACTGATTGGAGTAGCTTTGACCAGCCCGGAAGAGCTAGATAAAGCTAAGGCGGGTTTATCACCATCCAAGCTAACTTGGACTCCAAGCTTTCAACTTCGAATCCTGCAACTCTAAGAGTTTCTTCATTCTTTGCCAATTATTCTCATTTCAATTTGTTCACAATGACACCCAAGACTAAGGACGGTCATATTTGGGAGCCGAGCACTGGCTTTCAGAAGGGACTCGAGAGTGACGCTGTTATCTCACCTTAGCGATCGGTCTCTTCGGCCAACCAAGTCTACGATGTTATTGTCATTGGAGCTGGATATGCTGGTTTGGCGGCAGCTCGCGACCTCAGTCAATTGAGTATGTAGCAGCAAGCTTGTTAAGTGAACCACCCTGACATTTTGCAGATCATTCTGTTCTACTGCTTGAAGCACGCGATCGAATTGGCGGCAGGACATATACTGCCAAGAAAGATGGTGAGAAGGACATTACTACATCTAAAGAATTCACTAACAGCTTGAAGGGTTTCTCTACGAAATGGGAGGAACTTGGGTGACTCATCATATGGGTTACTTATTTAGAGAGATGACGCGTTATAACATGGACCGCGATCTTATAACGACGGGAAGTCCAGACATGCACAAAGGGTACTACACTATTGACGTACCAGGTATGAACATAATCGATTTCACTTTCACTCCATGTCACTGACGCGAGACCATCACAGGAGCTACACCTCGTAAGCTCAGCCACGAAGAAGCCGGCACAATGCAAGCCAAAGCCTGGGACATGTTCGTCAACGTCGACGGCCAATTCGGCCGCACCATCTGCCCTCTCCCCCACGCCCAGCTTGACAACCCCATCGTCGATCGATCTACCGTTGAGAAGTGGGATCAACTATCCTGCCACGACCGCTTCGAAGAGATCAAGCATAAACTTACAGCCGAGGAACAAGGCCTCTTAGTATCTCTACTACTTCACATCTCAGGTGGAAGAATGAAGGAGTCTAGTCTTTGGGATATGATTCGCTCACATGCTTTACTAATGCACAGCTCTGATAACTTTGCTGATGTGTGGTTGAGATATAAGCTGAGAGATGGCCAGACTGCACTTGCGAAGCGAATGTTTGAAGAAGCTACTGGAGATGGGCTGGAGTATGCCTTCTCCACGCAAGTCAAGTCGATCGCACAGGAATCATCTGGTGACGGCCCGATCACTGTGACTAGTAGCAATGGGGACGTCTTCCGAGCGAAGAAGATCATCAACACCATTCCTCTCAACGTCTTGAAGGATATCGAGTTCTCGCCTCCACTCACGCGACGTCGGCAGGATGCCATCAACATCGGTCATGTGAACCAGATGACCAAGGTTCATGCTGATGTGAGCAACAAGGAACTTGAGAGATGGAATGGAATGAAGTTCCCTGGTCTTTTGATGTATGGCTACGGCGATGGCGTGCTGCCAAACGGCGATGTCCACGTCGTTGCTTTTGGTGCAGACGAGCGGGATACCTTCATCCCCGAGAACAATGCAGCACAGACCATTGAAGCTCTCAACAAAATCCATCCGATGGATGTCAAGAGACTAGTAAGGTGCCCATCCTCAACTGTGAAGGCTTTATTACTGACAAAAGGAAGATGCTGCATAATTGGGCTACAGATCCTTACTCAAAGGGAGGTCCTGCCTGGTGGCAGCCAGGCTACATGTCAAAATACCATGATGAGCTCCAGAGTCGACACGGTAATGTCTTTTTTGCCTCGGCCGATTGGGCTCATGGCTGGAGAGCTGCTATTGATGGTGCTTTGGAGCAAGGTTGTCTGAATGCGCAGGTTGCTCATCGCGAGGTCGTTGCTTCAAAGAAGAAGGCTGGTGGTAGTAAGCTTTGAAGAGGCGAGACTGACTACTGTCGAAGTGTGGAGCGGAGCTATGTATCATAAAAGTAGCAGAAAGATGTAGCATATATTTTGAAAGTCAATAGAAGGATTCATCCCTTTTTGTTCATCTTCTCCGCCACCCAGTGGGTTTCCTGCAATACGGTATAATGCAGATTGTGGTCTAGATATGTTATGCGTACTTGACACCATTTACCCGGAGCTCATAATATCACACCAAAATCCAAGAGTCTGTATTTCCGCACCAGACTTAAACATAGGTCTAAAACTCTGAATAATATGCTTCGAATATTCGATAAGAAGCTAGGGACGAATAAAACTCAGGACCTTGATCTTACATGACAAAGAGACTTAGTCTAACTTGGCCAAGTTTAGGATTTCCTTACTAAGTGTATTTAAATACTTTATACTAAGCTCTCTGCTGTATGAGGGAGAACAAAGCTCGAACTCGCATAAAGTCCTTGCAAAACCTTTACAAAGTCCATGTTGATGCATCTTATCACTTTGCTGGCGTGCTGAGACTTTTGGTATGATATTGGAAAAGTCTAATTTGAGGGACGATGAGACTTCTGTGATAGAATTCTCACATGCTTGTTACCATTTGCTTTGGGCGCCTCCTTGGGCGCCTCCTTCTAATGCGCCTATTAAAATACAGTCTAAACAAGGCCAAGCATGCGGCTTGACCTACCTGAAATTGCATCTCCATCGTAAGAAAGCTATGAATAGCTACCAAGTTTTCACCTCTACTCAGGACGGCTCAAACCCAACATTTCGTAGTCGATGGCGGGGCCATCGAAGTAGCGACGAACAGTGAACCAAAGACCAACCAAGATAATCATCATACATCCGAGTACAACGCACACGCTAAAACAGTCATTAGTAATATTAGACACATCTAAATGGCAGTGCAACTTACTAATTCATCGACCCCGCAGTCACAGGAATGGCATTAGGGAAGCAAATAAAGATACCGATCGTGGTGACCCAGAGAGGAGTCCAGGCATTGCAGAGATAGCCCCCGACTTTGCCGAGTTTAAAAGGTCTTATGGGAAGCTTGTTCTCTCGTCCATGGATAAGAGTGATAGCTTGAGGGACGGCGTACGAGATGTTCACACCAAGAACTGCAGTGGTGATGATGGAGTTGAAGGCTTGGCTGCTGGCCATGTATAACAGTCCATAGATAATGCAGAACCCAACAGACAGCAGAGTCGTGCGGACGGGGAAGCCGAGAGAGAGTGAGATGTGATTCCAGTAGTTGGAGTATGGGAGTCCACGCTAAATAGCTAGATCAGCATGATTCAAGACATTGAAAGTAAAGAAGATGGAGACTTACATCTCGTGAAAAGGCCCAAGTCAAGCGGCCACATGTGATCCACTGGCTAGGCATACATGCTTACACTGTTAGCTGAAGGTTTAAAATCCCGTCAATATTACGAAACGTACTGTAAAATATGACCACAAGAAGAGACTGGAGTCCAAGTGCAGCTGACTTGCTGCCAGTAGCCTGATGAAAGACTTCAAGACTTGGAAGATGTGCCGCCCTGACAGCATCGAGATCCTTGATGACAAACATCATGGCCAAGATGAACGGGACCGAGGTAAGCAGACCAATAATCATGGTGAGGTTCCTGCAAAGCCTTTTAGAGTTCGGTCTGAATAATCTTGATATTGCGGACTTACATTGCTCGAGGAATGGCCTTGCCCGGGTGGTGCATTTCCTCAGCGACGTGGGTCACCGCATCCATGCTAGCGAAAGCGTACATGGCGTTGCCGATACTCATGACCCATGCAACTCCATCTGGCCAGCCACTTGTTCCGTCGAATGTAGTGATGAAGCTTGGGTGGTTGTACCCATCGCTCATGGCAAGAATCGTTATGGTGACGACGACGAAGCCGAGGACGGATATCGCGAGACATGCTTGCGTCCACTTTCCGAGATGCTTTTGTGGGATTGTGAAGATGGGGATGACTGTAGGTGTCAGCACGATGACTACGGCACGGGATTCGGGGAAGGCTCACGTGTGATCAGGATGAGGCCTATGTATAGCAAGTATGAATGCCAGTTCTGAGGTTGGTAACCAGGGTTGACAAAGAGGACCATGCCAATGATGCACTGCACGTTGTTTGAGATGCCAGAGCAGGTAATCACCCACCAACCAAGAACGCTGATTATTCCCACAGCAAAGGCGGCAAAACGTCGATATCTCTTGGGAGCGAGTATGTACGTAAAGTGATATTGTCCTATCATTTCCAAACTCGTTAGTCAATTGCCTCCGAGGGAAACAACGAGCTTACCTCCTGAAGACGGAAACGCCGAAGCTTGCTCCGCAAGGCCAAGAATTATAAGCCACTGCACCGCGCAAGCGACTATCAGCCCAAACACAGTGGCTTGGGCACCTCCGTAGAGAAGACTCTGTCCGAAACAGCTGGCGTATGAAACCCAAGAGTTGGTGATACTGAAGCCAAGACCAAGCGTTCCCAGTAGATCAAACGATCGTCTCATCACGGGGGCGTGGCCCTGAGCGAGGAGGATATTGTCGTCGACTGCATCAGGGCTCTTTGTGAAAGATTCGACATTTTCGACTCTGCCGACATCAACATCGTAGTTGTTCGTGGCGTTGATGTCGGACTTGTTGTCGCAGTTTTGGGCTTCTGTGCTCTGAGCCATCGTGAACTGTGTAAGGATGAGGTTGATGAGATGTGAGAGTCAGATTGAGTCAGGAGTCAAGGTAATATACTTTCCGCTGTCCTATTTCCAACGGCCAGGCCGGCTAGTCGGAATCACTACAGCCAAGCAAACCTACAGCCAATGGAAGTTCAGATACGTATCAACAAGACCTGTATCTCCCCCGCAATCTATCCCTCCGTTAATCAAGATTAGAACCCCCAGAACGCGGGGGAAATCATGGAGCCCGTTGAGTTGGGCTATCTCGGCATTGCGGTGCATCACTCAAAGAATGGGCCTTTGCCGATAAGCTTTACCCTCTCGTGAAGAGTTGGCACTGTGTGGGGTAGACTTGTTTTTTCGTGGGTCACGTCTTAATTCCGTTTCTGGTAATAAGCCCTCACCTTCTCCACGCTTAAAAGATCAGACGTGTTTCTCCAACTTGGAAAGGTACCAGCTCCGTATCTACCTCGACAATCAGACAGTATAACTTTCCTCTGAAAATCTCATATCGCCATCACTTGCTATCTATTAGCCTTGAGTCAAAAACTGCTCAAACCCCACGGTACTCCATCATGGCCAAGCAACAGAAAGATAATGAGATCATCGAAATCGCCAAGGGTCTCAAGGGTACTCCATGGTGCGACGAGTACGAGAAGATGATCTCTGGCATGCTGTAAGTACAATATACAGCTTGATACCTTACCGTTGCATCATTTCTGACCGTGGGGCTAGCTACAACCCCCTGGTTCCCGATCTATTGGACGGCCGCCACAGAGCGCGCGGTCTGGCGTACAAGTACAACAACATTGACCCCAGCGCTGGCACTCGTGAGGAGATCGATAACAAGCGGGCTCAGATGCTGTCGGAGATGCTCGGAAAGGTCGGCAAGGGGACGTACATTGAGACACCTTTCATGCCTGACTACGGAAGCAATGTCTCCATCGGCGAGAACTGCTTCATGAACTTTGGGTAAGTCTGCAACTACGCGAGTTAACAGAGCAATGACTAATCCATTTTCAGCTTGACCATTCTAGATACCAGCCTCGTCATCATCGGTGACCGTGTCCAGATGGGTCCCAACGTACACATCTACACCGCAGGCCACGAGACAAGTGTTCTATCCAGGATCAAGTTCGTCGAGTTCGGACATCCCATCCGCATTGAGGACGACTGCTGGATCGGTGGCAATGTGGTTATCCTCCCTGGCGTAACCATTGGCCGAGGCTGCACTGTTGGCGCTGGGGCGGTGGTCACCAAGAGTCTGCCCCCTTACTCGATCGCCCTAGGCGCCCCTGCAAAGGTGGTCAAGACGATACAGAGTGTGGAGGAGGAGTTGGCGGATCCTAGCAATCCTTACCGAAACATGCCTGATCGAGAATAAATAGTTGTTTAGCATTTTGGGTTTAGTACCGGAAATAGAAATGTTGATTGTATGTAACTTGTCGTTTTAACGAGTATCTGTTGAAATGTGTTTATACTCGTTATAGCTAGTTTATGCATCGCTGTTCCTTCCTTGTGCCTATTTCTTCACCATGACATCTCCATAGCCCCTTTAGTTAGCGATCGCCTCAGCTTGTACTTCAACATGCATCCCCGGATTAACAAGCCCAGCCACAACAACCGAGGTCAAAGTCGGAGTATGTCCCGGATAGCGTTCGCGAAAGATACCAAGCAGCGTTGCCTCATCCTCAGCTCGGGTAAAGTAAGCCACCAGCTTATGAGCTGAAGCAAGACCCTTAGCAGCGCCCGCATTCTTGAGCGCTGCATCAAGACAGTCAAACACAGCGTTAAACTCGGCTTCTATAGAGCTAGTAACGAGTTGACCAGTATTGATGTCTACGCCAACATGGCCTGTCGTTATGACAAGAGAGCCTGATAGTGGGATCGTGGCGGTTGTTGCGAGTGATGCGGAGCGGAGCATTTCTCCTACTGGGCCGGGGAGGAATTGATAGCGGACTGAACACATGTTGACAATGAAGTAGTAGTTTTGGTTGCTGTTTGTTGCTAAGGATTGACCCTTGAAGCTGGTTGTTGCACTTGGCTTGGTGACTGCTAGAGTTACACTGTAGAGAAATGCCTTTTGTTATCAAGAACTAGCTGAGTCCCCGTTTTATCTCCAGATAAACTTACACGGTTTGTTGACTTGTATGTAAATGGTGTTTAGTCTCTGTAGCTTATCGCGCGTGTAGCCTAACTTTATTCCTAATTGGGTAATAACCTCAACTCCATTCTTGGTGTTTGATCCCCGCACTTGTTCCTGTCAGTGACTCTGTTCTCCGTTGCATCCGATTGACGATACTGGTAATTGTGCTGTTTCTATCTTGGGGTTTCATTTTAATCAGTACGAAGTGCTAGATCGGCAAAGCTGTTCTTATAGCCTGTAGAGAGTCGAGCGCTACCGACCAAGTCACAACCAGTCAAGCACCCGTCCCGATACCATCCGATCTAGACTATTCCAAATTCATACACTCTCAACCATGTCTGTACTATCACACGATATTCAATCCAGGCTTCGTGGTATTATCGACGAGTACACAGCTGGGGGCACCGAATGCAAGATTCCAGGCTTCGTGGTATTATCGACGAGTACACAGCTGGGGGCACCGAATGCAAGATTCCAGGCTTCGTGGTATTATCGACGAGTACACAGCTGGGGGCACCGAATGCAAGATTCCAGGCCTCGTCTACTCAGCGTTCAGAAATGATGGCGAACCAATCTTTCAGCATTATTCTGGCTTGAGGGGAGTCACCTCAGAAAGCCCCATGTCAGAAGAGACTATCTTCTTCATAGCATCTTTCACAAAACTGGCGACTTCAATCGCGTGCATGCAACTCGTCGAGCAAGGGAAATTGCGCTTAGATGATGCGGATCAAGTTGAAGCCATCTGCCCTGAGCTACGGAACGTCAAGGTGTTGACTCGGAACGAGCATGGGAAACTTGAGCTTGTTGAGAAAGTTAGAGGAATTACTCTTCGGATGCTTCTCACTCACACAGGTACGACCTAAATCACTCAGTGACGGAATATGAGCACTGACGATTGGCCAGCTGGCTTCGGATACGCCTTTGAGGATGAGAAGCTGGCCGAGTCTAGTCGCCCGATTGGCTTTGATGACTTCTCGGGAGAAGCAATTGACACAGCAAATCGACCTCTAGTGAACCAGCCTGGAGATACGTTCCAATATGGTGTCTCGATGGACTGGGTTGGTATGATAATCGAACGCACGTACAATAAATCACTTGAGGAAGTCTTCAAAGAGAACATCTTCCAGCCATTGGGAATGGACCACGTCACTTTCCATCCTTCACAAGAGGACAAGAGAAATCTTGCGTATATGCATCGCAGGAGCCCAAATGGCAGATTGAGTACCACAGATCACTTTTATCGGCGGCCGCTTCTTGCTCGAGATGGCGAGAAGGTTCCGTGTGCAGGCGGTCATGGTTGCTTTGGAAGACCAGCAGAGTTTGGACGTAAGTCGTAAGTTCAGATGCCACTCATCCTGCTCGTCGTCTCGCTCATTGTATTACAGGAATTATATCACTGTTGTTGAACAACGGCGTGGATGCAAAATCAGGAGTTCAACTACTCAAAGCTGAGACTGTCAATGGTAAGTTCATCTCTGGTAGATACTCCACCCAGCCTGCACTGACATATTTCCCTAGACATGTTCACTGATCAAATCCCCGATAAACCACGCTTCAGCAACCTCAGCGTCCCCGTGGCCAAGCCAGAACTGGCAAATCCAACCCCCTTAACTCCAATGCCGGATGATCACACTGAAGGCTGGGGCTTATCATTTTCTATCAATCACTTCCCAGAGTCAACTGGTCGTGCAGCTGGGTCAGCATCTTGGGAAGGGTTGGCTAATCTCTTCTGGTTCGCTGATCGCAAGAATAATATCGGCGGTATTATTGCCAGCCAGATTCTTCCATATGGCGGTAAGTCAACCAGGTGAATTGAAGGGGTTCTTTGCTGACTCAAAGCCCAAGACGCCATGGTGCTGGAGTGCTCGGAACGGGTAGAGACGGAATTATACAAGGCGTTGCAAGCCTAGATACAATCAGGTCCCTTTTGTAAAGATGCTTTGCTCTGTTGATAGAGACCTTTGCTTTCAAGATCACATCATAAGTATGTTCTCTTCGCTTGATCAACCTGTCTGTACAATTGGAGATGCAACTCGGGCATACCAAGTCACATCCCATTATTAAGGGTACTCGATGAAAGTGAAACCTCATATCCCCGAGCGTTGTTAAACCTCGCGTACTGCACAGCCTCGTGGAATGTTGAATTCACTGTTTTTTCTCCCTAGAGGGTCATCAATCTTGGCTGGAGCCTGTTGGCCCCACACCGGCGGTTGCCGGCCAGATCCGCACCAATAACCAACGACGCATAAACGCCCTGTAAGGTAGTCCAGGTCTCACATTCCTGACATTGCTGCTTGCTTATTGGACATAGCTTTATAGTCAGCGTGGCGAATGCGGCATTAAATAAGCGACCGCATGCCCTTGTTACCAAGCTCATTTCCGCCCCCTCTGTCAATAGTACTTACTTGTTCGGAGTAAGACGCGGCGATAATGGCAGATGGGCTCAGTGTTGCTTCTGGGGTATTGGCTCTGGTGACGTTCGCCTTTCAGTCGAGCACTGTTCTTTACAAGACTGTCCGCAGTTACAAAACCCAGGACGCCAACGCGCGCGCACTCAAAAATGAGCTGAATGATCTCACTGGAGTGCTGCACTCGCTCCTCGAGACAGTTACAAATTACCCTGACCTCAATTTCGACTGTCTTGAATTACCCCTGCTACGCTGTGGAAAGACTTGCGAGGAGTATGGCAAGCTTATTGCTCGGTGCACAAAACATTCTAATGGGACCCGGCCAAGTTTCCGGGACTGGATTGGCCAGCAGTATCTGAAGGGTGACATCACAGACTTTAGAGACATGCTTGCGGGATACAAGTCCACTATTAATATAGCATTGGCCAATGCAAATATGTGCGGTTTCTCAATCAAGGTCAACGCATGGAATCAACTAACTTTACTCCCATAGAACTATCACGGCTGTTACACGCAATGTCATCGACGAATACAAGGACATGATAGATGATACAACCGCCGACCTCCAAAAGCACATGCAGCGGCTCGATGAGAGAGCACGTAGCCTGGCCGTCCCTCCGGCTGAGAGCGTCGAGTCTGACAGCACTGACTGGCTTGCTCTGTTCGAAGAGAAAGAAAGCACACGAAAGGGGCTCCAGATCTGCACTGAGCTATCTTTGCACATCGAGGCACTCGAATCAACATCCAGCGAGAACCCACAGTTCTCCAAACAGCCTTCGGCAGATAAATATATCAAAAGTAGTCTAAGTTCTGCCAAGAGTTCCATTAGTACGTTGGAATCGCGTCTCAGAAGCCACGGAAGCGAAATCGATAAGAGGATGGATGCCATGAAGCTGAAAACGGACCTGTCTGAAGATGACATCAACGAACTGGCACAACTACGAGAGACCAAGGAAAGCATCCATCAATGCATGAACGTGGTTGCTCATGCCGGCGAGGATTTGGCCAAGGAGCGAGCTAACGTCTTTGAAGACATCACAATGGCTGACAATGCGTACGGTATCACAGTTTCAACCGTGAAGGATCTGGTGTTCGCAAGGCGAGTCAATGTGCAAGGCCAGGCGCGTTATGTGGGTGGGCAAATAGACGAGGCAAGCTATAACGCAACCATCACCGCACTCACCGACTTGGACCGAGGAAGCGTACACTATGGCGGGCGGGATACTTCATCGGTGTCTTCGAAAGACGAAGTGGCCAACAAGGCCATGATATCCCGAGCCTTTCTTGACCGTCATGGTCCTGGCGTTAAACTTGAACCGTCTGGTGTGTCTGCCAAGCCTTCTGGGTCAACTCCATGAGGGTCACAGTAACCACGAAAGCTTGGTTTCTGTCAAGAGTAGTAGTAGTTTGAGATTAAATTACAAGAGATTTACGAAGTAATAGGTCATAGATATCATATTTGTATATATTTCTTTTGCCTAGGTCCTATCTCACTATTATACAGGGACTATCTGTAGGTTCAACTCTGCTCTCTTGAAAGATGAGATTACTCGAAGGACATGGCAGAGGCGTTGCTTGAATCTCGTTCTGTGCTAATCCCAGATCAGGTAAGAAGCCATTGGGCGGGGTTTCGGTAAGTGCCGCCATTTCTGAGCCTACTAGCCTCAGTTGGAAATTGGCTATTACCTCAAACAGCACTTGGAGAACGACGCAAGCGCGCTTTTCTCCTTTCACTCTTTACGCATACTACATAGCCAAGGCGGTTGAACAATCCGTAAATCTGAAGGTCATATCATAGCCTGACGCAGTGACAATATGGCACCTCAGTCCGAGGAGCGTGACGCTCAGTTCAACGCCCTCATTAATGTCCTACACAGTGTCAAAAGCGACATTTTCGATCCCTTCACCATCACTCGAACATACTATGAGTCTGCAGGAGTTCAAATCGGTGTCGATATTTTGATACCTCGCCGCCTCAAAAGCCAGAACCCACCAGTCATAGTCAGGATTCACGGCGGCTTTTTGGTATGCAAGCTTCATTTTGGCACTAAACATTGAACTGACTTCTTTACTAGATAACTGGCTCCAGTTTGTTTCCTGCTTGGTTCTCCAAATGGGTCCTTGACTTTGCAGAGGAGCAAGATGCCGTTATCATCAGTCCAAACTATAGACTTCTTCCTGAGGTGAAGGGCCGGGATATCATTCATGACATGGGCAACTTCTGGAATTGGCTGCATTCTGGAGGACCTTCCCGTCATCTTGCAGCGATTGGGCAACACAAGCTTCAACTGAACCTTGCCAGGACCCTTCTTGTAGGCGAAAGTGCTGGTAAGCTCAGTTTATCGAACTCCATTGTTATCATTCGCTAACGTTCTGGACTTGTCGAAGGCGGTTACCTGGCTCTGCAATCTGTTCTATCAGGTTTTGTCAGGCCCAAGGCAATTATCGCCCTTTATCCAATGGTCGACATGAAAGCAGCTCACTTCACCAAGTATTACGACAAGTCAATCGTTGGTGTGCCAAACTATCCTAACGAAGATGTTGACAAGTTCCTTTCCGTCAATGTTGTGAAGCCCGCAATCACGGAGGCGGATCCACCTGTAAGACTTGACTCGGCGATGGCGGTTGTTCACAATGGACGCTATCTGGAACTTCTTGGTGAGGATCCTGACTTGTTCGTCCTTGAGCGAATTAAGAAGGTGGCCTTGACCTCCTCAAATTATGAAAAGTCTTTGTTTCCGCCACTATTTCTACTTCACGGCGAGGGGGATACCGCAGTGCCTGTCGATGGTACACGGAAGCTAGTAGATTACCTGCAACGGTTTGACCCAAATACACAGATTCACTTAGCTATCAGACCTGGAGACCATGGGTTTGACTTTAAGGCTACCATCGATGAGCCTTGGTTGAGGGAAGGGTTAGATTTTGTCGTCGGTTCATGGCTAGATAGCAAGAGTCTTATATAGACGACAATGACCCAAATAGCTCTTCTCGTCTCTGTCTGAGGTATGACATAAGGAGACTGTAGATGCACCTTGAGAATGAGAGTGCAATTGTTAGCAAACGTGGCCCAGAATATATGGCATCATCTTCTATTGGATTATTACAAGTTATAAAGACAGTGGGTTGAGAGCAATACTCTAATCATGACCCTTCCAAGAAACATTTTAACCACAATCCCTTCCTTCATTCCATTCTGTCCCATTAACCGCTCTTATGCACAACACCAATAATCTTCTCAACAACAGAAGGATCCGAAAGCGTTGTGATATCCCCCAACTGATCCTGCTCGCCCATAACCACCTTCCTCAAAACACGACGCATGATCTTTCCGGACCGAGTCTTGGGCAAATCAACCACCATGAATATCTTCTTAGGCGCAGCAAAGGGGCCGATGTTGTTGCGGACCTGCAGTCTGAGCTCGGCGTGGACTTCTTCCTCCGAGGTTCGGAATGCTTCTTTGAGGCAGACGAAGGCGATGACCGATTGGCCTGTTACTTCGTCGGAGACGCCTACGACGGCGGATTCAGCGACCGCGGCGTGCTCGACCATTGCAGCTTCGATTTCGGCGGTTGAGAGGCGGTGGCCGCTGACGTTGATTACGTCGTCGACACGGCCGCGGATCCAGTAGAAGCCATCTTGGTCGCGGGCAGCTCCATCGCCAGTGAACTACAGAATGATCAGTATTTACTCAGCTAAATCAGATCGGTAAAGTACTCACGTAGTATCCGGGATACACCTTGAGATATGTCTCCTCGAATCGCTGGTGGTCGCCATAGACAGTTCGAGCCATGCTAGGCCATGAGGTCTTGAAAGCAAGAACACCTTCGACTCCGTTGCCGTGGATCTCAGCGCCAGAAACAGGGTCGATCAAGACTGTGTCGATGCCGAAGAATGGAAGACAAGCGGATCCAGGCTTGGTGGGTGTGACACCAGCGAGAGGGGTGACGGCGTGAGAGCCAGTCTCAGTTTGCCAGTATGTCTACTCGAGTTAGTCACCTCCATCGACGGTCATCTGAGGTCAACTTACATCAACAATGTGACATTCTCCCTTTCCAATAACATCGTAGTACCACTTCCAAATCTCAGGAGCAATAGGCTCACCAACTGAACCGAGAACTCGCAGACTGCTGGTGTCATGGTTGACAGGGTCGGATCCAGCTCTCTTCAGCAAGCGAAGGGCAGTAGGAGCGACATAGAAGTGGGTGATTTGGTGGTTCGCAATGATGTCCCAGAAACGGGAAGCATCAGGGAATGTCGGTGTTCCCTCAAAGACAACTGTAGAGACACCCAACAGGAGCGGAGCGTAGACAACGTAGGTGTGACCAGTGATCCAGCCAACGTCGCCGGCGCAGAAGTATCGATCGTTCTCGTGGATGTCAAACACATACTTTCCCGTTGCAGCAGCTCCAACCAGGAAGCCACCAGTAGTATGCAAAATACCCTTTGGCTTACCCGTTGAACCAGAGGTATACAGCAAAAACAGAGGATCCTCAGCGTCCATGGCCTCAGGAGGGATGTAGCTAGGCCACTTGGCAGTCTGTTCATGCCACCAATGATCCCGTCCCTCAGTCCACGAAACCTTAGCACCAGTTCTCTTGAAAACAAGTGTCTGAACACCCTCAAGCGGGCTCAGCGCTTCATCGACAATCTTCTTGATGCCGATTGTTCGACCGCCTCGCTGACTCTCATCAGCAGTGATGACGACCTTGCTCTTGGCGTTGACGACGCGATCTCGTAGCGAACCAGCTGAAAATCCAGCGAAGACAACAGAGTGAACAGCACCGATACGGGTGCAAGCAAGGATGGCGACGAGAGCTTCAGGGATCATGGGCATGTAGATAGCAACCGTATCGCCCTTTCGAACGCCAAGGTCCTTGAGAGCCCAGGAGACCTTGCTGACTTGCTTGAGCAGCTCGCCATATGTGATAGACCGACCGCCATTTCCATCGTCAGTCTCGTGGATGATAGCAACCCTGTTAGGATCCTTGAGCGCATGGCGGTCAACGCAGTTAAACGAAGCATTCAGCTTTCCGCCAAGGAACCAAGCTGGGTTGCCCTCGACTAGCGAGCCGCTCTTGACGGTGTGAAAGTCGTGATCCCATGTAAGGAGCTCACGAGCCAAGTTTCCCCAGAAAGCTTCAGGCTCCCTGATGGAGAGCTGATGCATCTGCTGGTACTCTTCCAAGCCTAGGTACTGTAAGCACGGTAGATATTTCCAGATTAGGATATAACTCACTGCCAATGTGAGGCTTGCTGGGGTGTCCTGAAGACGAGTTGTTAGTACGCAGCTATTTTACAGCATGGGTTCACGCACGTGCGAGCATCTTGTCGGGAAGATCTAACTCAATCTTAGTACAATCTCAAAACGTCAGCAAAACTATGTGAATACGTACACCATTCTTCGCCGTCACCATTGGTGACTGGCTGTGTCGATATGGGTTGACGCATGATGTAATCGTATGATGTACTTTTTTTCGTTATGCAATGAGTTGGGGGGTTGCTGGGAGCGCGTAGTGCGAAGCTTGGAATTTTATCGATATCGTGAAAAGTCGAGGTGACTGAAAGGGGAAAAGGGGTGAGCGGAGGTATTAGGTCAGCAGGATCCACGCACCCTTGTCAGTGTTGATTATGGTGATATGACGCAGTGGGCGGCAGTGGAAATCCTTGCCTTGTGATTGATTCACTTCCAGTCAGAGCACAATTTCGCCGATCCAAGCCGCGGTTCATTTCACGACTCAGTGACTCAGCCTGGCTCAGTGACTCGGCCAAGTATGGAGTCTCGCGATTACTGTATCTGACGATAAAACTTAAGCTTAAGTCCCCTCTATCACCTGCTCTCAATCACTTGACCACCGCTCTTCGGCACTCAGCACTGAATAAGGCAGTAAAATTAGTCCCAATTCTGCCGTAAGATTCTGCCACCGCCTACTATAACCAGTGTCAGCACAACAAGGGAGACCGCGGTATCGGGCCTGTGCCTGCGGCGTAATCTTGGCGATCATTCCACTTATTACCGCAAGTGGAAATAGTGGTCTTTTTTTTTGCCGTCGTAATCCCTAAGACGAGTGATTCCTTGTCATTCATGCATGTACCGCCAGTCTGGTCTGGCAGTTCTTCGCCTTTACTACCCTACGAGGCAACATCACCACGTGGAGTCAGTGAGTGACACGTATTTGGACCCTGCCAAGACGATGCGAAGCTTGTGATGGCTGTGTATTGTATTGAGCCTGAATATCTCACGTGACAGCCGAGTTCAGGGTAACTCATTTCTCTCGTGGTTCAGAGGCTCGTGCTTTTTCGTTTTGTTGAGGTTCCCCAACACGACAAAAAAAAAATTGAGGTCCACTGTAATAAAAATCCAAGCGCTATAGGGTTGGCCGAAGCAGTTGATAACGCCAGGTCATATGATCAACCTCACGACTTGATCTGGCCACGACCATCGGCTACTTTGATGATAAGAACACGCAAGCCAAGACTGTCACGGATCCCGAGGTTGATGCAATTTTGCAAAAGCTTGTGAGTCGCATAACAACTTGTGCATGTGAAAGACATTGCATCATGATGTGATATGATGCTGCAATGTTTCGTTTGCGTTGCCAAGCGTTTTCATCTGCATAGAATCATGCACCTTTTTATCAAACACTATTTTATTTTTGTTTTTAGGATGGATCTAGCTTTCTCGTGCGCACAATGCTTAATGCACTTATGAAATTCCTAGAGCATTCCATATGATCTTCTAGATTCAGAAACTGGCTTATACTGCGACGTGCTGTCTATTCAGGCTTCCTTGCATAAACGACACGCTGTCGATAGAAAGGATGAAACTTTCCAGACCGAATCTCGCGTCGCAATTGAGCACAGTACACAGAAACCTCTTCCTTAGTCCAGCCCAGAACCATGTTAGCCATATACAAAATATAGCCCTCGTAGTCCTGCTCAAGCGCAGCCTGAGCAAACTGTCCAATCTGCTTGAGTCTAGGATCCTGGGGCCAACCTCCAATAGGTGCCTAAAACGATTCAAGTCAGCCACTAATACGAAGAAAAGAATGATGCAGCATACCTTGAAGTCCCAAACCTTCACATCAACAAAGCCTGCTTCCTCCATCCCCTTTTGCTGCAGGTCTTTATCGAGGATCTCAAAAGTGCGGTTTAGCTTTTTCCCGCCCTCGATAAAGAACTTGCCCCATTCGTTGATAGCACAGGTTTCGGTTACAGTGCCATCGTCACTTTCCATTCGAGGGGAGGCCTCATAGCTCTCAACCCAACCGCCGGGCTTGCAAACGCGGAATGCCTCTTTGAACAGGGCGGACCAGTCGCTTATACTTCCATACATATAGCGCATGTGCACGTAATCGAATGAATTGGGTTCATAAGTCCACTCTTGGGTACAATCTTCGATCTCACTAGTCTTGTCAGAACAGCTTGTATAATCAGCCCTTACATGCTACGTACAACTTCAGATTCGGTGGGACCCAGTCAGGTTGGATGGGAGAGATATCTGTCCCGACGACTTCGGCATTGGGATACTCATCGGCGAAATCGCTGTGCCGAGGTCAGTAACGAACAAACGTTCATACGTGTTAAGTCATCTCACATAGCCCAAATACCTATTTCTCTCAGTTAGCTGATGACTTGGAAAGGGTCTCCATAACCTACCAGTCCCGGTTCCAATATCTAGAACTTTCTACAATCTCTGTGAGTATTTTGTTGTAAATATCCAAAGGTTGTATACGAACCTGAATGTCATCCTTCAGAGGAGCTAGATGAAGTTTCCCCTCCAGCGACAGAGACAGGAGGTGGTGACTGTTACCTGTTAGCTTGAGGTCGTATGTATTATCTCTGGCAACATGTGGCTCACTTGATATCCATAGATTCGTTATGATGTTCATCATTCGGTGTCCTGATATACATCAGCCCAGTAGCTCACTCTTGAAAGGGCTTCCATACCAATACTCGGCATTTCCCCGCTCAGAGTGATACGTTCTCCCATGGATAGTGCGATAGTGAAGAATGCTCGAAGAAATTGACTCGGTTGAGCTAGCAACATCATCTCCGACCGCTGAATCAGCGTCGTCAACTCCTGGCGCATCCTACATAATGTCAATGACCGAGCCCAACAGAATGTGATTCCACATACTTCCTCGTTCAAGGTGGCCCAGTGGTTAGGGTTATGGAAATCCTCAGCTGGCTGGGCGGGGTTCTCTGCAGTGGGTGGCTCAGTGGAAGTCTCCTCCGCAGGTGCAGGGGTTGCCTCAGCTGGAGGTGATGAAGCAGCGGCCGCCTTTGGCGAGGTCGATTCAATTGAAGCCTCTGCCATCTTCTGCGTATACCTTGATGATTCTGAGGCAATTCTGAAGGTTGGATGTAATTGAAGACACGACCAAGGCAGCGGAACTGACAACTCAGCAACGTTACAACGCGCTGACCTGACGATAAGAACCCTGTCTTCTCCACCCCACCATGGGCCAAATATCGCCAATTTGCATCTGACATGCCTTTAAGTAGGATTGTCATTTTATTACACGGTATAACTTGAGATTATTACCTCTCTATTACATGCTACGTCACTCCACTAGGTCATGCTAAAGCATGCATGCAGAAATCTACAGTTGTATTGATATAATTAAGGAATTATTACTAATAAATGTGTATAAGCTACCTGCCCTATAGAAGTACCTATAAACATAGTTTCCTCTATAGACTAGGTCTCTAGCAATTAGTAAGTACCGTATTATTAGTATATTAATCTAAAGCTAAAGAAGGACTTATATACGGTCTAAAAAAACATTAGTTATAACAGCTACATCTTGATTCACATGCTCGGGTCAGTTTATCGACGAAATGTCAACGTCTAGCTGCTCAATTAGTTTCTAGCTAAAGTTTAAACTACAACTTCCAGAGTAAAAAAAGCCGGCTTCAACAATAGCAACAAGCTACATACAATGTATAAACCGCTAGTTAAATCAAGATAGATACGGCAGTGTTGCCAGGATCCAAGACCATGTAGGGAATAGCGCCCTCATCCATCCCCTTACTCGTGATAAGGAACTCAACCTCGAGTTTCTTCAAGTCGAGATAGAACGCCTCACTGAACTTGCTGATACTCTTGTCCACATCACTCTCTCCAGACTTGTGTGCACGCCACTGCGACTGCGCAAAATTGATCAGACTGCGCTCGCTGGGTACCTTGAAGCTCAACAGCCAGGGGATTTGAACGGAAAGTAGCCATTCCCTTTGACGATCAGCTGGTAGGGCGTCGAGAAGGTTTTTCTCGGTGTAGTTCTTGAGATCGGCAAGGGACGTCGGCAGTGGGTTGCACAGAGTGGAAGGTTTGGCGAGGACGAATGACTGATAGAAGCTCTGTAAGTAGTTGACGGCGCTGTGGAATGGAGCGGCGATGTGGATTGACATAGTCAAAGCATCACAGAGCTGATCAAGAGTCGTGATAGTTGGGAAGGTCTTGATCCAACCACTTGTCTGCATTTCCTTGCACCACTCTTTGACGTATGGGTCTTCTTGAACCATTTTGTCGGCAGTTTTCTGGTCATAGTACATCAAGAGCATCTTCATGACATACGAGCGAATGGCATTCCACATGGAAACCATGTTCTTGGCGTATGCGTAGTTCTTGTACTTCTTGTCGGCGAGGCCCTCAGTAGTACTAGGGAATCCACGCTTAGACAAATCGTTGGGGACGTAATTGTTGACAAAGTCAAAGTTCTCAAACTCGTATTTGACGTATGAGTACAGCGCATCTGGGCTGACGCCAACAAGATCCTTGATTACTTGTGGAACAAGTGTCTCTCTTGCAGCAGCATTAAGAGATAGAGTCTTGTACCAGTGAGGCTGAAGAATCTTGAAGATCGTGTGTTCCATAGGAATAGTACGATGGGTTGCAACAATCAAGGCCTCTTCGATCAAGTGAGCCCGAGTCAGGTGCACACCAACCTCGTGACGAATCCAGTCTGAAACCTGGGCACAGGTCTTTGCATATCGCCACGGGTAGTCGTCCTTCTCCTTCACAGACGAGTCAGAAGGATCCTTGCGCTGGTTGAAAATGGTGACCGAGTCTTTCATGCTAGCCTTGTAGTCACACACAATGGCAATTGGGTGCAACTTGCCATCGTCACGGAGCTGATAGAGAGTCACTGCTGAACAAGCCCAATTCTCGTCCGAAGAAGGCTCCTTGTGCTTTAACTCAGCATCAGGCTTCGCGCCAAAAGCCTTTCGGAAGTAGCGGGTGTCTTGCACGAAAAGCGAAGCAGAGTCAATAGTGGGAAGAGTCTTGGCCCAATAATCCCACCCATCACGCTTTGCGGTCTCGATGAACTCGGCAAGGAGGTCCTTGGGGACCTTTTCGATGGTAGTGGGGTTGGTGCCAGTGAAAGACTGGTCGGCGAAACGGCGATCGCTGAACCAATCAGGCAAAAGGCCGATATTGCGTCCTTGTTCAATATCGGTTCCTGATTTCCGATGTTCTGCGTTGTACTTGACAAAGGCGTCAATCGTGTTTCCTGCAGTCGGAGCGCCGGAGATGTTTCCGGTTTTAAGGCCAGTAATCCAAAGGGCTGTCTTGCCCAAAAAGGTATCTGGGATGATCTGCTTGATTATCAAACCAGTCTCAACGAGGCCGAGGGCGTTGAAGATTTTGCTCTCTTGTTCATTTTTGGGAATTGTCTGCAGATGGGGAGGATATCGAGAAGGCTTGCCATCTTCTGTCGGGTAGGCCGACCATTGAAACAACTGTTTCTTTTGGCTGAGGTCTACATAGCGAGGCAGGGTAGGCTCAACTTGCAGAACATCAAAATACGACTCGTAGCTGAGGACGTGAGTATATATCCAGTCATCACTATGAATCAGCGGGTCTTACCTTCGCTCAATTCGGCCATATGCGTGAGTTAGTGCAGCTTGAGTGCCAATATAGGTACCCTTCACGATGTTGCCCTTGCCAATTTCTGGCTTCGCCAAGAGATCTTTCTGGGGCTTGGCATAGATCTTGAGCTTCACGAGCTCGCTGTTGAAAACACCAGGGTCTATATCGGAGAATGGCGCATCTTTGATACTAATGCTAGCCTCCTTCTTCTTCTCATCGAGCGAGGGATGCTTGAGAATGTCACCTGGCTTAGGCGCAGCTGGTATAGTTGGCGGAAGACTAGGCAGAACGACGGTGGTTGCCATTTTGAGGAGACTGAAGAGGAAAAAGAATATAACTTGAGTAAAGTGGGCTGTGAGAGGTTTGAAGATAGAAGGGATTGAATGCCAAATGACCGGACTTCTGCTGGTATTTTATAACTGAATTTCATAGATGCCTATCAGGGAACATAGATAGCTACCGATTACAACTCCTCCATACCATTTCTGTATACTGAGACTCGTTTGATTTCATGCCAAGATGGACAGAAGCGCTTTTAGGAAAGACCTTGGCTTGAAGCTGAAAGCTGAAGAGCCGGAATAGCTTCCCCTTACGGGCCGAGACCCCATATTAATGGACACAGAAGCAGCCATCATGCCATATTAACTAGCTGCTCGGTTCTAGAATCTTAGCGATAGGTAGCTAAGCGCTGGGGTTGATCGTGTCGGTACGGATACGTCCGGATGCTGACTAGAAGCTGCAAATGTCTCAGCCTCGGAGGGAAAATGGGAGCTGAAAAGTGTTTCGTTGACCCACAGCCGTTAAATTTAATAATACGCTGCATCTGACTGGTCGCAGGAAATGTGATAGTATCATGGCAATAGTGCTACTACATAAGGCCGACTGACAAGTTTACAAAATACTATTGAAGGAATTGGCACCCTTTTCCATATCTCACATCTCAGTCATTACAAACAAGCGCATATCCCATGATCCAACTACCAAGTCCAGCCGTGTTTTAATACAGAACCGTCAACGCGTACATTAAACTATTAAGAATAGTGTGCTTCCTTGCAGTGCATAACTTTCAATAGCGTGGCGCGCTCCATAATTACGAAGCATGCTGAACTGCGGCTCAGCGGGACCCTAGATAATCTCAGCCCGTAACCTGTCCAGTCACCACCGTCGATCTAAGACACCCTTCACCGCTTGTCCTGAGGCAGAGTTTCAAACTTTAAGGGGTCTCCAGCAGTTGAGGTTGTGATTCGTAGCTAAAACATGGATTGTAATCGCTTGTGGATTATCTATCTCTCCAACTGCCTTTTGCAAGCTGATAATGATCTCGTGATAGAGGCATCAAACTTCACGCCTGTGCAGGGTGAGGCCCGACCCATGCTAAGCGACCCCAATAGCGCGCGATGTATTTGCAATCCAGACCTTGATGGCAACCCGAACCTTTCCCCTTTCGTCGAGCGAGGCTGGGCTGAAATCCCCTATAAGTTTAGCATAATAGGTAGTCTAAGACATTACGCATTTGGCTTGCAGATTTCCTCTTTGAGATTCTACGGGAACTATGAGGGATTATATAAATAACATTTTCTTCAAGTATATAGATAAGGGAGAGTTAGACCGAGATTGAGTGGCTACAGCAGCTAGTTACAGCTTGGTTATATAATAGAATCCTCTAGTTTGGGACTTTCTTTTAAGTCAACAAGCAAACCAGTTACTTATCGATTATTAGGCCCGTAGATAGGGATTTACAATCTTAAGAACTGTAGTTAAGAAGCAATACAGTAGGTCATAGGTTCGTAATTGTTTGCCTGTGACTTTGGTCTTTCTCTGCCTGAAACAATAAGGAAATCTCAGTGATATTAGGCTGGTATAGAGATTACTTAATGTTATAAGTTATTCATAAGTTCATTGATATCACCCCTAACATACCAGGTTCTCACAAGACTACTGAAAGAACTTCATTACCCCGTCGATACTATCCGCACCAACGTTCTGAAATAACGCCTGCTGAGCTTGTTGATGGGCAGAGGCTATGCCCACGGTGACTGGCCGGGACCGTAAAACAGCATCTCCGATATCACCTGCGACCAGTTGCTTCGCTGAATCGTAGCCTTCCATGCGGTGAACTGTGTCGCTGGTACTCGCAGGTGCAGCGTCTACTACACTATAGCACACCCTCAAGCACTGTTGTAGAGCGACCGCGTGTTCATGCAGGGCTTCCATCACAACCCTGTTATGCTCGGCGAGCTGTACGGTTGACAGCAACCGGAGGCTTACTTCTAGACCCTCGATTCGGCCAGAGATCCCACTTACCGCAGTTATGATATTGGTTTCGAGATTCTTGTAGGCTTGCCGATTCTGATCGGATGATGTACTGCGGTTCAGTATCTGGTTAGCTTCGATCTTGTCCGTAAGGTAGAGCCTGATGTAACCATTGACTTACAGATTTACTAATCCCAAAACAATATTTATCGTCGTCTTGTGGGCGGCGAGACGAAATTGAAAGGCCTGGATGCCCTTTTCTTCGAACTGGAGTCGAATTTTGTCCCTCCAGCTAACATGATCTTCGGTAGAATGCGATGTTATCTGCATAACCTTGGCACTGAAGTCGTCACAAACCTCGCAGCAAGCTACCATGCAAGGCTTGAGGTTCTGCAAGCATTTTCTCATTTCGTCTGACAGGCTCTCGTCGTCGGCCTTTCCCAGTGCATCCTTGAGAGATTGCAGAAGCTGTTCGAGGGAAGAGAGATCTGTATGAAGATCACTCAAGGTTTTTGAGGCGGTCCGAAAGCCATCGATAAGTTCGTATAGTCGTTTGCTGCTCTTGTATGCCGCATCAGCGATCGTGATTACGGTGGCAGCTAGCCCAACAGCTTCAGCGGCCATCGCGAGGGTCCAACAAGATTGTTTGATTACAGCTTGGTGGGATAAAGCAAATGCCCATGATCAGACCATGCAAGATTTATATCTCTGGAAGGTTGCGGGAAGCCTGGTAAGCTGATACCGGCGGTATCGTTGCCTGAAGTGCGGGGGTTGAAAATGGGCAGTGCCTTTGGATACCAAAGTCCCACGTGGCAATGCAGGCTTATGCAGACTTTTTTTCAGCTCTCGAAGGCTGAACGAGTCTGTGTCGTAAGATTTCACCTGAATATGAATGTCTTCAAATTAAATAACATCAGACCTGGTTTCCAATATCTCCGTTAACCCCCACTTGCGTTCAGATACCTCATTTGTCCTCCGATCAGGTCAACAGACACTATAGGGCAGTATGGCCAGTCATAACACCAACTCCTTTCTCACTCTGCCTTACATACCCGCCGTGGAGAGCTTCTTAGGGAGAGACATAGACCCTGTTCCAGCATCATCTGTCCAACCTGTCAATAACTACACTGCAAGAGAAAATAGCAAACAGCTTATTATAGGGAGCGTGAGCACTATACCCACGCTGCATTTGCCAGATTTCGGCTTCCTGGAGGACAGTGATGTAGGTCCCACAACACAATCAGACTGTCGCGTATGCTGAAGAATTTGAGCTAGATCAGAACAATCCATCGCCACACCTTGCAGCTTCTAGCCATCATTCAGCACGCTACTTCACATTGCCGGTCTTTCATCGAAGCTTCGTATTTACCAACAAATTATGCCCAATACTTGGTACACAGTCCCCACTGTAACAACTTAACTCTTCTCAATGGCCCATTGACCAGCTGCCTGAGGTTGATTCACAATTTTTTCCAAAACCGAGCACCGAGGTCTAGTACCGTGCAAGCTTTGCAGAAAGACCTCCAACGGGAGCTGGAATTACTCGTGTTGCGTTTATGGTAAGTCACTACCTCAGAGAATCTGTTATGGCAGTGGTGCGCACAAATGCTGACATCTGAAGTCGGATCTTCTCTATGAGCCACCATGATCAAAGCTTGAGAGACGAAACCTGGCTGCCGACACGAGAGATTCAAAATTTCTATCAACAGATGGACTTAGCGGTTCGCGAACTACTCGACTGCATATCACTATGCGCTCTCAAGACTTGCTCTATTCGAATTCTAAATGGCAGTCGAGGAGTGGTCGATCTGCCAATTAAGCTCCTTGACGCGAGCCAGAGTCTCATTCTTATTCCCCCAGGTCTCTGTACATCT
Organism: Fusarium fujikuroi IMI 58289; assembly: GCF_900079805.1. Taxonomy (NCBI): domain Eukaryota; kingdom Fungi; phylum Ascomycota; class Sordariomycetes; order Hypocreales; family Nectriaceae; genus Fusarium; species Fusarium fujikuroi. Next base: position 78,660 of record NC_036622.1, on the reverse strand, counting down.
AAACAGGTGAGTTCTTACTTTAATACAACGAATAAGCTTACCACTTATGTATTGGAATTGGCAGAAGTTTCATAATCTCCTACGGATTATTCTTCGCCGTCAACCGTGGCACGCCAAGATCGATCAAGAGGAGTATGTATTGGAGGATAAGGAACTGACAACTGATATCGGAACTGAGAATTGGGACACTAAAATGCTTCCAGGAGCAGAAATATTCATGACTATAATCTCAAACCATAAAGGGGCTGTCAGCGATACCTGCTGCCCGAAATGTCGTGCAATAAACATCGTGAAGATGTCTGAAGGGAAAAGAGTCAAGTGGTAAGTCGGACCAAAGAATGGCCTTATTATATAAAGTGGTTTTAACCTTTTCATTTGATAGCCAGAATTGCCATGTCATCTCTAACTTCGTCGAGACCAATCGCGTCGTCAAGTTGCCGGAAGATTACGCGGATTCTCCTACAGAAGAACCGTTGTTAGAGAATGCTTTTCGTATACGCTATCTTCATGAGAAATCTTTGACCCCGATCAGCCGCAGAGCTCCCACCGCCGACGACCGGACCTTCCTTGGGCAGGCTTTCACCCAGTTTTACTGCGGCGACTTCTCCGACTTTCTATACCCACAGCAGCATAACTTATACCACGCCCAGCTCCTCCAGTACAGCAATTTCATCACGCCTTGCAGGGGAAGCCATCCACAGATCCCGCAGCTCCCACACACCATCTCTGCTGTGCAGGCCGCGCGCAGGGTGCCGCTCAGGAACGCATCTGCCAGTAAGGTGACCACAGGAGAAGGGCACAAAAACAGATGAAAAAGAATAAAACCTTTTCTTGGCGACGTTGCGGCAGGATTAGCAGAGGATTTGGAACAAATCCAGAAGACCAACCAAGTAGCACTCAGCACTACGCACCAGATACCAGCATCAGATCGACACTTTGGTACTATGCATGTGCTTCACCAGCCTAGGCCTTATATGCGAACGCTGTCGTGATTTCACCTGCGAAGAAGCAGGATGTGACGAGAAATTCCTCGTCGAGGTCGACTGTAGAAGAAAACACTCTTGGAAGGACCAGGCAACACTTGCGAGGCGCAAAGGCCTTTGATCTTTCAGGGCAGGTTTGGTTTTGGAGACCCAGCGCTTAAGTCCAGTCGGGATCGAGATGGACTTGCTGAGCGGTTAGCATTGAGGCATTTGAGATGGAAAGCGCTACATTGTGGGAGGACTTGCCATCTATTGTGGTGAAAGGTGTCTGCGATTATGCAAACTCTCATAAGAATAAGGGATGGCAAGACTTTGCTGCGGTAACGTTGGCTTGAGTTGTTAAAGCTTTGCTAAAACGATATATCATAACGGATAAATAGATTCTGATACTCCAGGCTCATAGTATATCAAGTAATTCAATTGGACAGTATTAATGCCACCTCTATCTTCTCTCGGCCGGATTAAGCTCTCAGCCACAGGTCTCAGCGGCAAATAACACTTCTAGCTCACAACTGTTAATGCCACCTCAATACCTGGAAATCCTAAATACCATCTGCGTTTGTCAGTCCCCAGAAGTGAACCATTTTCCTACAGTAAACATCCGAGGCAGTGAATGGAAACGCCAACGTAGTTCTCGGTTTTGCCTTGACACTATTGCGACATGAGCATCATGAACTTCGGAACGGGCCGATGATGGCATTGGATGCTATGAAGGATGGTTTGAGCAGTAAACTTTACATTCTTGCCGTATATCCGAACTTCATGGGTGAGGAGCATGGAAAGATCGGAAATTTTGTTGTGAGTGTACACTGATCAACTGTCAGGTCCAATAGTACACTCGATATGAGAGGTATATTTGAATCGAACACATCACAACTTCATCGTACTTCCGAAAAGTCTTTCGTCTAAAAGCTTCTCAGACAGACAGCGGTTGCATTAAGCACAGGAGAAGGTTGAGCCTCACGATATTTTCCGACATCAATTGAGGACTTATGGCATAACGGCTGGGATTCAATGACATGATCTGATGAGAAAAGGGAGGATGAGAAGAATAAACTTAGTTCTGGTCACAGATAATGAACCGCAGCTGATAAATACGCAATGCGTCCAACCAGACTCGAAACACGGCGCATGAAAAGGAGCCTCAATGCAACGCAACACAACAAAACCTTGTGCAATCCCAGCATCGGCAAATTCTGTGACACGGCAGTTGTGATACACGCGATACGCCTGCTGTGATGACGACGTGCACACTCTGCAATCTATCTCTCATCCGCGAACTCCGAATGCCGCAATTCCTCTGTGCGAATGAAGACTCGTTATCGTCGCCCGTCTGCTTACTTTATCTGCGTTATCATTGCTCTCCCGTTCACATCTGCCGACGACATTTATTAGCTCCAACGCAGGCATGTCGCAGGGAAAAACTCTCCTCGCCTCGTTTTCCCAGTAATACGCTGTAGGTATATAATTATGATGACATTTATTTACCAAACCGCAAAAGTGTGCTCGGATATCTGCATCAGCTGTATTTGCCGTGTTTACTTGCCGAGCTGGTGGATCATTTTGTCCCCAAATACCCCAGAATGACCTGTGGGGGCAAACCTGGAGTACCCGAAGACCGAGACTGTCATCAAGATCTGGTCTAAGGTGGAAAGCGATATAAGAAGAGAGTGTGCTAGATAGAAAAATAAAGAAAATAAACCACTCCAGTGCCTTCTTCAACAATTCTTTAATTTGTGTGCCCTTTTTTGTGCCTTCAACATGCACAGTGGCTTGGTTGAAACGCTTCTCAGTGCCCTCGCCCAGCATTGGGTGTTGGTACTTACATCACTGACTGTCGCGTGGCTGGTCAAGAACAGATATCACCATGGTCTAAATAAATACCCCGGTCCCTTTTTGGCGTCTTTGACGGATTGGTGGCGCTTCTGGGATGTTTATGGGCAGAGACCTGAGGTGACGCTGCAGAAACTCCATGCTAAGCATGGTGATATTGTCAGATATGGACCAAATGCTCTATCATTTGCAGACCCTGCTGTTCTCAAGTCCATTTATGGTCTCAGCAAGGGTTATGTCAAGGTATGTCATTCACTTGGCAATAGAAACTTCATGCTTACTGTCTTCAGTCCGACTTTTACATTGTACAACAATCCGTGGTCAAGGGCCACCGTCTCGCATCTCTCTTCAGCACAACAGACAATGACTTCCACTCCCAATTCCGCAGATGTGTCAACTCTGCCTTCTCCATGAGCGCACTCGTTCAATACGAGCCCTTTGTCGACAACACCACCAAATTATTCTTGGAACAGACCGAAAATCTCTTCGCTAAGAGGTCTGATGTCTGTGACTTTACACAATGGCTTCAGTTCTACGCTTTTGATGTCATTGGCGAGATCACTTATAGCAAGAGACATGGCTTCATTGAGAAGAATGAAGACGTTGAAGGTATTGTCGCGTACTTGGGCAAGCTGTTCCTCTATGTTGCACCTGTAAGCCATCCATTCATTTATCCAAGCTCTTACTAACAGGTCTCAGATCGGACAAATCCCCTTCCTCGACCTCATCTTCCAGAAGAACCCTATCTACCTCAAGCTCTCCCAGTGGGGTCTTTTTGACTCAACAATCGCCGTCGCACGCTTCGCCCGCGCCCGCATGGCTGAACGTCTCATCCCTGAGCTCAAGTCGGTTGATAGCCTTCCCACTAGCAACCTCAAGAAACAACCCCTAGGCCAAGACTTGCTCTCCAAGTTCATCGCCGCTCGTGAAGCCCGCCCCGAGTTCATGACAGACACTCTGGTCCAGACCATGGCTGTATCCATGGCCTTTGCAGGTTCAGAAACTACAGCTATCACCCTCTCCGCCGTCTTCTACTACCTACTCCGAAACCCCGAGTGCTACCAGAAGCTCAAGAAAGAGCTTGATGAAGCTGCCAAGGCTGGTGTCTTTTCTGACTACGAAACTGGTCTGGTCACTTTCTCCGAGGCTCAGAAGTTCCCTTACCTTCATGCCTGTGTTCAGGAAGCTTTCCGCATGCACCCCGCACCAGGTCTTCCCCTTGAGCGGATCGTTCCTCCCCAGGGAGCAGAGATTGGAGGCGAGTTCATTAAGGGCGGCACAATCGTCGGTGTCTCAGCGTGGATCATCCACAACCGCCCAGAGATCTTTGGAAACGACACTGATGTGTACCGGCCCGAGCGCTGGTTGCCTGATCCTAAGCTTGACGCTGAAGAGGAAGATAAGCGTATCAAGAAGATGACTGGTATGATGTTCCAGTTTGGCATGGGTAGCCGAACATGCATTGGCAAGAATATTAGTCTACTCGAGATCTACAAGGTTGTGCCAAGTCTTCTAAGACGATTCGAGGTAAGCTTAACTCATCCCGCGCTTTGATGGAGTCAACACTAACAAGAACCAGATTAACTTTGAAGACCCAAGCAAGGAGTGGAGGATCATCAACGCCTGGTTCGTCAAGCAGACAGACTTCAACGTCAAGTTCACACGGAGGGAACTAGTACAGCCAGAATTCTCAGAGAAACAGGAATGAATTGTATAATGAATTGTAATGACATAGATTGTAAAAGTTTATATCACTTATAGATAGTTCTAAGCAATGCTGCTACTCTTGATGATGGTTCCGAAAGCATCGCCAATCTCGCTCAGTGACACCTTGACCAGCTGTGAGGCGTCGACGCCAGGGATGTCACGGTCACCGACGGCATCTTCGGGGATGATGACGTCAAAGCCAAGCTCGTCAGCTTGACGCGCGGTAGTTGAGACGCAGACATGGGCCTTTGCATGATTAGTCTTGCTTCTCAGTAATGCAACTCAGTGACTTACCATGTAGCCTGTAAGAACAACCTTCTTCTTCCCAGTCTTATCTAAGACGCTCTGAAGATCCGTCTTGGTGAATGAACCAGGGAAGTTCTTGTGGATAACAGCCTCGCCATCCTTAGGCTTCAGCTCGTCAAACTCCTCAGCAAGCTTAGTACCTGGGGTGAATACTGGCGCGCCCTCTGGTGTATCATGGACAACATGCACGACACTCCCATTCGCAGCTCGGTATTTCTCCAAAAGTCCAGCGATGACTTTGCGCGACTCAGCAGCGTTGGCCACTTTGAGCTGTCCCTCAGCGTACTCGTTCTGCGCATCGATGATGATGAGAACGCTGTCGGAGGGGCTAGCCGTAGAGGCGGGAATGCCAACAAGGTCGCGGAATGAAGTTGCTGAGGCCATTTTTACTGCTGATTATGTCGTGAATAATGAGTGTTTTTACAACAGATGCGTGTGTCTTTATATAGTGGTTAGGTCATTGACATGACCCCTCACCTGAAGCAATGGGTAGACTTGATGATATTCCCATTACTCAGCAGCCAAGGTCGAATTAAGGTAAATGATCACGTAATTGGAAGGAAAGCCGACAGGTGATTAATCCAGGTACAGCGCAAGATCACCAATTACGCCTTGACTAGGCTGGATGTTGACTGTTGTATCCTTTGGTCCGAAGAGCGATCTCAAATATCATTGGATGAGATCATTGGATTTATGCCCAATTAGTATATTATAGCCGACAGAATGGGTCCTCAATTCCATCCCACTGGTCCATCATCTGCTGTACAGTAATAAGTAACGTTATGATCATTACCGGAAGCTAGAAGTGACTATAATTTCTGACATAACGCTAGTATAGACATATGAAACTTTTCGTGCGATTCGCACTAGTACGATGAGGAGTCTTCTGAAATGATCTCGCCCGCTTCTATGAGTAGTCGATTGTATCAATTATTAGGGAATATTCTAGTCATAGGATGTCCAGCAATTTAACCGTATATTATCCTCCCATCATTAAATCATTTTCTAGTCTACGGCGTAAGGGTATACCCATTTGTCCCATATCCATAAGCACATACATTCCGTGCCTCCCATTTCAAAAAGTCCTCCAAGTCATGATCCAGATTATATCCCATTGGGGGTATTTCCGACTTATCCAAGTCCTTCCCGTCTAGCGAGATCTGGATTGGCATCAATGGACTGATCGGACTTGATAGAGAGCTCGCTGTTGAACTATCGATATCTTCTTGCGTCGCTGCCCATTCCTGCGTTTTTTGGCGTATCATTCTGGGTCGAATTGGTTTTGGCGACTTGAGCGATGGCATGCGGCAGTCTATGGTCGGTCGGATAACTGTGAGGTGTTTTGTTTCGTCTTGGCGTTTGTTGTTTAGGGCGTTGGTGAGGGCTTCGAATGCTTTGTCTGTTTGGCCGGTGATGCACTTGTTGCAATCTGCTGAAGCACTCAATGTGTGTCTGTAATCTAGTGGCGAATTGTTGGTATTCGCGGCTGGAAGATTTGGCATCATTGAGTGCCTTTGTTGGCGTTGTGCCATTCCAGACAGGTCGGTTGTTTGGAGTCGCAGTGGTAATCTTCGTCTGAGTTGTGTAATATTTGAGCCAGCTGATGGTGATTTCCTCTCATCCATACTGCTGTCCCGTTTTATATCCGATCCACCTCTGCTGATAACAGTGAGGAACTCCTCCTTTCCTTCAAAGCTGCTTGGCCGTAGCACGCATGCAGATTGGCTATGCTGGTCCAATGAGGGCGAAAAGGACATGGAATTGCGGACGTCGTGGACTGCAGAAACAGTCTGAATGAAGATGGGTTCGGAATCATCGACGTTTCCGAGCGGTTTTGCCGTCGTCGGCCATTTTATTAGTGAAAGAGCTGGTGATACTGGCCCGGCGCTGGGTAGTTCTGGGCTCTCGAATGACAGGGATGGCTCGCTGTCGGTAGGTGATTTTGTAGCGGGCGTTTGCGATAGCTCGAGAGCCTTGCATCGTTGCTCCCAAAACTCAAGGCCATCGAACCTCTTTACCATTGTGTACTCGGTATATGCTAGCACGATAGTAAATCCATGGAATAAATAATAATGTTATAGTTAGAGGCAAAAAGTAAACATGAAGAAAAGAAAGAATGGGTTCGTTTCGTTGAAATTATACTGAGACAATAACATAATCAAGGGAGCATCCCTAGAAAGGACGAGGGCAAAGCTACTGTAATTAGACACAGAGCCCCATTTGCATTCCGGCACCGTTACGATGTGACGTCCTCGTATTGCGCAGAGCCTAATGGTAGACTCGGCGACACCTACGAGCTACAGGGGTTAATTGATGGTATCGTGACATTTTGTTGTGTGGCTCGTGCCGATTACGTCTGGAACGAGCCGTTGACTGGCTGCACAGCCACGCTCCGCTAACACGAGATAAAAATAGCAGCAATAAACGTGGCATGGTTCTGCAAGCTTGTGCTCCATTGAGCTAGTCACGCGCAAACTGTTCACAGCTGAGTTTTGCTGGGATGAAAAGTATTTAAGATTCTGGTGTCCGAGGAGTCCGACCGGGCTTTATGTGGGAGAGTGGCTGGAGACAACGTTACGTGACTGTCGCCCTGGCTTAGAAACATGACGTAGCGTGACCCTTGGCTACCCTAGAAATCACTGATTCCAGTACATTAAACGGAGAGTTGCCCCTGCAAAAGGCCATTAAATCAGCTCAAAGAGGATGTTAAGCCCTCCTTGGTGCTTAGTTGTTTCGAAAACAACGATTGTGATTTTATAGCAACAGATCTACGTATATGGTTGTGACAAAATGCACTCCAGTTTGTCCCCACGCCATCCCAGGGACCCGAGTCATAGGTGTCATACGATGGGCAAACACAACGTTATGCAAGATACGCGAGCCATCAATTCTCGCGGAGTCTTTACATAGTTTTCGGGTCCCTAGCCTTATTTTTGGGTGGTATTGAATTGTTTTCATACTCAACAGCTCATTTAGCCGTCGGAAGATGCCATTCGCCACCTGGACCATTGTTAGAGGTTTGCTATCTGGGTATCCGTAATCTAGACTGCGACACGGAGCATGATTCACCCCAAACCCAGCTCAAACAAGTACCATCACAAGTTACCAATAGCCAGAACATCAATAACCCTCATCTGATTCCTACTCTTACCGCGTCAAGAGAAAAACTGAAGCTTCCCCGTGGGGCACAAACCCCTCTAGCCGAGAATTCCGAGGCTCACTACCATCCGTCCCACATGGGTCCAGCCCCTTAGCCCCTAGCAGGGGGCGCCTCACTCAGCAAAGACAAGTGCGAGTTTGGGGTAAATCTGGGGTTCAATTCTCCTCTGTTTTCCTGCTCCTCCTCTTCAACCTCGGGTACCACTTTCGTGCTCGTCTCCGCCCTTGCTTATAGGTACCAGGATGAACAACACTCAGCAACCGATTCGCTTCGCCAAGAAGCCTGTCTCGAGGAAGCGCGCGACAAAGGCGTGTCTAAAATGTCGCAAGCGAAAGGTCCGGTGTGATGTCACTCGCACCTCGACGCCTTGCACCAACTGTCGACTTGACGGCTGTGAATGCGTCGTTGCTCGTCGTGCTGATGCTTTGTATGTTATCGACACCATCGCCACTTCTACTCTACTGACATTATATAGTCCCCTTCCTCATCGTAGTGCCTCCGTCGTCTCCGACAATGCCAACCTCATTCGAGACTGCGAAGCCGTCACGGCAGCAGCTTCTTCGACGTCGCCGACTTCGAACGACGATAACCCAACGAGTCCTGTCGACGATGCGACTGCCGTGCTACATATACTAGAAGAGAGCGAATACAAGACATCGGTCGAGCATCAAGAGCGCGTTGACCTTGAGTCGCCCACGACAAACAGTACGGAGGATGTCATCGAAGAGATCAGAGAGATCCCGCCATATACACCCTCAATCATCGAAGAGCCCAGCGAACCGGTACGATCCGAACTCAAAGCTCTATACTCGTCGATGCCCTTCCTTCGGACCCTCAACATGCGCGACTGCGATTTCCACCACCTCAACGCTCAAGGCTGTCTACGCGTCCCGTCCAAACCGATCCTCGACGAATTCATCCGACATTACTTCCTCTACACCCACCCTTTACTGCCTCTTATCAACGAAGCCGATTTCTGGAATGCGTACGACCCCACGCCTAATTCTGCGACAACTGGGACGCCTGTTTCGATGCTTTTGTTGCAATCGATGATGTTTGCTTCGTGCACTGTACGTTGACATCACCACTTTCGTGTTGGGTTGTTCTAACAAATAAAGTTTGTCTCTAAAGAGAGTCTCCGCACGCTGGGATTCGCCACCATCCTTGAAGCCAAGGAGGCTTTTTATACCAAGGCCAAGGTAAATAACATGTGGTATCGTTAGTGAAGCCTTTCTGACATCGATCTAGCTTCTATATGACTTCTCGACCGACCCCGATCCTATTTCCATCGCACAGTCTGCCCTCCTCTTGACCTACTGGTGCCCAACCTTCCGCTCCGGACCCGGCAAGGCGAACAGTAGATGGCTCCGAATCGCTATACAACACGCCAAGTCATGCGACGCCGATAGTTACGACTCTCCCTCTTATGGACTACACATATCACAACAAGATGTCAAGAGGCGGAATATACTTAAACGTATCTGGTGGTGCTGCATTATCCGTGATCGAATCATGCCTCTCTGCGTTCGAAGGAATATCCAGATTACCAGTGCCCATTTCGACTTTGCCAACTGCTCTCCATTATGTTACGATGATCTCGTCGATGAACTTGAATCGTCGCGAGTCTACAACATTGCCACAAAGCACAAGCTCATCCTCACATTAGAACGCCTTACAGAACTTTGTGTCACCCTCACAGACGTCCTGGGTCTAGTTTATCCTACCGAGACATTGCCGATTCTAGATGCGGAAGCACATTCGACAGCGTATGCCCAAGTGCAGGAACACAAGCGGTCGCTCAAGAACTGGGCAGTGGCTACAAGACCACCACTCGCCATCCAAGATTTGACACTGAGTTCAGGAGGATACGAGGACTCTGCAGTATTGTTCACTAATCTAGTCTGGATCTACTTCCAGTAACGTCACCTGCTACCACTTGAAACACATACACTGACATCTCCCCAGCGCCAGCCAAGTCGCCCTCTGCAATTACGAACTCCATCTCGGGCTAATATTAGGTCTCGTCAACCAAACTCCCACCGCATCACACGAAACCCAATTCCTCAAGAACAATAGAAGAGATCTCCGAAACGCCACAAAAAGCATAGCAGAATGCTTCGCCCGACTACATCCCCATCGACTTACTCGTTGGCTACCTAGCAGCGCTGTAGCATGCACAGCTCTCCCGCTTGCGATGCACATGGTCGATATGAAGATGTCCACTGCCTCTTCGGCAACCGAGATATGGGCCCGTCCAGAAGTTGCTTCCAAGCAATCGCGACTCAACGTCCTCATCCAAGTCTTCAGAGAGCTTCACCCCAAGTACGACGGCGTTCATTCTATTTCCAAGACGATCCGGTACTTTATGGAGTGCAGTGATCGCGAGGAACCTTCGCAGATGATGCTCACCAACGATCACGCTGATGTCCTGGCCCGAAGTCCAACGCAATATCTCCGCCTAGCTTTGACCATCGATGTGTGCCTAAGTCAAGATCGCTTGGCTCAAGATAGTGACTTCCCCGCTGCTTTGAGACGTTTCTTCAACAGGAACCGATCCTTGATGCCCATGCTACTAGGACAACCGCAATTTGCACCAATGCCAATGCCAATGACACAACAAATATCTCTCCCCCGACCGCTCTCACCAGCAACTTACGCGAAAAGCTTTTCACGATGGATGGAAGACGATCCCTCCGTGGGTTTTGCCATGCAGATGGGCATAGACATAGGGCCCCAATCGCCCGTAGTCTATGAAGTCGCGGAACGAGCGCAGAAGACATACTCGGAGAGTACAGAAGAGCCATCCCCTGTGTCTGAACAGTCACAGTTCAGTGAGTCGGTAGTGGGTATGGAGACAACTGAGGATCTGCTGCAGCGCCTTCAAGGGGCAGTGAGTTGGGCTCAAAATGATCAAGCTTTGTATTTTGCGCAAGAGATGGGTTTGCTGTCTGATGGGATTGGGTTCAACCAAGGTTATAACCAAGATTATAACCAAGGCTTTTTGTAAAACAACTTGCAAGCGTTGAGATTTAATGACATGACATGAATATATATATAATTATTATTGCTCTCCCTGCCGTACCAGAAATCTTGACGTGACACAACATGCTTGTTACTCAATTTCCACGGGTAAACAGCTTCCTACCACCATTTCCAGTCCTTGCATCTGTAACCGAATGATCGACATGGCTCAGAAGCTCGATACTTACGTCAGAGTATTGTTGCCCTCTATCCCCCGGGTGGGACGAATCATAAGGAGAGTCTTTTGTCCTACCCTTCTCATCCGGCGTCGAGTCCACAGCAAAGAGCGTCACCATATCGTCACCCATCCCCTCCAGCTTCCGTTCCTGACGTCGGAGTACCAGACGAGTATCGCCAAGATGTTTTGACAAAGGTTCTGCGCCAGATGTTTCCGCTGCCGGGACGATAGTGTCAATATCGGGGTTTCTCGTAGTCCGCAGAATAGTTGAGAAAGTAGTCGCATAGGATGCCGATGCAGACTTGATACATAGAAGTCCGATGATGACAATAATCGCAGAAGCCAGTACGCCTAGCCCGTATGCGATGAAGAGGTTGCGAGGCTCATAGGAGAAGGCGATTTGCGCGGTGAGGTAGGTAATGTTACCGCGAGATGCAGTGGTGTCGTTTTGCCTGTAAGTGTTAACAGAGCGTCGATCACAAGAAGCACATGCGTGCACTTACAGTAGCTGGGAGTTACTAAAGAGACTTATCGTCGCATTGGTAAACAGTTGCTCCAATGCATCAGCCATAGAGATATTCCCAATCACAGAATCCGGTGCTGTCGGATGATCTGTTGCCGCATTCACACCACCAAGAACCTGCATCTCTTTGGCATCCATGAGAATAGAGCTCATGATCTGTGTCTGAGTCGCACGCATAACACCATAGTGTGAGATGCCCAGACTTCCAAGTAGCAGCTTGCCCAGAGAGTCCATGAGCGCTATATAAGCGACAGCAGCATTGAACTGACTAGAGCCTGTATCCTGGTTGAGGCCGGCATCGGTGGATGTTACTCCATTTAGTCTTTTGGACTTGTATGTAATGTTCTGCCTGCCGTTGTCGAATATAAAGTTCACGGCATACGACGAGTTATAGAGCGCGCATTCGATCGACTTGTTTGCCAGGATGTAACTGCTTGACGCGGGCTTATCGGGTACGACAACATAGAGCTTAGCCGAACTGGTGGCGTTGGCCGTCTGATCAATGGATGCAACTGTCGAGATGAGAGAATAGTTCATTGCTCCACGCAGACCGGCCAAGGCATAGCCCTCCACAGTCCTGTTGATTGTGTTGCTACTCGGAACAAAACCAACGTAGCCAACAGAATTGCCACAGCAGGTCTCGTTCTTGACAGTATCACCTAGGAGCTTTGCAAAGGTCGCGTTACGGGGGGTATTGCATGAAATCGAAGGGCCATAAAAGTCGATGGAATATGACGAGTTGGGAAATGGTGCTGGGATAGTGAGGATGGAGCCGAGAGATGCCACTGATAATAGCACCCTTGAGACGTAGCTCGAGGGAGCGTAATACCCGACTCCACCTACTCCCGTGAATTGGGCAAAGTTGAGCATGTTGTCATAATCGAGCAGTGGAATGGGAGCATCCACAACTGTGATGTTTGGACGGTCAGAAACCTGGACGGTAAGCGTAGCTGGAGTAATAACTGCAATCAGCGGGAGTGCCCTACAAGTAAATGTCAGTAAGCTGCAGATAATCCGAGCTTCTTACCTACCAAGCTATTATGGCCACTACAGCAAGCGCCGGTGCAGCCGTCCAGAGCTCCCAAGCAGTAAAATCCCAGGCATTATGCAAGACGCCAAAAAGCGAGTTGACACCCTCGATAGTGACGGATCTTGATCTCAGGGTTCGCCATAGTATTTGCGTGTATGCGAACCCGACAGCTGCTGACAAGAGAGCTCTTGCGAGGAACGCTATACCGGTGCCGACGCGGAGAAACCACTCCTGTTGATTTTGACTCTTGATAATTCTCCCGTCGAGATACTGGTAGTAGAGATGATGGCCGATGGCAAGAAGAAGTCCCAGGAATAGACTTCCCGTCATGAGAATCGGGGTCAGCTTATGGATCGCCATGTTGCGGTGTTTGTGGGGCCTTCAATCGTAGTCATCAACAGTCGAGCTGATGATTTCTAGTGACCCCGAGAATGAAATGAACATTAATCTTGCCTAAAAGAGATTTCTGGAGTGAAATCGAGTGAAAAAGATAGCTATATTGAGTTAGATGCTGAAAACGAAAAAGTGGAAAAAAAAGGTCATGTTAGGCAGAATCTCTCAAGGTTATCCTATTTTCTGCCTTGGGGGCCAAATCCAATTAGGCACCCCCGCAAAGAGCCTCAAGATATCTTACCCCGCAACATGAAACACTGTTATATCGGGGGCGATATACAGAACTGGCTAGGGAGTGAAAGAAAATAGAGGACCTTAATCCTAAACGATAGAAATACTTAGGTAAATCTAGCCTAAACTTAAGGGACTCTTTACTAAGTTTATTTAATACCCTACAGTAAGGTTTACTGTTTTCTTGCCCTGGAGGACTGGCTAGGCGTTAGCGATATAACCTCGATATCCTTGAGAGAGTAAAGATATGCTATTTATTGTTGAGACTTTTTGGCTCATAATCGCCATAGAGAACTTGGCCTTATGAGCCAAGGTACGTTGTCTTTGGCAGTCGTCGTCCCTTGCAGCTATACCACCAAGCTCGCCATAGGTACTCTCAGCAGGCTCGCAGAGCCAGTTCTCTGTGCTAATTCAAGCTCCTAGCCACAAGCATCAACTGCAAATAACACATCTAGTCCACAACCTAGACATTATACCACTATGGCCTCAAATACCTCGTTATAGATCCCCTTAACCAACATCTCGGTAAACAGATATGGAAAATTTGCGACGTCCTGCAGGCCTCGCATAGTCGTAGGCACGCCATTAAAGTCGTTCCCTATATAGCGTGGCCTGCCGGACCTATCAAGCGTGCTACCGGACTTGAGGAGACAGGATCAGAAGAGCCATTACTGTTTGTGTCCCAGCACCTTGATTATTGAGAAGATTGGCACTTGTATAATTGAGCCACCTACAAAACACTTTACTGCCTAGTCTCCAAATGGGACGAATAATTGACCACAGGCCGTATGCCTGACATGGGAAGAGCATTAAGAGATCAAGGAGGGCACGAAAACAGCGATATACATCTAATGCTTGAGAAGGGTTGGTTATAAGGGAACCTGACCATTCAGCACCCGATGTGCACAGTTTAGGTGTATCCTACCAGTTTAATATGAAGCAAGCGGCGGCCAGCTCATCAAAGCTCTCAAGACCGATCTTTCTAAGGACTTTCGCGAGCCCTTGGTGGGCGATTCGCTTGTCTTTTCAAGTAACAGCTCCTTATCCGCTGCTGTATTTGTTGGATACATTTCTGGCAAAATTGCCTTCGCTGCCCTCCCACTGCGGTTGTGCATCGCTATATGGCAATGCGAGAGACCTTGAAATACGAAGAGAATGAGAATGATCGGTTTTAGATATCAGATGTGGAGGTATTGCTGGCAGTGGGGAAGGCTGAAATAAAAGAGCACAAGAACCTGCGTCTGGTTATTTGATCACTAATCACGAGAGCAAAATCGGAGATCAGTCATGCCGTGACTTAGCCAATCCACCCTCTAACACTTTGCGACTTGCAGCATGCATATTTGCCTTCTGTGCCTTAAAAGAAAAGAGAGTAACTGGCTTGCGGTCTGCAGAACCGAGAAGTGGATTACTAACTTAGTGTAATAAAGTACTTCAAAGTGCTGGTCTAAACCACATGAAAGAATTATATCATAGCGGAACTAAAGCGAAGTCCAGCGCGTAGACCGACCTGCCACCCCCCAGGTGCCATTCTGTCATCCCCGGTGAGCTGTCCTTCAGCCGTGGCGAACAAAAGCAGCATCTTCCAGATTTACAGGAAATCTATGAGGCACGAAATGAAAAGCTTCCCCACTTTCATACTACTTCGAGACATTTTCGGTCCTTGGAGCAATTGCGTTTTACAAACTATGCATTTTCCTAATAGACGGAAGTGTTATGTAATGGCGAGCTTAGGTGGTACCGTGATACAAGGCTGGCACTACCGATCAGTAAACATAAATGGAAGCAGTGTCAAAAGACAGTATGACCAATCAAACAGGCCTCAATAAATTGGGGGTTAGTGTGGCTAATTCAGAGGCATATGGCGGGTCACGAGCCACCCATCGGGTCGTTTAATAATACTGACCTGTTGCTGATCAACCAGTAGTGGTTGGAGCATAACCATCCAGAACTGCATTAGGATTACACGATTCTGACTGCTTTCGCTGGCCAGCTATCGTAGCCATAAGGCGCATCAATATTTTCAAAATCCCTCCTCCAATTGTGACGTGCCAAATGTCCCATGCTTGAAGTGGTGCCCTGTTGTCTCGTCCGAGGCTCGGATAATAGACTACGTATATGCTACCAGTTGGATCCTTGCGACGTCCAGCATGTGGTGATAGCAGTTGAGTGCATCGTGAGGACGTACACTCGATTATCTTGGGAATGCCACTAATAGTATGGCAAATTCTCACGGCCAGTTCAACTCGAACTCCATTGAAGTCACTCCAACTGAGGTCTTTCAACTGTGTAATTGTACAAAAAGCAGAGGCTAAGCTTTCTATCCCTACCAGTTTGCTATTAGGTATATCTGCCTGGAGCAAGAAAAATTGCTAGTAGATTGTGAAGGGGGGTCTGGTATTTGTGAACTTTGAGATATTCAAGACAAGTCTATTTTATAAAAGCTACTTTAATAGTTGCAATGTAGCAGGAGGCTAACTCTGGACCACCGACGTTTCCTTGCATTTCTCCACTGTCGGCGCAGGATTATAGGCTCATGGTACTGGTCTACCAAGCGATTTCCGTACCATCGTAATTCTGAAAGGTTCCGCTGAGTTCTTTGCCGGCCTTATCAATAACATTGACCAACGACGTAACACTGGTCTCTACAGTGATCGATCCATAGACGGAGAGCTTTTCGGTGGTTCCAGTGCCAAAAGCAGCAACAGCCATCTCGGTCTCCACCAGGCCAGGGTGGATAACGAAGCTAGTAAGCCAAGGCTCTTCGAAGTGAAGGCGCCGAATGAACCAGTTCAGAGCAGCCTTACTGCCACCATAAGGGCTGCTGGTAGGCGGCAGTGCTACCAGGTGTTCCATAGAGCCGATGGACCCGATGAGGGTTGAAATAGCAACAAAAAGTGGCTTCCCGGTCTTGCTAGCCTGTAGGAGGTCTGCTACGGCTTGAAAGAGGACAATAGGACCGATGGTGTTGACCTCAAAGTGCTTCTTGATGTTGTCGACGGTTGTGTCACGGACTAGACCGCCTTCGTTTGCAATTCCCGCATTGGCGATGACGATATCAAGGGCTTGAATGTCGTGCTCGCTCTTGAGCGTAGAAACGGCTTCTGCAGCATCGGAGGGGACGCTGGAGTCAAGCTTGACGGTGATAAGCTTGGAATCTTTGCCTACTGGCAGATCCTGGAGAGCTTTGGATGTGGGGTGGGATGGATCGCGGACACCGACAATGACGGTGAGTGAAGGCCGAGCTAGAAGGGTCTTGACGAGGCCATGGCCGATTCCACGGTTTCCGCCGGTGATGAGGATGGTAGATGGAGAAGCCATGGTGGGTTTGTTTGGACGAGTGATATAGTATGAGTTATGGTTATTGAAGTAAGAATTGTGGCTATAAATGCAGTTTTCCTGAAGTTCTTATCTTGCCAAGTGCAAACAGTCGTTTTATATATCCATCCAGCTGTAGTACAACACCAGTATATTGGCTCCATAGAACGCCACTGCCTCCGGCCTTTTGGAACTACTCAAATCATTGAAAACACGCATGGATTTGTCAACACAGTTAATTCTGCGTAAATCGTCAAGGTTCTAGGACATTTACCTAAATAAGTAGGATCAAGGTTGTATAATCGAACAGCCCTTCCCAATTGAGTAGGATCAATGCTGCATAATCAGACAGCCCACACTAACACTAGAGCAAGCTTACAATTAGCGAATAGTAATCACTCGGCAGTTTTAGTCAATTGGTTGTTGGTTTTACGCCCCGCATAAACATTCTTCCTGGACGGACTAATTCCCCAAGCCATGGTATGGCACACGTAGATTAGTCATAGCAAGCAATCTGGCTTTAATTGAAGGAGCCTTATTACCTTTAATTAAAGGTAATAGTAGAACTATCTAACTGCCGAGATCGTATATTTAATTTAATGTAACAAATCAGAGAGTTAGGCTGCTTACAGTATAGCACTAAATAAAATAAGCCTGGAGGTTACTCTATACTTTTTAATATCCTTACAATCTCATCCCAGGTCTCGGCAGCCTTCAAGATCTGGCCCCGGACTTGACTATTGAGTTCATCACTATGAGGCCCCTGCTTTTCCCACTCTTCAATCTGTAATACAATCTGCTCCGCTTTTGCAGCTTCCGCACTCTGTCTTGGAGTTCTCCCGTTCTGGTCCGTCGTTCGCGGGTTAGCTCCGGCTTCAAGCAACGCACGAAGAGGGCCGATTCGTCCAATACGTGCGGCAACGTGCAAAGGTGTCTCTCCGTTCTTTTGGTTCTTCTTCTCCGTATCGGCTCTCTTGTCGAGCAATATCTTGACGACGCTATCCTGCCAACTCTCGCAGGCCAAATGCAAAGCTGTATTTCCATCGTTGTCGACTTCGTCGATATTGGCGCCGCTATCCAAAAGAAGCGAGGTGATATCTTCACAATACGACTTGGCCGCGGCGAAATGGAGCGATGTCATTCCATCTTTCGTTTTGCCATTAACTTCAAAGCGATTTGTGTCAAGAATGAACTGTACTTGACTGCGCACTCCATCTCTCGCGGCAATGTGCAAAGCTGTCATCCCATTATTATCCGCAATCTCCAGATCTGCACCCTCCTGAACTAGGAATTCCACCATATCATCATATCCCCCTGCCGCAAGCAAGGGCGTTTTTCCACTGTCGGATCTGGCATTGATATCGCCTCCTGCTTTGAGAAGGATTTGCAAGGTAGCCGGGCCGGCTCCGTGATTTGCAGCCACATGAAGGGGCGTTTGTCCCATTTCATCGACAGCATGTATGTCCGCGCCAGCATTGATCAAGAGCTTCAGAGCATCAGTATGGCCGTTCCAAGCCGCCATATGTGTCGGGGTTGAATCGTCACGTCCTTTTCCATGAGGGCTTGCGCCAGCTTCAAGCAGAAGCTTCACAGCTTCGCAGTTCCCAGTGATTGCGGCCTGATGCATTGGAGTTTCGTGTAGATCGTCGACGATCGAATGATCTGCACCGGCCTCTAGGAGGATTTTGACCACGCGCCCTCTTTCCAAACCGCTCGCCATGTGCAATGCAGTGGCGCCTGTGTTTGGGTTGATAGCGTTCACATCAACATTCTGCTGGATCAAGGAGCAGACTTCGTCATAGTTGTCGTATAATGCTGCATCAAAGATGGATGGAATCTGGGGATTGAATGCTTGGTAGTTAGATGCCATGGCTGGAGATGAAATAGTAAAAGGGCTGTTTATGATTATAAGAAAAGGGATGCGCTTGATTCACGCCTTTTTAAAAGCACATAATGTCTCCACTTCCATGCCTTACATTTCAGGCTATAGCAGTGAATAGTTCTATATAAAATTCTATTATTGAAGCCTATACCTTAAGCTTTTCAAAAGTTATATTTTAGCTATCTGTACTATCAAGGCACCCTCATCGCAGACATCACTATGCAGCACCGGACCTGATGTTGACGATAACTGCACCAACTCCGGATCCGCTGTGCCACTGACGGTGAGCTTCTTGGATATCGTCCAAGTCCCAGACCTTCCTGATGGGCACATGAATCTCGCCCTTTCCGAGCAGATCAAGAAGAGTATTCATGTTAGGCCTGTACTCCGGCTGATCGCGATCGATGCGGTAAAAGTATGTTCGCTTGCTCCGCCATGGGACTCTTCCCTTGAGCAGAAACTTGACTGTAGGCCAGATAGCTGAGATGGGAGCCTCGCCGGTGAGAGACAGCTGATTGGCACCGAAGCCAACAACTATGCCGTGGTCGTTGAGTATATCATAGGACTCCTCAAAGCTGTCGAAACCGATGGAATCAAAAGCGGCGTCAACACCACCACCGTCTTTCATCACTTTGATCCAATTCTTATCGGTGTAGACGAATGGGACTCCTCCCTGTTCTCGGATAGCAGCGTGATTTCGTTCCGATGCCGTGCCGTACACCTTGGCCCCACGCAACTGTGCTAGTTTCATGGTGGCATAGCCCACAGATCCACTAACGCCGTGGACGAAGACTTTCTGTCCACTCTTCACCTTGGCGACTTGGTGAACCATGGCGTACGCCGTGGACCAGTCGAGGACAAGCGCAGTCACCTGCTGCAGGTCCAGGCCTGCAGGCACAGGAATAAGGTGCTTCTCGGGCAAATTGACAAGTTCAGCCTGCGCATCATACTTGGTCAAGCATGCTACAATGTCGCCAGGTTTGAAGATATTGCTGTTGGTGCCGTTGGCTTTGACAGTGCCAACGAGACAGTAGCCTGGGGTGAAGGGAGGCTTCTGCTGCGAGGGGTAGACACCGCGCCTCATGTGAACGTCGGCGCCGGAGAAACCAGCGTGAATTGGGGCGACTTGGACATGCCTGCTAGCTGGGGCTGCTAATGTGTCTTCAACGATCTCGAGGACCGAGGCATCGCCGTATCTGGGTATGACCACTTTGCGGTAACGGTTCGACATTGGTGTTTGATAGCAAATCAGGTAAATGATACGAGCGGACACAGTCTTTCTGGGAGCGATGCCACACTTAAGTATGACAGACTGAACGGAAAGTGGCAAAGCTAGCAGTAGCCGGCGTGGCACTTAAAAGTGAGTTCATCCTTCAGAATAATAAAGCCTCGCCTCAGCCTGAATTGATTTCTCCCCGTCGGCTTTCACTTCCACCCGAGACCGTCGTCAGTAGAACAACATCGGGGGTTGTGGATGCCGTCCCTTTTTTGTTTCTATTACTCAGCAAGGGCCGACTTCAGACTACAAGATTTCTGCGGGGCTGGCCTTATTCGTTGACTCATCATGAATCACGGCCGTCGGGCTGACCTTTATGCCGAGAATCGGGGGCCGGGGATCACTGACGCTGGGCCCACTTTCCTGGAAATCAGTGGGGTAAGTTATCAAGAGCCAATCGTAGGTCTATCCCCTGTGCCACCGACCTTTCCAGCATTGTCTAACACGTCAATTGGGAAATCCTGGACCCTGATCAAGTTAAGCGGGTGAAGAAAGAAAGCACAGCGGCAAGAGAAGCATTCTTTCTCGACTTCGCAGAAGCCATCCGAAAGGAGTTCCCAGATCTACCTCTGCTCGTCATGGGTGGATTCCGTAGCCGAAAGCTGATCGAAGGCGCTCTGCTAAGCAAAGCCCTGGATATGGTCGGACTGTCGCAACCAGCAGTGTTCGATGCTTCTGCTCCCTCGAGCACGCTACTGAATATGAGCAAAGGGGATGATGAGGCACGAGCCATTGCTATTTCTATTCCGACCCTTTGGTTATTGCAGAAGGTTGGCAACTATATTATTGGAGCTGGCTATGAAACGGTTTGTCGCCTGGTTCCTCATGTAGTCGAAACTGACCAAAGAATTTAGGCATGGTATAGAAAGAAAATCCAGACATTGGGGAGAGTAAGGAGACACGCATATAAATTCAATATGTAAGAAGGGTTTGGACTACAAATGAAGGTAACCTTCTCAAGGAACAGAGTCAGTCGGACCTAGTCTAGAAGCTATATGACTTAATAGAATAGATTAGATACACTCCTAATGATAAGGAAGTTAATTTTCAAGGATAGGATCTATAGTGCACTTCAATTTGAAACTTCGATCAATGGTGAACGGGCACGTTATGGCAATGAAAAGGCTCTTGATTCACGCGAGCTAGATACAAAGACCCTGCATCAGGTCATTCCGCACCTTCAAGCAAACCCTCCTTGACAAATTTAACCTCATCCCAGCCAATGATTGGAACAGCTTCAGCGCGCTTAAGGAACTTCTCCTCATCCGGGACGACGATCCGATTATACTCAGGATCGCTAAAGATCTTTACATCGAACATCAGTACGACGAAAAGTTTTATGCATAGGATATACCCTCACAGCATGGAGGTCCGCAAGGCTCTTGGCCCACATAATAGCCGCACCATCGAAGGGTGCAACAGGTGGCATGCCAGTCCCTGAGAGGTCAAGCTTCTTATCAGCGTGGAACTGCGAGTACTTGACAAGATTCTGTTTGACGATGGGGACAGATAGCCATATCTTTGGATGCTCTTCCGACCAGCTAGATTAAGAACGAGTCAGGGGCTGTTCTGGTGAAACGATAAGGGGATGTCTAGAGGACTTAACTACTTATGGAACTGTTCATACGTAATATCGTCGCATTTTCGCAACAGGAACGTGATGCGGACGATTTTGGCCATGATATCAATGTGTTGGGGTGATGTTTAGAAGTTGGGTGTGAAGTAAGAGTTACTATCTGTTTTAAGGCGCTGAACCAGGATATATATACATATGATTCAAGTCAATGACGCGTCGTGTATCTGTGAGATGAGATACCAAGTGTGATCGTTGACCTCATTTTGCTTTATCGTGTCCGAGTGCGAGGGTGGCACAGACGGACACTGATAGGCTGATGTAATCGCACAACTGAAGTGATATAAACATCGAGCTAGCCGATCAAAGATATTTTGTAAGACATGGGTGGTTATTCCGCAAAGAACTGCTCCTGCATCGTAGAACTTACAATATTACAAAACTACCCTAATAGCTTGTTCAACTTAGCCAATCTCGCTAGTTGCTTTTCAGCCAACCGTAGCTGGACCCCACGGAAACGCCGGGCTCACTGCACCTTTTATCGTATCTTCATCTAGAATCGGCTAGTTACAAAAGCCAGCTCATCGTTTGAGATGGACTAGATATCCAGAAACGCACGTGGAGAGATCACTCACAAGCCCACTTCCGCCACCGACAGTTGGGCTAGTCCCAGATGATTTTTGTATTGCAGATGACGGGGCTGTGTATATGACAAGGCATCCGACAAACATGGCCATTCAAATTCCACTCAGCGGCGACGAGGGCATCGTGATTGCAGGAGGGTTTGCGTCCTTGGCTGTAGCATCGGCTACAGCGTGTGCTCTCCGGGTGGCTGAGGCAGAGAAAGATGTTCTGTACGTCACTACTGCGGGAGCTAACGTGGTGCCTATCAACGGAGAAACAGAGGGCGCCAAGGTCGTGAGTGACAGAGTTGGAGCGGAGACTACGGCCTAGTTGGTGATAAAGGAACTTCTGTGAATCACGGAGATGTAGTCGTGTCCTGTCCTGGATGCATGATTAGATAGCTCGGATGTGAGACGAGCTTCCTTCTCGTGCGTGGAACTGTGTGTCGGGATAGGCTTGATGGTGAAGTGCTGGGCGAGGTATAGTACTTCTTCTAGTAGTGGCTGGTAGTGAAGTGGTGCATGAGCTGTTTTGAATAATATGACTGGAAGTGCTGCGGTAACCAAGCTAGCAGAGGCCACCACGCGGAAGTTCCACGCATATCCTTCGCATTTGAAGCGTGCAGTCTGACAGCGTATGCATGCTGGCTTGGCATCATCGCATTTGACTTTGTGGCCTCTTGAACAGCAGTTAGTCAGTGGGTGCTGGAACACGAGAGACTGGTATATACGGACCTGCAGATAATGCAGCCTGTAGATGACTGCCCTTTGGACACGCGCTTACGGCGGTTCGGCTGAGCAAAGGTCCATCACCGGATGCACCCAGTTACAGTTTATACATTCAGCCGTTCTCGCTTGAAGGAGACAAGGCAGCGACAACCTCGTAATAGTTCCTGTATCTGGTAAGAAGGAACCACGTATGTTTCCGGCGGGCTAATAAATAATTATCTCCGCCTACAGCCTTGGTGCAGCAGTAAGCCGGCACTAGGCTCTATGTGCAAACGACATCGAGCTAGCCAATCATGGTTCCAGGATAAGGTTCATCTTAGCTTATTAGTCTGACTCGATGCAATCTTGAGCTGCATCAATTGGGCCGTGTCATATATATAGGTATCTTATTATCAGTAATGAAGTTCCAATTAGAGGACTACAGAGCAAAGTATCGATCTTGAGTGTAACCGCAAGCTTGACATGTACCAGGTTGAACTACACAGGCGGCTAGGACCACCCTAAGCGATAAAAATGCTTAGGTAAATCTAGCCTAAGTTTAGGGGACTCTTTACCAAGTTTATTTTGACACCCTACACTAAGGTCTGGTGTTTTCTTGCTCCCTGAGGACAGGCAGCATCTTGTTGAAGGGTCTAGGTTCCCAGCTTATGTGTTAACGAAGTCCCGTTATCATCCTAAGCCCGAAGTAGACCCTTAGCTCCTTATCTAGATTCTGCACGGGCTACAAAAGGCAGCTCCGAACTAAATGCCAAGTGACAGGAATAAAATGAATCCCGATATCTTCAGTAATCTTATCGTCTATACGCTGCTGTCAAAGAGCTAACTTTCTCGTTGTATAATGGCTCCCAACTCCTTTAAATAGGCCTTGGTAACATGGGCCGTGTAAGAGCATCCTGCTTTGTCTATTATCTTACTTACTCATCTGTTTCTAGGGCATGTGCTTGAACCTCGTCAAGAAAGGTTGTCTAGACAAACCACTCCTCGTCTACAATCGTACCCAGAAACGATCTGAAGACTTTGTAGCCCAAGTCGGCTCGGACCATGCCAAGATGTGTACCTCATTGCACGAGGGTGTCGGCTCCTGTGACATTACTTTCTCTTGGTTGGGCTTAGACTCTGCTGTTGCGGATATCTACGAGTCCATGGCCGAAGGAGGTGACATCTGCGGGAAACTCTTTATCGGGTGTTCAACTATTTCCCCAGAATTAAGATTGCGAAACTGATGATTGACAAGGGAGCAGAGTTTGTCAGCGGTCCAGGTGTGTCCGCTTTCTAAATAAAATATTCAAAACACTTACTTTGTTTCTATCTTTTATAGCATTTGGTCCGTCTCAAGTGGCCAATTCTGGTACGCTTATCTTCGCAACTGCTGGTGCCAAGTCATCCATTGACATGCTACGTCCATAAATCAAAGGTTAATGGGACGTAATGAGATGTCTCTTAGAGATGAGCCGCATAGTAACGCGGCTAAACTTAAGCTCATCGGCAATGCTTTCGCCCTCAACACCATCACACAAATTGCTGAATCATCAACGCGGGTCGAAAAGTCACGCATTAGTCCCGTAATGGTCAAGAAGTTTGCTGACCTCACGTACGGCGGAATCTACTCGGTGTATTACTGCTATAAGTACTCTATGATAACGCTTAATTATTAATTATGATAGTCTTCTATTAGCTATTTTAAATATATTTGTTATACCGTTGCTTAGCTAATTACTCTGTATAATTAATGCATAACAGGGATTTTAGGTTAACAACAATCTGCACAGACAAAAAGTCCAACCAACAGTCTTGGCATGCATGAGCTGAACAGCCAACAGCAAATATTTAATTGAGGGTTGTTTCGAATTTAGCCGTTATAAACACCCTGGTTAACAAGAGTTCGTCCCCCTCTTTCCTTTACTTCCAAGTTCTCTCTTCTGACTTAAGCTCTCAGCCAAAAGTCTCCACTGCAGATAACACATCCAGCTCGCAACGATATTTTACCTAAAGACGTCACCTGCTGCTATGACCACTCCAATTACAACAAGCAGCGCACATTTAGATGTCGATTCATCCGCGCAGGGAGATGCCGAAACAAAACCAGAGATTGCCGAAAAGACGGCATTGATGGAGGTTTACACAGCGTCAGAAGGAGCCACTGGGACGGGCGCTGGCGGCACCCGGACAGCTTATCTACCCCTTGGGCAGGCTTCGCCTCCTCGAATATTGAGAATTGGCACACCTGCATTGCTTCTGGTTGTTCCCCTCACATACATTGGTAGGAAGCAGTCTTCGAACGCTTTCTCCAAACAGCACCACTGACCGCAGCTCTAGTTCTTCTGGGAATCGTAGCCTCACTTCATAATAAGAAGAAAAGCTCCTTCGGTGAGGATACTCTTGAGGCCCTACAGCTGGCTGCAACTCTCTGGCCTATCTCATTCGCAGCGGTTATTGGGCCTTTCCTCAAGACTCTTGCTTTGTTTAGCGCTGAACGAGGAACGAGCCTTGGCTCATTGGAGGTTCTATTGACTGGCCAGACTACAGTATCAACACTGAAAAGTCTTTTCACTTTGAGGATTATTCGCATATGGACACTCTCTATTGCAGCATTATGGTGTTTAAGCCCTTTAGGCGGACAGGCAGTCGTTCGATCGCTCGGTTCGCATACGAATACGCAGACTTTAAGCATCCCTGCTGCGCATTACTTCTCGCAGATACCTCTAAAGGCCACCAATGACTACTCATCGCCACTCTTTGAAGGAGATACAAACGCGTTTAATGGTGGCACTTTGACAATGGAGAGGATCGGCGCATTTCGAAGGACAGTCCTCGCTGCATTATCTGCATCCGAGATATTGCTTTCACATGCCAACATGTCAAGCCCCCAGTTTGAAAACGTTGTCAAAAAGCTAGGAGGCACGCCTCGGGCAGTTCGTCTGGGCCAACAAGATCAATAGCGGAATGTCCGTATTCCATTTATGGAGTATCTCCCAGACTACGACGATGGAAATCCAACGGCATGGACGCCGGTGCCGTCAAATCAAATTGTGTCATACTCTTCCTTTATTGGTGTTCCCATTCGTGGGGGGTCTTTTTCTCGGGAGGGTAATTCTAGTATGGTATTGCAGTCCCGATATCAGATCCTCAAGTGCGGTGAGGAATTTGACGGTCGTCCTTGGTTACCACTCCAAGGTTCTGGAGAAAAACCAAAAGTTCTTTGGCATAGAATGACTTCAATATCTTACGGGTCACTGCCTTCTCAGAAAGGGCCGTTAAACTCCTATGGTGACCTTGGGACCACACCAAATATGTGGTTGGACCTCGTTAACGACAACCTCACCTGGCGTCATTTATACCCAAGTGGAAACCAACTCGAGCCCGAATCATACCTGCAAATGGTTGTTGGAGGCACCTGTCCGACGGGCCGGGGTCGGGAAATCCTCATGCTCCGCGTGTGCAACGTTAGTACCTCAAATGTCGACGCTACCGTAAACTGCACAAGATCGGGCGACTTCGGGGATTTGGAATGTCGAACAACGCAGATCCGCAGGACGCAAAAGCCAAGGTTCTCCTCAAAAATAACGGACCTCTCTTACTCGCCAGTTGCCCAAGGGATATTGTTCGAAATGCTGTTTACAACGGCATCGTATATGAGTTTGAGACCAAGCTCTCTGGAGAAATTCATCTATGATCCTCTGAGAATGTACAGCAACATAGACGATCCCGTATGGCCTTATTTTGCAGGCTGTTTCAAAAACATATCCCGAACATACTTAGAAGGTAGGCTTTCGACAGCATTGAACACGTTCTCAATGGCAACGTACAACAACACTGTTCTTACAGGTGCTGACGGAACTACCCTTTCTGGGCGTAACGATTTTTGGCATAACACCACCGCAACCTGGACCGAATTCACTGAAAAGCAGTATACCATGAGTGCCTCATGGTTCTGCGTTTCTGCGATATCAACAATCATACTGTTGGCTTGTACCATAGCCAACATTGTTATTCGTCAGATGATTGTGGCTCCTGACTTCCTCGAAAGCATTGACGGGCTGACGCGAGACTCTCCTTACATCAAGATTATTGGTCATTCTCCCTATACCGGAAGTGGCGCCAGTGCAGTAGATCGACTTCTTGTAACAAAGAAGGTAAAAGTTCAGATACAGGATGTTCAGCCCGACATGGACCTCGGAAAAATTGCTCTTACTACGGAGCTAAGGAATGCAAAGCTTGATCGGATGAGGACCTATTGTTAGATAAGTCAATGCCATGGTCCTACTTAGTAGAACATAATAGTAGATTATTCAATTAATTCATACAGTAGCTAGAAACAATTAGAGTAGCATCAGAATAGGCTTATATATCTGCACATAGCAATAGAGAAGTTATCAGGAGATCAGGTTAATATTAATGCAGTTTACGGTGTAACTCGTGAAGCAAACGGTCTTGAATTCAAGAATAAGATTTAGATGCCGCTAGTAGAGCTAGGCTTGGGTTCAAGATCAGAAATGTATTAATAACAACAAACACCATGAAAAAATAGCTCTCTGGAACTGTTTTTCACTACATCTACTGACATGCAGCCACTAGTTGACTTCTCTGATGATGAATAGCACTACTGGCTTTATACCTTGCTCCTTCAGTCTCCCTCCGGTCCAAGAGTGCCTAAGTCCTGTGCTGCGTTGCATCTGCCACTGGATCCCGGCCAACATAGATGCGGTGGTCACGCTCTCCGCTGACCACCTCCCGTACAAATTCACGCACCGACTTGCACTCGAGATCCGGGTATAAAGCCTTGCCGTCCAAGTACCCTAGATATTGGGCATGCTCGGGAGTGTTGTCGAGCCTGACAGAGCGACTATACCTATACTGATCCTCAGCAAGGTTCAACAACAGCCCTACATCATTCGGGTCTTTTGCCGCTAAGCTCTGATGCTCCGCAACGCGAGCCTCGAGCTCAGCAGCCGACACAGAATCCCACGGCACCTTCTTTCCCGTTGCAGCCTCAACCTCGGCTAAGATGGTGCTTTGCGTGGTAACCTCGCCATACGCAAAGACGGACCGGTTTAGGGTCCGCGAATCCGTGATGATGCGGGCCACATATGGCCCAATATCGTCTTTGTCTATTATGGCGCTAGGTGCATTGCCATCTCCGATGAACACATCGGCAACGGGTGGTGGTGGAGCATACGGTGCTGGTAGGCAGACCTGGTACCACATGCCCACATCGACAACAGTATAAGGTAGATATAGACGCTTGCAGCGGTCCAGAAGGTCCTCTCGTATTTCACGAACAGCCATAACACCACGCGGAGGCATGACAGGTCCCCAGAAGCTGGGCAGAAAGCGGCCAACGCCAGCGCGATGCGCAGCGTCGATAAGTGTCTCTGATTCTACCAGTTGAATCGGCATTAGGCACGAGATGACGACGTCAGCGCCCGCAAGCTGTTCTGCAAGTGCGTCTACAGCGCGGAAGTCGGCCGTCTTGATAGTAGCGCCTGAAGAAGCCATGGCCTTGTATACGTCCTTGCCTGCCGATTCAGGCCTTGCTAATGCGATGACATGAAACTGCGCCTGGTTGGCCAATAGCGCCTTTATGATGGACGATCCTGTCTCACCAGAGGCGCCGGCGACGACCACGTTAAGCTTGGGGGAAGAGGCCATGGCGAATGTCGTCAAATTCAGTGAAATGTTGGTGATGAGAGGTGCAATTGGAAAAAAGAGCCCTAACGTGATGCATGCCTTGTGATTAAAGAACAAGGAATTGTTATTAATCGAAGATTGTAGTCTTCTAGCAGGCTTTAAATAGGACTCCAGATGTGACATAGAGCCCGTGTAAGGGATATTGTCCGGGCTGGCGGGTAGAATCTGGTCCCCGAGACCCCTCACGAGTAGAGATAAAGTGGGTTTAAGGCTTATTGGTCTCCAGTGCGAAGTAAAGATAAGTCAGTCAAATAATACTAACTTCTTTTTAGAAATCGCGCGGTAGTCGAATTTGGTTATGTTAAGTAACTTAAATAATCATTACTGAGAGATTGCTAGGTTAGTATGTATTTGCTCTTAATTTCACAAATAGGGACTGTTAAACCTTTTAAACACTTTTTTTTGTGGGTTTTCCTTATGCCAATAACAAAAGCTATTTTATTATCTTACATTATGCTTATAAATAACTATTTAATTTATAGCCTCTCGAGAGGTTCTAAACAGACCTCTGTCCATCGTGGCGTTTTGGCGGTGAATTGGTCAGTGACGAAACGTCAGATTTGTCTACAATCCCTATGCATGACTCAGGTAACCATGCAACATGACACATATCAAATCAAGAGATCAGAATTGCCTGTAGGTGTTGCGGTTCCATCATAAGCTATGGCTCAGACCAGCTAAGAGTGGCTAGCTAGGCAGGTAATTGGTCAAGAGTAATTATTGCTCACACGCCTTTCCCTATTAGGGCAGCGCGCGCCCAGAAGCCGACCCAGTTCTTTTCCAACTTCATTTGCTTCGCTCAGACCAAGTTAGACTCTCGATTTATCACAACCCCAACTCAATCTTGCGTCGCTTCCACCCACGAAACCCATCAAGACTTGGCTCATAGGGTGAAAAGCGCACCGTCGGGCTTCCATTTCTCCCCATTAGCTGCATAATGCCTGCCCCAGCCTGCTGGACCTGCCGCTTACGGCGCAAGAAGTGTGACAGGGCTCGGCCCGTCTGCAGAGGCTGTGGCGACCTCTCAATCGACTGTCACTATAGTCCTGAACGTCCGCAGTGGATGGATGGAGGGTATAAGCAAAAGCAAAGGGCGAAATTTGTCAAAGCCCAGGTCATCCAGGGTGCTACGTCTCGCCGTGCAAAGGGCTTCGCTGTCCAGGTTCAATCTCTTCAACAGGAATACGGCTCGTCAGCAATTGAGCTACATGAGGCCTCTTCGGAGGATACTTCCCCCTCCTCTGGAGAACCCGGTACGTGGGTGTCCAGCGCCGATACCGCCACATTTGTTAGAGCAGGTCACCCAACCAACCAAAAGGAAACTGATGATTTCCTGACAAGCCTTTACCTCGACACCGTATTTCCTCATCTCTTCCCTCTATATCACCCACAGACTTTCGCTGGTGGTCGCACCTGGTTACTCAAAGCTATCCTAGAACAGCCCGCAATCTATCATCCTGTCATCAGTATCAGTGCATACTACTTCACCCTCCTCCTAGCGCGAGATGCAAGACAGACTCTGCGCACTCCCTGCGAGCAACAAGTCTGGGATACTCTGGCGTTGCATATGAACTGCTCCCTCAAAATCATCCAGGGCGAAATGGCTGCATTTAATAAAAAGCCATGCGGTAAGGAAGACCCTCTCAAACAGGCTCGATTACTAGGAGCCATTATTCAGCAGCTTATCTTCGACACGGCCATGGCGCAGGGCGCTGATTGGAACTTACACCTCACAGCAGCCTTGGGCCTGTTCCGTGATATTATCGAAACACGCCGTCAAGCAGATGGGACGTTTAACCTTGACGCATTTCTACAAACCGTGGCACCCAGGAGTTCAATTTTTGATGGCCTGAACCTACATATGAGACCCTGGTCCGATGATCAAAATGCCTTTCGGTTTTTCTCGGCCTTTTTGATATACGCAGACGTGATATCAGGTGTCATGAGTGGAACACCGCCGAAACTGCAACCATACCATGGAATGCTGATAGCTGACGAACCTGCAAGTGACGGCTGTGAAGTACCGACTTTGGAGACAGAGGAGTTCATCGGATGTCCGGGCTGGGTTCTGGCAGTTCTGGGCCAGATCTCGTCGATAGACGCGTCACAAAAAGCTAGCAGAGGCAATGCCTTCCACGGAAGAGCAGACGGAGACCGAGGGATACTGGCAGAAATTAAGACGAAGCTCCAAACTGGCCTAAGGGATACTCAAGTCGACTCACAGAGAGACTTGGCGGCCGATCAGGTTGCAGAGGCATGGATACACGGAGCAACACTCTACCTTCTTATGGTCGAACAAAGACGTCGACCTTCGCAGACTGAAACGAAAGATCACGTGCAGTTCATTGCAAGATTGATTGGATCACCTGCATGCCAGGTCTCCCTGCGCAGCATAATGTGGCCATTCTTCATAGCTGGAGTCCTGGCAGAGAAAGAGGACGAGATCATCTTTATCGAGGCTGTCTCCAAGTTGGGCCCGCTTAAAGCATTTGGATCTGCGAAAGAAGCTCTAAGTCTCTTGGAGCGGGCTTGGCTTGCGCGCGATGAGACTCCACGGCATGATTGGCGGCTTTCGGATTGTTTTGGCGGCGAACACAGGTACGGGTTACTTATTTAGGGGAGGAAAGTAAAATCAAGACCTCAATCCTAAATGACAAAAAGATTTATGTAACTTGAATCAAGCTTAGGGGACTCTTTCCCGAGTTTATTTTGGCACCCTCTTCTAACTTTTATATTTTCTTGAACCTAAGGCCTGTCTGAAAAGAATAGGCTCTTGTCTAAAAGTACTAAGCCCTACCGGGAATGAACATTGAGCTGCCCAATCACGTATCAATGTTTCAATTTCGCTGAGGATACACCATAAGCCTCTATGTATATTCAGTAACGTCCTGCTGCACCCTGTTATCCGAGTGAAAAAGCAGGCATGAATTCGGATGCATCGAGAAACGACGCAGTAAGCACCATCCTGCTTTCGAATGGGAAAGAAAATTAGCTTACAATACTTTATCCAGGCATGCTAGGGTCACACATGGATCAATATTGGTCCGGATTCGTGGTATACCTTACATTAGAATCAAATCATTTATTTTTCTATTCTGTAGTAATATAGGGACCCAGTACAAAGGTCACGTGCTAATTGGTGTACCCGGACTGGTGCAGGTATGGACTCCCCTCAGGTCGCCCCGTCTTTATATCCCGAGCATGATTTTGGGCTTCAAGGTGACGAAAGAGCTTCTCGCGACTGTGAAAGTACTTCCCGCAAGTCAAACAATTGGAGAGGTAGCTTCCACGATACTTCAGGAAATTATCCTCCGTGGGTCGTTGCGTATGGATATTTCTTCGTGCATCGTAGGGGCTGTTATACCCATTGTGCTGTTGGGTATGACTGTTCGGGAATGGAGGCGGAGTGTTTTGCGGCTGAGGCGATCGCCGCTTCAGCTCGTTGATCTGAGACTTGAGACTCTGTAACATATCGTCCTGACGGTTCTTTTCAGAAGCATGCTTAGCTTGTATCCTCTCCATCTCTGCAGTGTGTTCCTTGTCTCTTCGCTGGACGCTCTCACGGTACGCCTTATTTTCTTCATGTTGTTGTTGAAGTCGAGCCTCAAGTTTTCCAACCCTCTCTGCATGCATCCTTTCCATGCTGACCTTGAGCTCGTCCATTTCTCTGCTCCTACGTCTCAACTCAACTCTCTGGTTTTCCTGCTCCTCGCGAAGAAATTCGAACATCTCTTTGTCACGAGCTTTGAGAGCCTCCCTCATTTCTCGATCTCGGGCATCCATTTCTTGCTTCATCTTCTCTCGTTCCTTTGAGAGAGTATCCTGCAGTTCCTGACCAGCTGCTGTATTGTTCAGGTCTTTTCCAGAGTCGACCATCTCTGACTGGATAGCGAGGTTGACCTCATCTGGTGCTCTGGCCGACCAGCCGGGCACAAACTGCTCCACAATGTACAGGGCAGAATCTTGAGTGTTTTCGTGCCGGCGAACAGTGGCGCCTTTGTCCACGAAATAACCCCAGAACTCTTTGGTTGACTGAAGAGTCGACTCGCGTCTTTCGCCTTCGGCCTGGGTGACTTTCTCCCAATGAGTTGTGACGAATGTTACATTCTTAATGCCTTCAGGGCCGCAAAGACGCTTGAACATGACGAGATTCTTGTGTGCACATCCTCCCATGCGGTTGTCGGAAATGCGGTGCAGATAAAGGATGCCTCGTAACTTGATCTTCTGTTGGTATGTTTCTGTTAACCAACCTGCAATCTCCTTGAGGATATCGGTATCTTTGCGAGTAGTATCGTCAAAGCCAGGTGTATCCACGAGATATACGTTGGCAAACGGACTGAACTGTTTGCACTTATGAACCCGAACCTCCTGTGTACCTGACTATTAATTAGATTAAGAGGCCATGGTTAACTATAGACTATTGACTTACAGGACTCGAGAGCACCTGGCTCACTGATACGGACTTCCTCTTCCGTGCAATGCGAAATAAAGGTGCTCTTGCCAGCACCTGTCATTCCCATCAGGGCGATAAAAACATCGGATGAGCTGGGCTTGAATGGGGCCTGAAATGTTTGCTGAAATGTCCCGGCCGAGGCTGAAGCATCCATGAACATTTCTGCATCACGGTAATGAGCTTGAACCATGTCAAAACGAGGGTGTAGACAAAAGAATTTAGAAGAGTCGCTTTATTGGAATACTTTGAAACTAACCACGTACACATAGAACGAGCGAGGAGCGACCTTTATGTGTTACGAGTTGGAGTGAATAACCATAACACTGCAAACAAGGCTCGCGCCAAACTTCTAATTTTAGATACTACTGCAAAGGCTTCTGCCTGTTCGGGCGCTTATCTCCATTCATGTTTCATTCGGTCAGCAATACAGAGCTAATCAACCCATTCATAGCAGCGATTTCTCAGCCTGGTTTCGGACAACCCCTGCTATCTTGCCCAAGGACCTCCAGCTGAGCAACCATTACGGTGTTGCATTCCATAATAAGTCAATCTTCCAGTTAAGCTATTAATAAACACAAGGTGAAGCGCCTCTCTTTGGGAACCATCGACCAGTCGTTATGGATGGATGTCTATTTTGAGGTTGAAAGTTATACCTCTGGCCCCCAATCTTTGTGTCAGCCCCAAATGCTAAACGCCGTGTCCGGACAGAAACCCCTTTTAGGCTGTGCGCTTACCCCTTTATTTCCTTTTGGCTACTAAAAGAAAAAAAAGGTTCGTTCCACCCGAGCTCGCCCTTATGTTTAAATGTTGCCCCGCAAGGGTTGATGATATCGCCTCAATGCAGATCTTCTAATCGTATTTCCTGCAGTATGAATCACGACTTTTCGTTTGCGGCACGGTAAGTTAGCGACCTCGGTGGTGGCCCTCACATTTAACAAGAGCCAGTTCGCCTTCCGCTGGAGATGCTGTCATCCTTGTGATGGGTATCACTGGTGTTGGGAAAAGTACATTTATCTCCAAACTCACAGGAGAAGACGCAGGAATTGGCCATGACTTGGAGTCTTGTGAGTAGAGTCGGCATACTGATAGAATCTCTACTAAAAGTTTTTAAGACACAAAAGGCATCGGAATCTACAGTATGAATGTTGAAAACCGGGTGATTTACCTCGTAGATACGCCAGGGTTCAATGACACCTGGCGCTCCGACCTTGAGATTCTCAAGGAAATTTCGTACATCACATCAACGATCTACAAACACAGAATGAAATTAGCTGGTATACTATATCTACATCGCATTTCTGACAACCGGGTCTCTGGTTCAGCCGCGAAGAACTTCACCCTGCTACAAAGGATTTGTGGTCCCGACGCAGCATCTCGGGTCTTTCTTATCACTACTATGTGGGATCAAATAAAGACTAGAGGGCCAGACTATCGTGAGGCCGAAATGCGAGAAACTCGCCTCTCATCTACGATAGAGTTCTGGGGAGCATTGTGTCAACAAGGCAGTCAAACACGACGGTGGCTAGGCGACTATGAGACAGGTATAAAAGCAATCATTGAGCTACTGGCGTTGAACGAAAAGGGGGGCTACTTGACTCACCAACTCCAAAAGGAGCTGGTAGATGAAGATAGACCCCTAGCAGAAACCATGGCTGGGCGAGAGTTGCTTATGGAGTATTCATCAGTCGAGAGAAAATGCGCCCAGGAGGTTTGGTCATTCGAACAAGGAGCCTGCAATGAGTCAGAGGCATCGACTTCTCTTTTGGAAGTTCGGAGTCAACTTCGAGACATGAAACTTGCTCAACAAGAATTGCGCGTCTCCTTACGGAGCGTGTTTATCGAAAGAGAGAAGGCTTACAACAAAGTCTTGCAGAAAGTTTGCACTGAGCAAAAGCAACTGGCTAGAGACGTCGAGAAAGGCAGACGTGATTATCAACGTCTCTTGCAAGATAATAGCGCGAACGATGCTTTATTGGTGGAGGAGCGGCAGAGCTGGCAATTGAGACGACAAGAGCTCGATGACGAAGAAAGACTTGGTCACAGGACGAGAGCAAGTGCCCAACAAGAGCGTCAACGGATTGAGGAGGAGGAACGAGATTTCCACGAATCACTTCAACAGCTCAGTCTGGAAAATGAAGAGCAATGCATCGAGACTCAAGAGATAGTAGAAAAACTACGCAAACGCGACGTGATGAAGCGAAACTTACTACCACTTCTAGGAGTTCTTGGGGGAACTGGGCTTGCCATTGCCGGTACGGTAACGGGATTGGCTCCGCTCGCAGGGGCGGGAATAGGTGTGGGTTTTGCATATGCTTCTAAACTAGAGTTCTCTCGGAAGGCGGGAGATCATGCAAGCAGCAAGTATTCTCTGTGGGAGGGAGTTTTGGGAGGAGGCCAAGGGGCCGCGGGGGCAAGTCTAGACTAATTAGGGAGTATGTTATTAATGTTTGGCCTAGTTTAGGTATTCGTAAATGTACGGCTTCTTATCGGATCATATCTTATTGGATGAAGCTCAGAAGGAGCGACTGACCCCGCGGATTAATTACTTACAGAAGCTGATAAGAGATATTTGTCGCTTAGATTGTTGATCTGGAGTAGAGGTCCCCTTACTTGGCCCTACGGCCCTATCTCAGCTTGAAGAAGATTCGATCATTCACGATGTCATGTAATTGTCTGGAATACACATTCACTTCTATTCTCGGGCCATAAAAGGTCGTATCTCCACGTAAAAGAAATAAGCTAATTTTTCATCAGTTTTCACTTCAATGAGATCTACTCAAAGTACTTCAAGAGCATTCATTTCAGCCACCATGAAGGTATGAAGCCACAAGAGCTAGCAGCCATAGCTTACACAGATAGTCCACCACCATCGCTATCGGTTATCCTCCTCTCATTTACGCCTGCAATGCCCCTCGGGAAGTTAGAACAGACCCAGACTGTCTAGGCAGTATGTATACTCTCTGTTTTAGAAAGAAGAAAGGGCTCTACGTCCCTGAGTGCTTTAAACAGCTACCTAGACTGTACCCTACTGACTGTATAACACGAGCCAGACACAATGCTAGATCGATTGTATAGTGGGTATACTGACTGTTCCAGGTCCGCCACAGCCTCGCTGATGATAACAGACAGTTCAGGGAAGCGATAGTTTTACTCCATACGTTTGCCCCACGGCAGCCTCTAGCACTTCTAATTAGCTAATGAAGCTTTATTGTCAAGGATAACGAGTATAAATATGTCTTTGCAAGATGACCTGGCGATGCAGACTTATTCGCCAAAGCTTTGGTAGATGTTGTGCGAGAGTCGCAATAGAAGTGTCATGGAAAATCCCTTCAAGGACAGCAGGATTACCTTTATACCATTGAGATCGAGGAGCTAGATATTACTGTAATATTTAGCTCTATTGCTATTCTTTCTATATCAGAATTAATTCAATATCCGGCTAGTATGTAGCTTAATCCTGTGCTGAAGAGGATAAGTAACCAGTAAAGAACTTGTCTAGTTCATCTGCCCAATAGGCTGGACCCAGTTTCCTGTCCTGTACAACCGCATTGGCATCATAGAGTACCTCTAGCCAGTCTCTCTGATTAGGCTTTACAAATTCTGGATCCCGAAAAAGCTTCCTTATGTAGCGAAACACCAGGGTTTCATCTTCAGTCAGGATATACTTTGCATCCACAGGACAGTCATATGGACACGACTCCTCAGAGAAGTCGAGTTCGATGTGGTTCATTGCATTGGTCTCGGATGCGGTAGAATAACCCCAAAATTCCAAAAGGTTGAGCTGGGAATATTGCGGCTTCTTCAGCTCATTTGCTATCTTGACCTTGCCTGACTTGAGGTCGTTTCAGAATGACAGAAAGCCAGCCTTCGAAAGCTGGCGTTTCAATTTGTCAATCTGAAGTTGGCGAAACATAAATTGGTCGGAGGCAATGAGATGAAGTAGGTTTATTTTCACGCCAAACGCGTTGAAGACCATGATTCAATCCTTCTCAGGTACGTGATCAATACCTAGCAATTTAGAGCAAAGGATAATACTCCGACGTAGAAAACGAGACCGTGATTCTTGCCAGCGGTACTCGGGAGAGCCATAATGATTACCAGTGAACCGAATATTTCTGCCAATCCAGGGCAGATCCAGGAGAAGGGGCCCTAGTAGTAACTCTTTGAAGCCGGGAGAGAACAATTTTCTGTTTTCCAGGGCAACGGAGAAACGTGGGGGTCAATCTCACAAGGCTTGGCTTGTAGCAAAGCACGCATATAAGTTTCGAGGCTATCGAGATTGGAGGCGATGGGACCGGCGCACGGGAGAACGATACTCTCTCTGGGCATGTCGAACGGCCAGCTAAGTCTGAGGGCTCATTTGGCATCATAAAGGGCCTGCATTACCCTCCTCACTGGTACGATCTCTACGACGTCGTTTCCTTACCAGATACCAGACAGACGGCATCGTACTTGGCCAGGCGGTACCTGTAACGCTGACTCAAGACAAGTGCAATCCTAATTCAAAGATTGGAAAGCTCAAGCGTTTGCGGTCGGAGGTTGAGAATCTTGAACAACGGACCGAAGCCATAGTCGAGGATTTTCAAGCTGGGGTTTATCGCCGTGTCCCTGCCGCAGGTCGCGATCTTCAAGTTGGTTACAAGGTGTCGTATTCTCGATCTAAGTGGGCCCCATCGATGCAGTCACAACGGCGGCAGCTGTACGTTATTATCGTTGGAAGAATAAAAAGCGTCCCTTTATACTCATAGACACCATATACAAATCAGTGCCCTTAGATAACAAGCAAACTCAATTCTCAAGGCTAGGGGACTATCATCAACTGCTTCTCGCAACTGGGCCAGACGTTTTATGAGACGTTGGAAGCACACCCTTTCAAGGGAGAAGTAAACTATTCGGATGTTAAGAGAAAGTTAATGGAAGGCCGGGGTTACATTGAAAAGTGGTTTGACAACAACCTAGACGGCGATATGGCTATTGCTATAAAGCCCTAAGGGTTATATTGCTGATATCCTCACCTTAGTGCGGATTTAACAATTCGAATTACTTATCAGATAGAGGAATCCCGATAAGAAATAACTTTATTATTACATTTATTATGTATATTAATTCCTATATAGTATAACTAGATAGCCTAAGTAAAGTAAAGTCTTTAGTATTAATCTTTTTCTTAAAAAAGGGTGTATTTAAATACTATAATGAAGCACTTTACTTACTCAATTAAGTTGCCATCTGGATCACGAACATATATGCTCTGAATCTTTCCAAGAGCTCCAGTTCTTTTAACAATTTTACCACCTTCGAGGACTTGTATACCTCTAGCCCCAAATCCCTCGATTAAGCGCGGGAGCTCGGTATTATCTTCGACTATAAAGCAGAGGTCTGCGGTACCAGGCAGAGCAGTAGATGCCTTAGGTTCGAACTCCTTGCCCTGCTGGTGGAGGTTAAGTTTATATGTTCCGAACTTCAAAGCAGTTCGTGGCGTGGAGGACGGGTCGCTAGGTGAGGTAAAGGTCTCTATCTTCATGCCGAGATGTTTAGCATACCACTCAGCAGTGAGAGGCACGTTCTTGCAAGTGAGGACGAGATGGTCGATAGCCTTGACAATGGCTAATGGTCGCGACATGGTGAGTGAGCGATAGGTGTGAACATATATCCCCTTTCTTTGACGAAATCGAAGCCGTTAGAAGAAAACAGTTGGCTGACATGTGGGCTGTCAGTTCTGGCTTATTGCTTAGACAAAACAACTGGAGAGTTTAAGTAGGTTGGGCTGTCTCTACCGGCGGGAAACAAAACCTTGCACAGCGGAACAGATGGCCGGTACATTACATATTACCGAGTAACTGTGGAGTCTATGTCTATACTCAATGGGGAAGATAACATTTAGCCGAGCAAACAACATTAGGCAATGCCGTCGGTTTTATGCTAACAGCCATACTATTATGGGACGCTTGCTTCATAAGTGAAATTCGAAAACTCACACCCTAAGACGGTAGGCTGATAATAGATAATAATTCTAATTTATTGGAAAGCTCATACAACCCAAGCCAGCTTATGATTTAAAACGCCGCTTTGTGTGGGCCCTGTGCAGCATGCTTGCTTAAAGAGAATTGAGCAATAGCTCGATTTCCATGCTTCAAAATCCAATGAATCTTCAGCAAAAGACATGTGGCCTTTATAATGTCAGTTTGGCCAGTACTTCTGTTTCCAGTTGCGAAAGCGATTAACGGCTGGACACAGCAGCTTTAGCTTTTATGCTCCCAGACCCCCGTATTTGGGACAATTCTTGCAAGGAAAATAACTATTATTCCACCAAAGATCTTAAGAAACGTGCCTATGACATAATTAGCATCTGTTGGAATGTTAAAATTTTGATTCAGTGCCTACAAATAGTGAATGTCCAACCGACTCCTGTCGCATCGAGCAGAGGAACGATGGTGGCCGATATAGTCGCACCAAAAGCATACTGTAACACATACTTGCTGCAGACCACCTCAGAGCGTTCAGCAGGAAATACTTCTATTACCAGTTAATATGTGTTTCCGATGAGAAGATAGGGACGAACCAGCAGTATATGTATTAAGTCCATTCCAAGCCCCCATCAGGCCAACCCCAATCCAGAAAGCCATAACGATTGGTAACGCTAAGCCTCCAAATTTCTTTTCCAAACTCCATCCATAGATAAGTAAGGAAATGGGTAATACGGCAAGTAAATAGACCAGTCCGCTGTTCAGCCTGTCTTTGGGTAGGCGACTGCCCTTACGTTTCGCAATGTATCGCTTAACGGCATGATCCGACATACGCCCACCCAGGACACTCCCAACTACGAAGCCCATTCCCGGCGCAATGTAGAAGAGACCGCTGATCAAAGGTGTCGCGATATGGTATCGGGGAGTGATTACGTGTCTGACACACGTAAGCAGGCCGTACTGTGAAATTGCAAGGAACCCGCATGTCAAGTCTGCGAGAAAAACTTGTGGCCGGAGGAATTGCTTTAAAATCTTGCTGGGGTTGAATCGTTTGAGGACCCCCAATAAAGTACGTTCTGATGCTGATAGCTTGCCATGAAGCTGCTCAACCTCACTCTCAATATTTGGGATAAAGTAGAAAGAGAGTA
The DNA here is from genome assembly GCF_900079805.1 of Fusarium fujikuroi IMI 58289. Taxonomy (NCBI): domain Eukaryota; kingdom Fungi; phylum Ascomycota; class Sordariomycetes; order Hypocreales; family Nectriaceae; genus Fusarium; species Fusarium fujikuroi. Next base: position 38,639 of record NC_036622.1, on the reverse strand, counting down.
TAAGACCAAGGCCAGCCATTGAAGACTGCAACCAATAGATGCTCCGCCAGTGGCTAAAAGTGATGATTATACCACTGATACACGGCCCTTCTCACACAGTTAGTAGGTTCAATCCTGATGAGCACTATAGCACGGTTTACCTATAGCAGATCCTGCGACACTTCCAACTTGCATAAAGCCAACAGCTCTACCGCGAACCAAAGGCTCATAGATGTCCGCAATGATAGTCTGGCCAGCCACCATAAAGTATGTGCCCGTAAGGCCTGAAAGGACTCTGAGCGCCGTGAAGCCTGGCAAGTTTGTTGCCACAGCAGTCCCAATAGACGTGGCCAGCATGAAGAGAAGGGAGGCATTATAGCTGTGCCTTCTACCGATTAACTCAGCTAAAGGAGACCATATCATCGACGAGCATCCCATAGCGACCAGAACACCAGCATTTGTGGCATTGATGATTTCTGTGGTGGTTTTGAGGTCAGAGGCAATTTCGGGAGTGGCTACAAGTAGCGATGTACTTGAGAACGTCACAATCAGACAGTTCCAGCTGACGATGAATAGTATAAGATACTTTCGTCCGTTACCAAACGCTTGTTGTCTATCCGTGTTGGAGGGAGGTGGAAATTCGACTTCGGCTGTCAAGCCGGATTCGTTGGTTCTCCATAAAGTTGGCATCTTCCTCCGGTGCAAGCTTAGTGCTGGTAGTTATTTTTTTGATGATCGAATTTTCTCGTCTGTTTTGCAGATATCTCTTTTACCGTAGCCGAAAATCGGAGCCAAAGGTGGATGCCGAGCCCTCAGCGTCGGCGGGTTTCACACGGCGCCGACAGAAAATAACCGAGAAGCCAACTTTAGGCCAACAAACGCTGATCAATTCTTATTCCATGCGCACATATAGGGGCTAGGAAACCTACTACTAAAAAGGACCATTATATCCTAGTAGACCCCTGGCGTTAACACTAACAATTGATCGAAGTCTGACATAAGAGAAATGCACTGCTTTAAGGCTTAGGAGCAATGATAAAATTTCCTTGCTAAATAGCCAAATCTGAAGTTTGTCTATAATGGCTGGTCATGTTTCTAGATCTGTATATCTTTTTTTAAAGCAAATTAAATTATAAAGCTGGCTTCCTTGAATACAGTATAGAGGACAGCTGTTGTAACAAACTTGTCTTGCACTAGGTGACATCACTAAAGTCGTCGCGAGATTTAAAACTCAAAAGCAAGCTCTTTTAGGTTTTGCCTAATCTATAAGTTATCATACATGTCATACGAGCCACGGTTGAGTTTCATCGGCCTAATTTAAGCCATTTATGAGACTAACAAGGTCGCCACCATCATACTCAATTCCGAAAGAACTCAGCAAGTTAGTAGCAGCCGTCTCACCAGTAGCAAAGGCTCCGTGGACGCACCCATTAGCAACTAAGGTGCAATGCTCGCCGGCAAACTGCAGACGGCTATACTTGTGATTTACCAAAGCGTCAGTGAATAGGCTGGGCTCATCACCGACCTTGTCGGCCGAGTAGGTTCCAAAACCAGCCAATGGATCTTGAGTCCATTTTGTGCACTCGATACTCACAAGTTTAGGGAGGGCCTTGTATGGCTCAGTGCGGTAAAGATTGAACAGAGGCCGGAAGAAGCTATACAGCTCCTCATTACTCATGGCTTCGACCCGCTGCGTCAAGGGCTCGGCAACCTGGACACATAGCTCTTTCTTCCCCGACATGAGCCAGGTGTTAACGGTGACGGTAGGGTGGGCTAGGATGCCATCTGTAACAAGCCCTTCTTCCTGATGTTCAGGGGGTGCCGGGTAGTATATAAGCTGGTCATGGTCCTTGGTCCAGAAGACCTCGGCGAACTCGAAGAATACCTTGCCCAGGGCGCCATAACTGAATCGATTTATCCCCTCACTTATATCAGACGGAAGGGCAGGCGAAAATGAAATCAACTGACGACGAAGAACACCCAAGGGTACTGTCACAACGACAGCATCCGCGGTCAAACGCTGTTCTTTGCCCTGAGCGTCCTGACAGGTGACGACGGCACTTGATGTACCATCCTCGCTCCACTGAACATCGCTGACATGTTGATTTAGGTGAATAGAGTCGCGTATTGACTCAGCTGTCCACCCAACGATCTTCTGATAACCACCATGGAGAACGTAGAGGTTACGCTCCGTAACAAAATAGCTGAGGTGTTTTGAAGATGCTACAGATGTACTTGTGCCTATCCAGAGCTCTATCTATAGTATTGTCAATATGTGCTCGTAAATAGTTGCAGCGGGGTTTTAAAAGACAAATATTTTTCAATAGACGTGTACTGACCTCTCTGGTAGCTTGTGGGGCCCAAAGGCGCTCATCTTCTGTGATGAGATCGTGCTTCTTCACAAATGATCTTACTAACTCGTCGACGCTTTTGTCCTCAGCCTCCGGATTATTCTTGTAAAACCACTCACAGTAATCGGCGAATTCATCCGCCACTTTCTTGGCTTTGAATTGAGCGCCGGCTTTACCGTAAGGCGTGTAGTATAAAGGTGCCCCGTCATCGTAGTAATAGTCGACTCCCAGCTTCGGAATCAACTTGGTCAATTTATTTTGCGAAGTTTCGTGCATCCAAGCGGCGCCTTTAGATAGAAGAAAAAGGCATATGTTAGCATGTCTCATGATAACGACAAGGTGTACCCTTAGAAGGAACGTATGTGTTGACATACCTACACCGGCATTGGACATGCAGGTGTGATAGGACGGCACACAGCCCAAGCTTTGAGGTCTGCAGTTTACTGTTAACCACATGTGTTGTTGGACTGGCACGTACCGAGATCACGCGTCTTGCCGGGCTGGCTGCTAGCACAGATGCGGCCACCGATACGGTCGCGGGCCTCGACGATTACAACATCGAGGCCGTGGCGGCGCAGGACCGAAGCAGCTCGGAGCCCAGAAATTCCAGCGCCGACTACAATCACTTTCTTTGGTGCCTCTAGGCTTGGAAGAGGGTTATCTCCTCTCATTCGAGCCTTCTCATCAGCGCCAGTGATGACAGCACGCTTGAGAAGGCCCTCAAGATTAGAGCCAAAATTGCTTGGTTTTTCCAAGGCGCTGGGTATAAAGGTAGTAGCCATGTTGGGCGATTTGGATAGTGTCAGATAGTAAGATAACTTGGGTTTTGGGGTCAGGTTTGGACTGGGATGCTTTGTGTTTGCTGTTATCGAGGCATGTACCCCATGCGATATGGAAAGGGCTCTTAAATCATGGTAGCAGTGGTTGGGGGAATGGGGGCATCATTAGGGACCAAGATTTTGTGTGGCAGCCGCGTCATTCGCATAAACGCCCTTATCAAGATGATCATAAAACTAAGCCCTAAGAAGGCAGTCAATGGAGACGAGTGCCTGTTAGTTTAATCGTTATCAGGTAAGTTTGCGGGGAAATCTGATTAATCTCGATGCCGAGTCCCGAGATAGTGATAACACTCAGCCTGTCAGGCCCGATGAGGCAAGTTTTCCGCCATTAGCCCTTGGCCGTATTGCCGGCTTATACTAACCCAAGGGAGTCACACATTCTCATTTTCCTCTGACTGCTACCTATCGAGGAGGAGGGACACTACTTTTGGAGGCATCACAACCTAAACCAATGCGGTGTTAGTTAGCCCGAACTTCCGAAGATATGAACATTCCAGGATGTATTGCGCAGGCCCTCTTTTAATTCATTAATGGCCTCCATGGCCTATCCGATAGTCATGTCAAAGCCAATATCCTGCTCATCACAACTCTGATATCTGCCATTGTATTCATGCCAAACAAACAATATGCAGTCTCAAACTGACCTTGGAAGCGAGCATCTTATTGGAACGCAACGCATCATCGTCTCTGAAGGACACCGAGTCACCCTCAACCCCCAACCAACCAACTCCCCTAACGATCCTCTGAACTGGTCCCCATGGCGGAAATACTGGCATGCATTCCTCGTGCTCTTCATTGTAGGCTTAACTGCCGCCACCAGCAACTCGGCCGGCAGTGCTTCAGACGCCCTGCTGGCGAAAGGCATCAGCGACAGCACTGAGAACACAGGTGCCGGTGTTCTGTTCGCCGGCATCGGTTACACGACACTTCTCCTCTCCCCACTGCCCGCCCTGTATGGCCGCCGCAGCACATACCTCCTCTGTCTCCTTTCGTCTATTGCTGGGAGTATATGGTTCGCCAAGACGACGCGGTCTGCCGATGCTATCTGGAGCCAGCTCTTTGTAGGTGCCTCTGAGTCATGTGCCGAGGCTGCCGCGCAGTTGTCGCTCTCGGAGCTTTTCTTTAGTCATCAGCGCGGTATGGTTCTCGGTCTGTACATCCTCGCCACCAGTGTTGGAACTTTTCTTGGTCCGTTGTTTGCTGGACTTATCACCGATAGTGATCTTGGCTGGAGCTGGATTGGCTGGTTAGCGGTCATCATCAGCGTGGCAACCTTTGTTGTCTTCCTATTTGGCTTCGAGGAGACAACTTTCTGTCGCAGAGCAGTTCTCGACGGTGTTCACCTATCCAACGCCAATACAGAAGCTCCCAAGATGCAAAAAGTCAACTTTGGAAGTGACCATGCATCAGAAACGGGTGAGCAGGTGAGCTCGTTTGAGGACAAACCCAAGACATACTGGCAGCGGATCGCAATAGTGACGCCGTCGCCTACACTCATTGGCCTTGGTTTCAAGCAATACTTCTCCTCACTTCTTGGAACATTCCGAGTCTTTAGCTTCCCTGCTGTTCTCTATGCTGGGCTGCAATGGGGTGCACAAGATGCGTGGCTAACATTTTACCTTACTGTTGAGGAGGATAACTATTACGATGCCCCATGGAACTACGGAGATACCTCAGTGGCATTGATGAACATACCTACCCTGATTGGTGCCGTTATTGGCTGCTTCTATGGAGGTTGGTTCTCGGATAAATTCGTTGAATGGATGGCACGGCGTCGAGGTGGCATAAGCGAAGCTGAAGACCGACTATGGCTCATGTATCCGGCAGCCATAATTAACCCTGTTGGTCTTATTGTTTTTGGCATTGGATCTGACAAAGGCTGGCTTTTCCCTGAGCTTTGGGGGGCTTATATCGGTCTTGGCTTCATAGGTTTCGGTTGGGGATGCGCAGGAGATATTGGTATGTGACACCTCCCTTCTGATACAGTTACGATGTCCCGTCCTAACCAGAATATTAAGGTATGAGCTACCTGGCCGACTGCTACCCGGATATGATTTTGGAGGGAATGGTAGGTGTGGCTGTGATCAACAATAGCATCGCCCTTATATTCACCTTCTGCGCGAGTATCTGGATGGACAGCCAATCTCTTACCTGGGTATTCACTATCATTGGTTTGCTGTCTTTTGCCTTCTTTATGACAACCGCTCCTATGCAATATTGGGGCAAGTCAGCTCGGCGCTGGACAGCACCTATGTACTGTAGATTTATTGAACATAGGGATGGAGTTTGACAAGCAAAGTCCCTCTATGAAGTAAGAGTATTATTACTATCTAGATTCAAGTCAAAAGCTTATCATAAGTGTAAAAGATCTTTTAGAGTGACACTATCTTTCTTATACAAGGTAACGACGCCTAAAAATATAGAAACCCAAGCAGTTAGAAGACTTGGCTGTAGGGCTCAAAGGCGTGACTGATCCATCGGGATCAGGTGCCAGATTAACGGCCTGCGCACCCATCAATAAATGCAAGCAATGACTTAATGTGACTCCATGGAGCAAAAGTGGTTCGGCTAAATTCTGATATCACTGCTAAAATGCTCCGCACTTCTAGTACTGTATTGCATGTCCTTCATCAACCACTCAAGATATGCGATGCGTTCTTGGGTAGCGGGGGCAAAGCATTCTCACCCTACCGGGTAATCTTTCTCTTAGGCCTCCAAAATATCTAACATATCCAAGCCACCAGGGTGCTCAATGTATGTCTCCCACAGCTCATCAAAAGGTAAGGGCATATCAAGGCTATCTAGCCTTAGGGACTTAGATCCCGATAGACCGAGGTCAAGTGGCGCTTCATCTTGAGTATATGTAGAGATAGTGGTCGATGGTGACCAGACTCCATACGAGACTAGCAATTGCGTTAAGATATCTAGTAACTTGGCAGCCATCTTGGAGTGATCTTTGATACTGTCCAGCTTCTTCAGAACCTCGATTAGCTCAGATACTTGTGTCTGGCCATCCTGGTTGCAGCAGATATCAGTTGTAAGAACAAGTGCCCCGATAAACATGTGGAAAATGGTGCCCTGGATCTTCATGAAATCGGCAGAGTGCAACATATCTTTCATGGTCATGCCTCGCTGCGAAGAAAGAACAGCTCGAGCAGCCTTTAGACTAGCTTGGCGTGAGAATGCGTGTAGAGCCTTGTTGACACGTCCAGGAAGATAAGGAAAATGTAGTCCGCAACGGAATATGTTGATGAGAAGGTTGATCAAGAGTCGCTGCATCGGAATATGGGGATATGCATTATCAATCTGCTTAGTTTCTTCAGAATCAGCCAGTTCAGTCCTGAAGAAACTTGGCAGCTCGCACAATACTGAATCTAGCTTCGCATCGAGTGACAATAACAACTCACATGATGCTTCGTTTGGATCGTTCGGCATCAGATCGGAAATGCAGCGAACGACCTCGGCAACCTTGATGCGTTGGAGATTGTAAGACATAGTGCTTGGTTCTGAGAGAGGCCGCTCCTTGTGATTAGAGTTACTGAGGTCGACATCATCAATATGTCTCGGAAGGTTGGTACTGATGAGATTTGGCTGGATGAGGTAGGTAGCTCCAGACGTTCCTGGGCGTGACAAGTCAGCATGTCAACTCGATCTCAATTACAAATATTCACCTTCTGCCTTTGAGGATGCCCAGTCAGTTGCCACGAGATACCACCAAACTCTTCTCTTTATCTCTTGTGTTATTGGATCCGCATCAACCTTGGAATGACCGCGTCTAGCAGATACCCGATCCACAACATGGAGCCCAAGGCTATGAGAAACAGCGATAGCTTCAGCGAGCAAGACACGATACCGAGGAGAGAAGGTTTCTGTATGATGGATACCAAAGCTGAGAAGAATCAATGCCTGGACATTCTCGATAGTGTGATCAGCTCGTCGACGATGTTGCTCCAGGCAGTCCATCGCCATTCGAATGTAGGCGGCAAATACCCCAAGCCTTTCCTTGAGTATTGGAATAGCAGTAGCCAAGTCACCATCCACAGGCTCAAGGATTGTCGCCAGTGCTATGACTGACAATATCAGGGCAAGTCCTCGAGGCGCAGTCGTTGCAGAGATGTTGACAATTTGGTCATATGCGTCATTTACAAGAGTGCGTGCGTGGGGCTCGTAGATGATGTTCTGGACATGGCCCAAGTATTTGAAGTATACTTGAAAGAGGCGCATTGTCTCCCACTTGGGGGGAAGTTGTATGTGACGAGGCTCGATTGTTTTCTGAGATTTGTGGTCTGCTGAGATCGATATATAAAGTTCGTGCGTGAGTGCGCGATACTTGCGGGTGTTAAGATAGAGAATTGTGCAAAATGGTTATTATAGAACTTACCAAGAAACCATCGTTGACCGAGTATTTGGTGGCCTGCATTTGATCTTCGGGAGGCATCAACTCAGCAACGTCATTGAATGCGGGTTCTTGTGACTGCGAGACACTGGGCACGTCGAAGCGAATGGCGTTCAGCTGGTCGCCAATTGGGGTCGAGATAGAGACATGCTTTGCTCTCTTGCTAGGTTTGAGGTAATCTTGGATCTGGTCTAACCTCGAGAGTATGTTCGACAGTGCTGAAGAGTCTGACTCTTGAGGTAATGGTCTTTTGACTGCTCGGTTAGGAGGCAGGTCTTGTTCGGTGCACTCAACCGCCCGAGCGATGCAATTCGCACACGGCTGCTTACGATCGCATTTGAGCTTTCTCTGGCGACATGAAAGACACGCGCTTTTCTGCGCGCCTGGTGCCATTGTGAATGTACCAAATGGGCTCGGATCCGCGGATCCGTCAGATCCGGAGTAGAGTCAGTGAGCGGTTAATCATCGGGCTTTAGCAAGGACGAATCATATTGCCGAATGTTGACTCGTGTCCGGTCCGGTCCGGTCCATGGACTCTGGAGATCTCGGATCCGTCTCCAAGATCTGATGATGAGATCTAGTATTTATAGCAATGCATAGAGTCTTAACGAGTTCTTTATTCCAGTAGCTACTACACACTACTTTTGTTTCAATTCAATACTCAAGAAACCTTGCTGCCCAATCTTATCATATAATAGCTATCGACATGCCCGAGATTGACTTCAAAGCTCTGGCGGCTGCTGCCAGTTTCGACAATTTCCGCCAGGCTCCGATTTTGGATACTCTCGCCAACGATGCTCTCCTTACCCCCAACTCCAAACTGGAACAAGCCCTTGCCAATTCGGAAGCCAAGGGCCTTCCCCCCATCAGCGTCACTCCAATGTCTGGCCAACATCTATCTATCCTTACTCAGCTCATGGGCGCCAAGTCTGTACTAGAAATTGGTACACTTGGAGGATACTCAGCTATCTGCTTCGCTCAAGGCGGTGCCAAAGTGACAAGCATTGAGATCGATCCAAAGCATCGCGACGTCGCGCTGGAGAACGTTGCAGGTCTTGACGTTGACGTCATACTCGGAGCTGCCCTTGATGTCCTACCCAAGCTGGCAGAGGAGAAACGGCAGTTTGACATGGTGTTTATCGACGCTGAATTTGAGGATCATATTGAGCATTTTGACTGGGCTGTTAAATTGACTCGGCCTGGAGGATGTGTTTTCTTCGACGACGTGGTGCCGGCGATGTTTAAGAATGACGAGGTAAAGCCTGGAGCAGAATCTATTTTAACGCATATTGGAAAGGATCATAGAGTCAAGGCTGCACTGATGCCCAATGTGGCGTGTCACCCCATGTTGCCCACGCCTATCTTTAATGGCTTTGTATTGGCTCTAGTCAAAGAGCACTGATCAAGATGGCAATGGGGCTCGGGGCGACAAGTACAATAGTTAACACTGTAATATACATTATTACCGCTCTTTTACATTCTTGTCTTCTATTTGAAATATGTAATAATGCTTCAGAAACTAGACAACCTGACTAGCGTTAGCTCTCGCACCGATCAGACCACTCTAGTCCTAAAGCCTCCAGTGAATATTCCTAGCATGTGGATTCATAGCCAGCGCCTAGACCACGAGCGAGTCCGAGAATATGCTAAGCCGCCTTGAGCCTTACCACTTTCAGCTTTTATGTCATCAAGGATTCAAGCCACATTCCTTCGGGAGGCATCCCACAAGACAATGGTACTTTTCACAGCCCTAAACCAGACTTTTCAGGCCTTTATTTAAAGTGCAACCAGCCCAGAAAACAAAGCTGAGACAATTTCCTGACTCTTAAATCATATTGTGCAATTACCCTTTGCAACTTACGCGCTTCATTACTCGCCTTGTGCCCGAGCCGGGTTATGCGAGTGTGTAAAAGCTGTGAATTTAGCTACCCCGCAATACTTTTCCCCTGCCGCCCGAGTCTGCCTCGCCTTGCCGAATTCCGGTCAGCTCATAAGCCCTATAAATAAGCTGCATCGATACGAAAATTACTCTCGCAGTTCCTCAACTCATCCATTTCAAAGCTGCAAAAGATGGCTTCCAACCTCTATCCTCACAGAGGATTCATGCTGGATACAGGCCGAAAATTCTTCCCTGTCAAAGCTATTCTTCATTTGTTGACCTTGCTTCACCAATACAACTTCAATGTCTTTCACTGGCATATCTATGATGCGGAAAGTTTTCCTCTGCTCTGGCCCGGGGGTGAGGGCTTGACGAATGCAAGTGTCAAGTATAGTCAGACTCACACATACTATACGCCCAGCGATATCCAGAACATCGTATCTTATGCTGAGAATTTGGGAATTATGGTATATCCAGAGACGGACATGCCTGGTCATAGTGATATATGGTTTGTCACTATTTCACCTTTGCCGCATCATGATCTAACAACATTCTGTTAGGGGAATATGGAAAAAGAATCTGGTAGTAGGCAAGGCAAGCTTGACAAAACCGGACGCACAGCTCGACATCAGACAGAACAACAAAGCAGTGTATGATAATATCACCAGCTTGGTATCAACTGTCGACGGGTATTTCGGCTCACCTTACCATCACTTTGGTGGCGATGAAGTCGCATACATGTGGAACACCAAGGACGATAACAAGTTATTCAATACGTTTCTGAACTGGCTCAAGACTCTTACGCCGAAGAAATCGGTCATCTTATGGGACGATCCTCTCACCGACTCGGAAAAGAGTATCACTTTGGCAAAGGACTGGATTATTCAAACCTGGCACAAAGGCACCACTGCAAAGATCCTTAAAAAGGGACATCGGGTCATTGTTTCCGAGTCTGACACCTTCTACATCGGAAACGCAGATGCTGACAAGATATCCAAATTTGTATTTCCAAAGGACTCCAAGGTCTTGGGATTCGAAATCGCATGGTTTACGTCACAGGATGATAGTCCAAGTGACTTGGACCAAGATTGGATTCTTGATCCCTTGAAGGCTGCATCTAAGATCCGGAGAAAATAAACAAGGGTACCAAGGTCCAAGGAGTAAAGATGAATGAGTTGGGTTTGACCATTAATCACTCAATGCTTGAGCTTGATATGCGAAACTCTGTTGGATGGCAATGTTTCCGTCTTTTATTAGTGTATGTTGACATAAAGCGTAAGATATGTGTTTGTCTGACAAATATGTATAGCACGTCTTTAAGATTAAGTTTAGATAAGAAAGGTGAACGTGTCATCAGCAGCATTCCTTACTCTCCAATCAGGCTCTCGGTGGCACGGGTAGTGGATACAGAGAAATAGTCTTGGATTAAGATATACTAGATTGCATGAACTACAATAGGGCAAGTGGGTAGGGACTATTGTTAGGCTTCTCGAGGCATCATAGCCGCAAGTGAGGACTGACCAGGAGCAACGCACGCAATCCAATTGACGGTATTGTCCACGTCCAGAATTGCATGCCTCTCGTGGACTCACTCTTCCTGCATTCTTTGGGCAACCATCTCCTGAAACAACCTATGACAAAACACCAGATAACTCAAATACAGGACCCCAAGGGGAAACGTTGTTATCGAACGGCCCGTCGCAACGTTGACAAAAAGCTCATACCATACTATTCTTTATATTAAATAAATTCATAACAGTTAGTTTGGTTTTTTACAAGATACTGTAAGTATTATAAGTAATTATCTATTATTATTACAGTTAGATTTCAGTTTATATTAATTGTTTATTTATAATTCTTAACTTAGCTCGGCCATAACAACAGGCTATTTGCTAGCTGTAATGAACCTACCCTGTACCTCATTCTCCCTTGTTGCTTTATTTCAGATAAACAAAACCCCCAATCTGTGCCGTAGTAGCCACATGTCCCACTTAATACTTACGCTACGGAATCCGCAGCCTCAACTCACAGAAGCTACACTAACACTTATTGATTCCTAGTACACACTACATAGGAGTTGCGTAGTCTCGTTGATCAATGGCATGCTCTTTGGACGTGGTGTTCATCTTGAGCCCCGCTATAGGATAAACCAAGACACTTACCGCATCGCAAACGGTCCTTAAAGCACGTCACCAATGGATTAATATGTAACAGGCTCCGGAGGGCCCGTGACCCACTCCAATGGTAACGTGATAACCCGATACAATGATACCTCAGACACGGCTACATCAATCGCACAACAAGTTAAATGTAACCAGGAAGAGAGGCAGGTTTACGGACCCACAACAGAACATAAAGAAATCGTATATATTCATGATGACAAAACCGCCTTCCAACATGCCGATTGCAACAGAGTAGTCGATCTCGCATTTAATCCATATTTTGGGATCATCTATTTGCTATCTCATCTAGGCAATAACCGTGCTCAACAACGCTTAACATGGCGGAAGGTATCAAAGACGGAGTGTTTCGACGGCCGCCTCGACGTGTTTGTGGAGAACTCGGGTGTTTCCTGGGGAGATGAAGCGTTCATCGATTCTGACGTTGGGAGATGCCATGATCTCATGAAGATCAACACTGATGGGGTTGTCTACTGCGCCCACGCCGCTGGGAGACATTTTCGAAGACAGAAGCAAGAGGGAACAACGATCAACGGTTCTAAGCTCGAAATTTTCGACAGCGGTAGCTTTATCGCCACAGCTAGCATGTCTGGACACATCGTCAACATCCCTAGGCGTTAAGCCGTTTACAACGCGCCCAAGGCCACTCTCATTCACATGTGTAAGCATCCCTACCATATCTTGCCAGAATTTCTGACGAAGTGGCCCGTATAGGCAAGTCCCTAGCGATTGAATGGCATGGATTCGCTCGTGTCAATAGCGTGTCTCCTGGATTCATCAACACTGGCATATCCGGACCAATCGCGGAGGAAATCATGAGCGCTATCATGGATAAAGTCCCTATGGGGTAAGTGATCTAGTATTTAAGAACAAAACACGTGTCGAAAATAATGATTCTAGGCGTTTTGGTGAAACAGTGGAGTTGAAAGGGGTGTATCTGTTTCTTGCTTCAGATGCTTCTACATATGTGACCGGAACGGATATCCTTGTTGATGGTGGTTACACTGCTCCCTAAGCTTGCTAGATTACTGCGTTTTCTGTTGCACCTAATACGAATCTGTAAAGAAACAAATACGAAAATGCACTATTCGCTGGTTGCTGGTTCGCTTGTTGGATTCTAGCTAGGTGGACTTGCTTATGTTCTTGGCTGCACAGAGAATTGTTGAAGGATGAAGTTACTTTCTAGATATACACAATAACCCCTGTTTCCTTTCTATTTCCAACCCGATCTTGCAAATACCAGGTCCGGCATTATTGTAAGATGCCCTTGACGCGGCCGCCCTGAGCGCGCGGGTTGTGGACCACATCCCGATCGCTCATCATTTGTCGGCTGTCATTCAGTGCCGTTGAGTGTTCTAGAAAACCAATGTATCTATCAGTTCTACTCAAATGTTATAAAATGGGTCATGAGTTGATTGTCGCGTCAAGTATTTATTTCATGCCTAGTACAAATGTTCCTCCGGTGCTGACTCGATGACCTTCTGAACGCAATTTCTAGGCAAAATTTCACTTTCAGTTATTACTTATCACCTTGTCACTCAAGGCCTTGAATAGAAGCACACGCTAAGCCTCCTTCGGGGGCCTCGACCGATATAAGAGCTGTGAGTTGTGGACTCAATCAGAAGTACGGATGGCAAAGTGCCGGGACTAGACACGTTGGGAATAGCAGGCGAATAGGCCAAACTTTATTGTCAGGTCTCGCGCGCGCTTGCTGATTAACACATCATATTGATTCATATGTCTGTGACCTGACTTAAAAAAATGGCGACCGTTCTGGCGACGACTCGGGACGATAATTGCACCGATGCTGTATATTTCGTTGAGATTTGGCCGCGTAGGAGCTCTCTCTACAAGTCGGAAGAAGACAAAAGTCTGAGGCGCTCTAAGTATATATAGACGGTTTGAAACCCGAGCTGGCAGTTATGATCATCACTAATCACACCCTTCAAGTTTCACAATGCACCTCCCATCGCTTTCCTTGACTTTCCTGCTCGCTACCAAGGTAGCGACGTATGATAACCTCCTCCACTTCGGCCCGACAGCTCAAGTAGAGACGCGTTCCATCAACCAGATCTACAAAGCTGCCCTTAAAGAGGGCGGTGTTGTGACGGCCTGGTTCGGCGGCGATGAGAAGAACCAAAATGACGCGGTCAAGAACGCTTTCGAATCGGCTTTTCCAGGCATGAAGCTCAATCTCACTACCGACCTTTCCAAATATCTCGATGGCAAAATCGACCAACAGCTCGCCAGCAACAACGTCTATGTCGATACACTCGCTCTGCAGACTACGCAGGACTTTCCAAGGTGGAAAGAAGAGGGCGCATTACTCTACTATGCCCCTGCGGGTTTCGACAAGATCTACTCTGGTCTGAAAGATGCTGATGCCGCTTACTATGGATTCACCGGTATTGCATGGCAGCTCATCTGGAACGCTGATAAGTTGAAGGGCAAGAAGGTGCCGGCAGAATACAGTGACTTCCTTGCGCCAGAGTACAAGGGTAAGCTTGCTTTGACATACCCTAATGACGATGACTCGATCCTCTTCCTCTTCGATAAAATGTAAGTCTTCCACTATCATCAATCAGCGCATGAGCCTCCACTCACCACATCCACAGCCTCAATCAGTACGGCGAATCTTGGTTCAACAAACTCCTCCAGCAGAAGCCTCGCTGGGTTCGTGGAGCAGCCACTCCGCAGACGCTTGTCCGTGACTCCAAGACACCTTACGTCGCAACGTTCACCTCAGCATTGGGCCTGACAACTGGCGCTGGATCTCTCAACGCTACATATCCTAAGAAGAGCAACTTCATCTCGTGGGCACAGCACACTGCCATTCTCAAGGACGCGCCGCACCCCGAGGGCGCTAAGTTACTGCAGAACTTTTTACTAAGCAAGGAATTCCAGAAGACGAGCGGCTTCTGGCCCGTGAGGAGTGATGTCGCTCCGCCGGTTGGGTTTCCTGGGTTTGTTGATCAAGCACACACTGACCCCCATGATTTTATGAACTTTATGGTTGACCGGCAGAAGGTTGAGAGGTTGAGATTCTGGTTCGAGAAAAGGCTTGGTACTGCTCAGGGTCTCAGCCCACTGGATGATGATTTGTAGACGGTTTTAAGCTGTCATTTTATTCTTTTTCCCCTTCTCTCATCTAAATAATATTACCATCTGCTGTATAACATCAATATTCAGTTAAACCCGTACTAATAGCATTTACAGGCTAGGATATAAACCATAAGCACTGCATAAACCTAATAAAAACGTTTTTCGTATAGTATGTCCTTATACCTGTACGCATTGATCAACCTCCTACGCCCTACCCGTAGTTTTTTTAATAATTGTGGGAAGACTCTTGTTTTGGTTCGCAGGTTGGCCACTATCTCGTCTCTGAGAAGTTTAGTCGATAAGCGAGCCATGCCAGCCCCTTAAGATGATAACAGTATAAGGCGAAGTTCAGAATTCCAAGTGGGATAAATCATTGCTTCAAGTACAGTATAATTTGATCTTCATAAGACTACCCGTGATGCGAACCACCATTTCGTGGGACTGGTGACCCAGATTGGCTGTCTTGGTGGGATTATAAGTGGTTACCCGGTTGGAACGGTCCATCAAATATAATGCGGCACGATATGATCGTCTCACATTCAAAAGAGGTCAACTAAATTGCTCAACTTGTTAATGAATGGTGGGTTGTAAAAGTGAGGAATAGAAATAAACTAGATTCAGTATAATCTGCCAGAACATATCAAGCTCCAAGTGTAGTAGTAAGTGTTTGCCTTTGTACCCTCAACAAGCGCGGGACGTTGCGGCACGATGTATTGAAGATAAACCACGCAATGTTGGACCCGCGCTGGCCTATGCCGATCGAGACTCTGCACAATTGCCCTCTTGGGTACCAGACTGGACATTAGCCAGTCGAGCGGTTCCTTTGGCAGATTCTTGGGTGCCTGGAGTCTACAGCGCGTGTGGAGTGTTAGGCCGCAATCTTCTTCACGATGTTGATGCTCGAGATAGGGGCTAAATTTGCGTGAATGGGCTGCTTGTCGATAGTATTATCAGAAAAAGCGACATTTTCGCATTCCAGGATCTTTCTCATATCGACCTTAGTTCAGCTAACATCCCTCTTCTTGATGCCACCAGTTTTACATCGATGATCAAAGATCACAAACTCGGCGAAGCGTCCTTTACTGCTTTCTGGCATACTCTGGTCGCAGGAAAGAATGGTGAGGGACGGCCAAGAATAGTGCTGGCCCCCAAGACACCTCCCTAGACTTCGCAGAGATCTTCAGCCTGCTCCTCGAAGAAACAACTGGGATTTCAAAGACACTTCCAGGGCAGAAAGATTCAGTCCAGAAGACACGATCTAAGGGCCAGCGTAGATTAGAGCTCGCAGATTTATCGCGTCGAAAGCCAGGTGCAACATTCCAAGAGATACGGGTTGCATCAAAATGAGCATTGACGAATAGGCGCTTGGGAATCACCAAGAATGGACGTTTCGCGTTATTTCCATCTAGGGCTAGAGGAGGAGATAATATATACGTATTAGAATATTGCAATATACCTTACTCTATCGTGCCTGCAAAAGAGAATAGTCTGAGGTTTATTGGGGAGTGTTATGTCTATAGAATAATACAGGGCGAGGCATTAAAGGGCAAGTGTAACAACATAGAGAAGCTTATCATAATATAAGATCTAGAATAAAATCGTTATTTTACTGCCATAACATCATATTTAGCAAGGATTACTACATCATATAATAAGTGTTAAAGGTTCTATAGCTAGGTAGTTCTGCTACAATGGCTTCCCACGTCCACCATAGTCGCGCCGACGGCACTTCCCTCAATAACCGAAAACTTTCATATAACCTCATCTCTCAAACTCAACATCACCTTACCCTCTCTATCTTCATAGCCACCTATACAGTCAGTACACTCTTCTAGGGCCCAATCTCAGAGCTTCAAAGCGATTTATCATCTTACAAACTTCCAGCCTATGGCTACTTTACTTCAACATTAGCTGTGCCTTGTTTCGGAAAAACATCAGCATGAGCGTCTTCCGCTTCTTGGCAAGCCTTGGTGGTTCTGCTCTGTTATCTGTGGGGGGTATTCTCGGATACACTCCAACCAGAGTGGGGAAACGCTATCCCAGTGTACTTTGTGGCTCCTCTGCTTGGACCGGCTCCTAACCTAAAGCAGGAGAGTGGCTTGCAGAGAGGATGACCTAGCTTTTATGATTTTACTCCACAACTCTCTCATGCTGCTCCGTCCCAGTTGTCGCTCTGCTATCCTGGAATGAAACCTATCCGCCAGTGATACTTGAACAGCAGAAGCAGCATTTGATCAAAAAGTCGGGGGACACAAAGCCTTACACAGAATACACCTGACCCATCGTCTTGTTGTTGCTCACTGCCTACAAGATCACCTCCACGGAACCATGTACTTCGTCTTGTACCTTTTTAGGCCTATTCGAAAGGGCATAACATCAATTGATTAGTTATTATGGTATAATGTCTAGGTTGTTATCCAGATGTGTTATTTGCAGTCGTGACTTGTGGCTGAGAGCTTTTACCAGCAGACAAAACTTGACATCTGTGTCATTATCTGTCGGTATAAATCTGACAGATGACGTAGACCGAGAGATAAGGCCAAGTTTCGGCTATCTATAGCACATGATTCATTTAGGAATGTGGCACCGGAAGGAACATGCCCCCGCACGGCGCGAAAACAATGCATAAGTACGATAGATCCTTCAAGCATTGAGAACCCTTGTACGCCACAGTGTCCATACTGCCTCCCTTTTACAGTTTTTGGCTAGTTATACGCCTGAAGGGACGTCATAGGTGGAGAAGCTGTAAGGGTGTCTTGGTTTGTACGGTGCCATTGCCCTGTATTTTTGTTCTCACACTGGCCTCGGCTCCTTAGTGGCCAATCTGCGGCTAGGGAACTTTTGGAAGGCACGGCCCGTGCATTAGTGTTGGCGCGTCGGCTTGTCGGCCATGCAGTAAGCAGTGAGCCGTTCTTGGTGAGGCAATCATAATGCCTGATCTCGTATTTGGAGTGTAAGCCGTAAGCATTTCAGCTGGGTTCAAATTGACAGTAAAGTCGCTGGGTCTAATGCCGACGAACTCTGTACCTACAAATCGACGTCTATCATAGCCGATGTCAACATGTCAGTTTTTGGATCACAGTCAGGTCTTTCCGAACAGACGCTATCGGACGAAGATGACAGCAATGTCCCGATGCAGATTCTGGCAGAGACTATAGATAGACGAAAGACACAGAATCGCATCGCCCAGAGAAAGCACAGTCAGTCACCTACAATTCTCCCAACACCACTTTGCGACATCGCTCGCTCATATCCGTCCATGTCCTCGTCAGCCTGGAAATGAATAGAGTCATTAAGTAATAAAAAACAGGACAAAAACTCAAGAAGCGTATCGAAGAACTAGAGCTGCAACTGGAGTGCGCAAACTTTAACTCCCGATCGGTCGTTCCAAGAATGTCACCTCACCCTATACCAATGCCTGCACCGTCGTGCTCGAATTCAAGCGGGGAAAATATGTTACCCCATTTTGACCACATAGAGAATCTCTTCACAAAGTCTAACGGTCACCTGGGAAGCTTTTGGAGTGCCCAAGAACTGAGCTCGTTGTCCGGCGTTTCGCTTCCACTTGGCCACATCACGACGCCTATACCCGCCGCAGACGTGTCACCATTGCAATATCAGAACCTAACAGGTGATAATTCTCTTAATAGAGGTATCCCCCACACCTCAGCTCGCTGTGGCATAGAACGACCGACAGCTTCTCTCTTGATGACACCAACTACCGAAATTAACGAGGTTCTCGCCGTGCCTGATGCGAGTCGCAGGTCTTCTTTGCACCCGCTGAGTGACCCGGCAGAACTGGATGATCCATCTACTCCTCCTTGCTCATGGACCATGGAGCGAAAGATCGCCTACATTATCGATTGCGCCAAGACGCTCGGCTTCCGCGACTTCGACTCGGTCGTAAAGACCTACTACACCAGCTCATTTGAAGTCATGTCTCGAGCCCATGATATGCAGAGAGTTAGTAGAATTCGTGGCCTCGGGTGTGTCCTTAGGACTATCGATGCCAGCGCCCAAGCCTGGCCACATCACGAGAGCCAGATCTACCAAGCCGAGATTTTCAAAGCCGCCGAGCGTCTTTATAGGGCTGAACTCCAGAGAGCCATTGGCAGCGGAGCGCTGATGGTATTGGAGCAGCGCCAACGACTGAAGGAGGATGAAATGAATGCGCCGGCGGCTAAGCTTACATCTCATAAGAGCGAACTCTTATCACAGGTGAGTCCACCTTTTGTTTTCAGGGTCCAACGAAGCTCAGCTAATCAGATTGTTTGTCGGAATTAGCTTCCAAACCTTTGGACGTTCTTACTGGAGCTCTCGGAATGCAACCCTCCGACATCCTTTACCGCGCTCCTACATTACTACTTATCCTATCAGAAAGACGTAGCTTCCGATCACAGGATATGACGAATCCAGTATGTGAGTGTGACATTCTTTTTTTACAAGATCTTAAAGTAAGTAAAAAAAAAAAAAACTGTCACTGACGCCTGGAGGCTGTTGCCAATGGCCGGAAAGCAATCCTGCCGCTTGGAAGAGGCATTCTTGTGGTTTGTGGTTTATTTCTTTCTGTGAGAATTTCTTCTGCTTCTAGCAATAAGGGATCAGGCCGGCTTCTTACACCCTAGCAGCTGCCAATAAGGTTACTAATTAAGTTATTATAAAAGTATATTATTCTGATTTTAATTAGGAGATTTATCTTTATAGAGGCTATATATATATTACCTTTAAAAGCCTAAAGTTAATTGGTATTTTTTAATGTGTTGGCTTGATATATCTCGTTGAGATATCATAAGCTTAACTATCAATCAATCACTGACGCCTGCGCCTATTGATGAATAGATAAATGCCAATAGAAATATATTGAGTGGTAACGTCACCATAACAAAAAACCCTAGATTCTCTTGAATTACAAGTCATAATTAGTTACTGGAACTCAAGGAGAGTCATATTTATATTTGAATTCAATAGATATTCATACTATGGCTATCTGTCTGCACACACCTGCAAAGCAGGCAGTCAATAAACCATGTGTACTTGGCTCACTCCTCCCCGCCTTGCAGTATGACTACAGAACAACGTAATGTAACTGCCATCTTAAATCTTCATTCCATCCCCATTAGCAACACGTGCGGCGCAGATACCGTGGCGAGCAGTCATTCCCTCGTTGGAAACCTTCGCAGCGCAAATTCCATGCCTGGTCTTGAGACCATCTTCCGCAATGCGGGCAGCGCAAATTCCGTGGTGAGCTTTGACACCGTCTTCGATAGACTTGGCTGCACAGATACCGTGGTACGCCTTGATGCCCTCAGCAGCCTTTGCAGCGCAGACGCCATGGCGAGCGGTGATTCCTTCGTCAGCGGCCTTGGCGGCGCAAATACCATGTCGAGCGTTGATACCATCCTCGGAGACCTTTGCAACACAGATGCCGTGGCGTGCCGTAAAGCCATCGTCGGCCTTTGCGGCGCAGATACCATGACGAGCTGTCATACCCTCGTCAGCCGCTTTGGCAGCACAGATACCGTGGCGAGACGTAACTCCGTCAGTACTGGCCTTTGCGGCGCAGATACCATGGTGAGCTTTCAAACCGTCCTCGAGGGGCTTTGGCAGCACAGATACCATGACGAGAGTTAACACCATCATTGGCCTTTGCGGCGCAAATACCGTGACGGGCCTCAAAGCCGGTTTCAGCTTTAGCTGCACAGATGCCGTGTAGTGCTTGGACACCATCGTTTATCTTGGCTGCGCAGATACCATGGCGGGCGGTCATCCCATCATCAGCAGCCTTCGCGGCACAGATCCCATGTCGAGCTGTGACACCGTCATCGACACCCATTGCAGCGCAGATGCCATGGTGAGCAACAACGTCCTCGCCCTCCTTCTTGCTGAAAGTCCAGGCAGCTTGGAATGCGTCAAAACCCTGTGGGCCAATAACCTTGGAGCCGATAAGACCTGTAGAAGGAATGACGATGCTACTGCGGCCATATGTCACTTCCATGGTCTCGTTGTCAGGATCTCCAGCCTCGTACAGGCTCACGCCGAGAACCTCATCGAGTCCTGTCTCCTGCAGCACGCCAATAAGCTCCTTGACAAAGGCAGCTGGGAAGACAGGCCGATCGACGTTTGAGAGATCACGCTGTGGCACGAACTTGAACTCTGTGGGCTTGAGTTCACCGTCAAAGACGCGCCAGGTGTGAGGGAGAACTGAGCCGCCAGTCACGACTTCGTCATCGCCTACAACCCAGGGCGACGAGACTGGACCAAGCTCGATGATCTTCTCGTTGGGGGCAACGTCGTAGTGGCGGTGGAGGAGACCGACGCCGAACACTTTGTCAACGCCGTGCTTCATGAAGACGTCTCTGATGCAGGACTTCATGTGATCCAGGCCGTTGAGTTCCTGGAGTCGCTGGGCTGCCACGTCGACGTCAGTCATGGCATCAACGGCGCGGTGGTCGTATGACGCGGGAGTGTAAGTCTGGACTGCTGCAGCTGCCATGTTGCAAGTAAGAATTGAGAAATGGTGATGTGTCTTGTTCAAGAAGAGAGAATGTTGAGAGATTGAATGTTGTTTGAGTTGCTAAGATGTTTGGCTCTTTCTATCGTCTTTTTATAGTTGTGTCCATGCTGCCTCTGGACTCAACCATCTAAGTGCCCTCATGTTGAACAGTGCGGTAGATGAAGATCATTTCTGGACATGGTGATACAAGTTGGATCATGCACAGTCATCTTACTCACCCACGCATCGCTCTACTCATGGTTTGTGTCCTGGACTGACATGCGAGTATTCGGAAAACCTACACACAGAGCGTTAGTTGAAACAGGCCTTACTAAGATGACTACGTCGCTGAGATGGCGAGAAAATCATTTCTAGATCTGGGGTCAATCATTTCCGGATTCGGGCATGTTATCTTTGCGGGGAAAAGGGTTTCCACAACGATCTGCGTGATAGGCAGCCGAGGTTACATTCTGCGCCAAAATGCAATCCTTACGCGTGTACCAGAACGGCTGGTTTGTTTCTCCGTAACAATCTTGACGTCCGAAACAATGAAGCGATGATGTTAGCCTTCCTGACTGTGCGGACAGAGTCGCTCAATTGCCCACGCTGTCGAGCCGGCAGTGTCAATCCTTTCAAGCCCCGTTGGCTCAGTGGTAAAGCGTATCACTAGTAATAAGACACGACATGATAAGATCACTGGTTCGATTCCAGTACGGGGCAAATCTCATTTTTTTCTCTAGTTTGATATAAAAATTACTGAATTTTTTTTTTATGTATCCACCTAACTTAACATATTGTCCCAGGATATCTATCTATGACAGCACCAATACCCCATCAATTGATCAAGCGTGTGAAATGTATGCTAACAGTCTCACAACGACAGATGCCAAATTAGACGCTAGGCGGGCACGACTGTAGACATGCCACTAACAAGCAGCACCGCAGCAAGGGCATAAAGAACCGAGGCAACAAAGAACGGCAGGCTTACAACCATGCCCCCAATGTCCAAACCGACTGAGAAGGACAGCCCGAGGAGTGGCGAGGCGCCAATAGTTGAAATACCCTCAAACACGGCGATTGCAGTGAATAAGAGTGACAGATGACTGGGATGCACCATGGTTGTCAGGAGAGATCGCAGGGCGGATGAAAAGCCATTGCCAAGCGTGTATCCAAAAAAGGCTATGAATGAATTAGTTCGTTAGGGCATAGCTGATCTCACTGATACCGTACATACCAATTATGAACGCCGGAACAGCTGTGGCTAGACCCATGCAGAGTGACCCAACAGCAAGGATGATGATTGACACTCGAGTCAGAGCGAGATTCGCAGCAGAAGATGTCTTCATTCTTTTGATGAGCCAGACATTGACTTGCGGTAGGACTATAGCAAAGAGCAGAATCTGACCCGCAGCTTGGATCGAGAGTAACAACGCCGTCTGGATATAGAGCGTTAGCGAACACGGGAGACTACAATGGAGATATTTGCCGGTTTCCTGTTCTTGGAAAACACGCACCTTGGCCAGCGGCCATCCGAAGCGCACAGACATGTATTGCAAGATGAGTTCTAGCATGGGCCGGGCCATCTTTGCAACAACAAGCGCGAGAAGGCCGACCAGGAGACTTTTATGACTGCCCAACGTACAAACGCCATGTCGGATATTGTGTGAGAGGTGTGATAGAGCTTGTAGAACCTTGTTTTTTGATGAGTTTTCATCATTCACAGTTTCCTCACATTCGCCGTTGGCAGATGGGGATTCTTCTCCTTCCGTGCCCTCTATGTCGCTTGGGCCACTGTCGGAGGATTTTGTGTTGGGGATAAATCCAAGCACCACAAAGGCCAGAGCTTCAAGTGGGACGGCTGTCAGAAAAGCAAAATGCGGTCCTAATGCCTTCATGAGAATTGCACCAAGTGGTGGCGCAATTAGCTCAGTGATGAGAAGGACAACCTGCACCCAGAAAAAAGCCCTTGTTCTATAAAAAATCGATAAGTGTCCAGTACAAATCACTCAGAAGCGTTATGCTTGCGACAGTGTACGTACCTTGATGCCTCCGGGATTGCAGCAGCAATGATGGCCATAATCATGGGACTGATGACAGTAGAACCCCCTCCCAGCACCAAGAAAGCCGGTGCAGCATACACAGCACGGACAGGAAATACTCGATGGCAGTAGAGCACAGTAAATGCCCAAATGTCTCTCAGGACAAAGCCCAGTAGACTAAGGCCCGTGACCAACCGACGGCCCTTGCTATCGGCCAGGACGCCATAGGGAATAGCGAGTATGAGACCAGGAATACCCTCAATCATGCCGAGAATACCTCTCATTTTAGCGAGCGCGCTTTGAATTTCATGGAGCTTGCAAAGATGCTCGGGGACGGAGCCATCGCGACCGATGACGCTTGGATCAGTGGCAGCGTAGTAATCACGGCAGAGACCAAGCTCGAGCATACGAAGCTTGGGGACTTCGCTTAGGAAGTTGGGGACGTCGACGAGCAGGATGAACAGACTGCAGATGTACAGAGCTGACCACTGGGAAAGGTGACGCTGCCATGCCTTCTGCCACTCATCGGCCTTGTTCGTCTTGGGAGGGCTTCTGTCGCAATTGAGGTTGGGCTGTAGAAGCGGTGTCGACTCGGCGACGCTGTGCTGAACGTTGTCCATGGCGCAGACCAGCTGCAAAAATGTTGTGTCATACAGAAGATGTAGGCTGCAATTGAAATGCGATAGATTCTGGCTCTGAGGGGAGAACAGTGTGTGTTCAGTGGTGGCTAGGCTGGCAATTGGCAGGCAAACAACAGCTGAGCGCGCCTTGCAAAGATGGGCTGAAGTTGCGTGGTTGACAGTGTTGCGCAGTCTTTGTTGTGACGTAAATATTCTCGTATCCAGCTGCAATGCAATGCAAAAGCACAGTAATCTGAGTCAAGGCAAAGCTTGTGTTGGTCCTCTCTCTGGGGCGGGCGGTAGGCAGAAGATGTTGACGATCCCTACTACTACAGGGTGCTAGGGGACTTTTGTGAGGATTTGGTGGCGTGTTTGGGCTGTCTTATCTGTCGCAGCAGGGAAGTGCAGCACAGTGTGATACAGGCGGGCGGGGAAACCAGGGCACGGTACACAGGCATTCAACCAACGTGCAGATCCCCATTCAGCTGTGCCGCACAATGCATGCAGTGTCATAGATAAAGACCTTCCAGGGCGAGAATCCTTTTTTGCTCTCCCCCGCTGACCTGTAGTGCCAGTATCAGTTCTGCGGCCATGTCGTCTGTTAGCGCCTGTCTCAACGACGACTCGCTGGGGCCTGCCGTGCGTGGCTGTAGAGGCAACTTTGACTTCACTGTCGCCTTTGAAGATGTTGTCTTTGTCATTGCACCAGCCACTGCCTTCATTTGCCTTGGGCTGTTACGTACCCTGGCACTTTGTCGTCGCCGTCGCCCAATTGTCGGCGCTTCGGCGGTTCAGTGGACGAAGCTGGTATGTGTCTCTGCTCTTGTTAATGCATCGCCTCGTCTCGGGTACAAGCCACTAACAAACACTTTCTTCATCGTCATATAGTCTCTTGCAATAGGCTTGGCCCTCTTGCAACTTGCCCTTATCATTCTTGGGCGAAACTCGTCCCGTTTCGCTTCAGGACGTTCTTTGGCTGCTGCCTCCCTTGCTTTCATTGCAGCCCTACTTCTTATCCCACTGTCATGGATTGAGCATTCAAGAGCGCCACGACCTTCAACAGCCATCGCTGCCTACCTCTCCGTCACGTTATTATTTGATGTTGCTCGGACACGGACAGCATGGCTTCTAACTCCATCGGGGCTGGACCAGGAATATGCTTCTGTATTGACGACAGCTACTGCCCTCAAAGCTCTCATAGTTTATCTGGAGTCTCGAACGAAAGAGAAATGGCTTGGCTGGGACATGAAACAGCACAGCCCTGAGGAGACGAGTGGTATTTGGAATCTTGGAGTCTTCTTCTGGCTGAACACGCTGTTCATGAAAGGCTATCGTGTCATCCTGACGCTGGAGAGTCTATATCCCCTCGACAAAGCACTTGAAGCTGAAACACACCAACATCTCGTTGAGAAAGTTCGGAATAATCCATACAAGACTCAAAAGTATGGTCTAGCACGTTTACTGCTGCAGATCCTAGCCCTTCAGTTATTACCACCAATCATTCCCCGCGCGGCGCTCCTTGCTGCCAGTATGTGCCAACCTTTTCTCATCCATGCCCTCTTGCACTACCTACAGAGCGAAGAACAAGACCAGAGCCATGGATATGGACTCATTGGCGCGACGGCTCTGACGTACGGGGCCATCGCGTTCTCAACAGCATTATACTGGTACTTCCAGGAGCGTTTCGTCATCAAGGTTCGAGGCATTCTTGTGCTCGCCGTGTATGAGAAGACAACAGATTTGAGGATGCCTACGGATGGCGATTCGGGCGCCCTCACATTGATGAGCACCGACGTGGAGCGCATCACAAGAGGAATCCTCGACCTCCATGAATACTGGGCCAACACGATTCAAATTGGTCTGTCTTGCTGGCTACTTCAGCGAGAGCTCGGCGCTGCGTTCGCTGCCTCCCTTGGCGTAGTCGCAGTCTCAACCCTGACAGCGTTTGGCATAGGTAAACTTCTTGGACCGCGCCAAAAAGAATGGATGGAAGCAATCGAAACGAGAGTTGGTGTCACAGCATCGGCTATTTCGCAGATGAAGCTGGTTAAGATGTCAGGCATGACAAAGCCAATCCAGTCTTACGTGCAGAGACTGCGAATGAGAGAGATTAAGATCGGCGGGCGTTGGCGTATGCTTCTTGCTGCAGCGGCCACTGTCTCTCAGGTTCCCATGACCTTGTCTCCCGTTATCACATTTGCGGTGGCAACCAAGGCGCTCAACACTACCTCTATATTCGTCTCAATCTCATACCTTACCCTCCTCGCGTCGCCCCTGATGATACTGTTTCAGAAGATTCCACAGTTTCTCGGGGCGCTAACCTGCCTTCAACGGATCCAGAAGTATCTGGAACGTGAGCCAAGGGTTGAGTATCGCAATGTGGATAATGATATTATGTCAGCCGCGTCTTTGACTCCGTCCTTTACTTCCATTGCCAGCACCAATGGCATTGGAATTGAGATGCAGACTCTAGAGGAGAAAGGCACTCCTCACGTCGTGATCAAGAACGGGAGCTTTGGGTGGCACGAGAACGTTGCTGTTCTCAGACACGTCAACATAACCATTCCAACATCACATCTCACAGCTATTGTTGGTCCTGTTGCAAGCGGGAAATCCACCCTATGCAAAGCTATTCTTGGCGAAGTCCCCTTTGCGACAGGTTCTGTGGTTGTTCACCGATCCAGAGTCATTGGTTACTGCGATCAACAGCCGTTCTTAACGAACACCACGATCCGCAACAACATCCTTGGTAATAGTCCATTTGACGACAAGCGATACACTTCCGTCATAAAAGCTACCATGCTCGATCGAGACCTCGCAAATCTCCCCCAGGGCGATAGCACAATGATTGGAAGTAGCGGCATTGCCTTGAGCGGCGGACAACGACAACGAGTGGCAATTGCTAGGGCGCTATACCTTGCAGACGCTGAACTCCTGATTTTTGATGACGTCCTCAGCGGCTTAGATGCAAGGACATCGGATCATTTGTTCCGGCATGTCTTTGGGCGAGATGGCGTGCTTCGTCGTCATGGGGCCACTGTTGTTCTGTGTACACACAACCCTCAGCACTTCCAAGCCGCGGACTATGCCATTAGAATCAGCAGTGATGGAGATGTGACTGCAGAGAAACCCTCTGGCGACGGTACACTTTCAAATACTGATCTAGGCTTCGCCTCAGAGCCAGCTCCGACTGAGGGACTTGCAAGTACAACAGACCCGACATCCTCCCAAGCATCACCAACTGTAGCCATGACTACAGAAGAAGCAGAGGCACGAAAGTTGGGTGACAGGAGTGTTTTTTCCTATTACATACGCACCATCGGCCTAATTCCCATTGCCGCCTTCGTTTTCGCTTGTGTATGCAACGGCTTCCTCAACAACTTTCCACGCATATGGCTCACTTTCTGGGCTGACGATGCGGCCCGACCACAAAGAGGATTGTCGCAACTACACTCTCAGGCCTACTATATCGGAATCTACGGAATGCTCCAAGTACTAGCTTTATTGTCTTTTATGGCTGCTGTCGTGCTAGTTTTAGGACCTTTTATCCGTCTCAGTGGGTCTGTACTGCACCAGAGGGCGCTGGAGACTGTTATCAACGCACCGTTGCAACTGTTGACAACATCGGATACTGGGACCATCACCAACTACTTTTCTCAAGATATAACTATCATTGACAATGAGCTTCCTATGGCTGTAGCCAACGTAGTGCTGGATATCTTTGGTGTTGTTGGAATGGGGGTCCTTATCGCGTCATCATCGCCGTGGCTAGGACTTACTTACCCGGCTATGATACTCATCCTATGGTTGATACAACGGTTTTACCTCCGTACATCTCGACAGCTTCGATTGTTGGACCTCGAGGCCAAGAGTCCGTTATACACACATTTTCTCGATACGTCTAGAGGCATCGCCACCATTCGTGCGTTGGGCTGGACCGGAAAAAACATCAAGCACAATCATCAACTGCTGGACCAGTCCCAGAGGCCGATGTATCTACTGTCAATGGTACAGCGCTGGCTGTATTTGACCTTGAACGTAGTCGTTGCTGTTACGGCAACGGCTCTTGTAGGTTTGATAACTCAGCTCCGGTCCAGTTCAAGTCTTTCCGGTGCGTCACTTGTCACGCTGATGACATTGAGTCAGTCATTGAGCGACATTGTGCGGTTCTACGCTGCATTGGAGACTTCTATTGGAGCTGTAGCTCGTCTCAGGAATTTTACCACCCAGACTGGGACGGAAAGTGTTTTGCATGGTGACGTAAAACTTGATCGGCAGTGGCCATCGAAAGGCGTCATTGAAGTACAAGGAGTTTGGGCGGCGTACAAGTAAGTTTGTAGCTAAAGCTCTCTGAGAAGGCATTGAGAAACCTGACTTACAATCTCGATTCAGTGGAGGAGATGCTGAGGAATACGCGCTGCAAGGAATTCATGTCTTCATTCGGGCTGGCGAAAGGATAGCCTTGTGCGGTCGTACAGGAAGGTTTGCCTCTTATTATCACGCAGAGTCTTGAGACATTTTTGCTAACTGAAGGTGCGTGGCAGCGGAAAGTCTTCTTTCATTCTCCTCCTACTCGCCCTATTGGAGCCTGTGCAAAAGGATAATGTCGAGTATATGCTGTCCATTGACGGTGTCCCTCTCTCATCTATAAGTCCTCAGAATCTCCGAGAAAGAATAATAACAGTGCCTCAAGACCCAGTATTCTTACCAATAGGCAGCACGGTTAAAGAGAATCTAGATCCGCTGGGGGTAGCAACGACAGAGCAGTGTCGTGAAGTTCTGCAAGCAACGGGCCTCTGGGATATGGTAGAATCACAGGGCGGGCTGTGCAGTATTCTGTCAGAATCTTCACTGAGTCAAGGCCAAAGGCAGGTCTTCAACATTGCTCGAGCAGTGATTAAGCGAAAAACGAGTGGCAGCTCTGTACTCCTCTTGGATGAGTTCACCAGCTCAGTCGATGCTGACACCGAGCGAGACATGCTGGCGATAATCGAGAGGGAGTTTGCTGGTTGCACGATAGTTATGGTCGCCCACCGACTGCACATTGTGTCTGAATTTTGCGACAGGGTGCTTGTTTTGGATCGCGGAAGGATTGTAGAGGATGGTGACCCTCGGACGCTGGCAAGGGTTGATGAATCGTGGTTTGCAAGTCTGTTGGCAGCTGGGGGATGAAGGCAGGTTTAACATACCTAGGTTACTGATTACGAATCATAGAACCCACCGTGTTTTTTGTCAATTGTAGGAGCGAGATCGTCGTGTCGGCAATTCGTTCAGCCGGCTGTCGGACCGATGGTGACATCAACAGCATGTTTCTGAACTGAGAAGGTGGTGATGTTTTGCGTCGATGGTCTGTGCATAGGTACGCGTCCTCAATTTCCGTGGCCTACCTCCTAGCCCATCTACGGGGGGAAAGAAAACTCAGGACCTTGATCCTGAGTGACAAAAAAGATTTAGGTAGATTTGTATAAACTTAGAGTACCTATACTAAGCTTAGGATATCTTTTGCTGAGTATATTTTGACACCCTCTTTTAAAGTCCGGTGTTTTCTTAGTCCCCGAGGCCCATTTCCTTTACTCCTATGTGATTGATTGAATGTCATTGACTACACGCTATACCCAGGTAGGCAGGCCTCTTAGATTTTGCCTGTCAAGTCCATCTGCCGGCGCTATGACGCAGCTAGTCCTCACTAGGTCGGAAGTTGGCCCCAGGACCTTTTTGAAAATGTCATGTGCAACTAATACAATTAATAGGACCTTGGAAATGGGGATCTGCAACATTTGCCGTAGATGTCAATCTTCTCAGCCTACCTCAAAGAAGAGAAGCTTCGTTTAAATCCACAAGGTCAGACCATGTTAATACAGTCCCTAATCTGCGCAATATAGCGTCCCGATCAGCTGTCGTAATAGCGCAAAGTTTAAACCTATACAGTGCCATAACTTGATACCCATTGGAGCAATGCCGGCGCTAGACGACACGTGCATCTGGGAAAATGTTCACGGACTCACATATCACCTAGACAAAGCCTCATTACCTCCACTCTGCAGCACAAGATTCCATTCATCACGGGTTGGCAAAAGGAACACGAGCTACGTATATGGCCACTGACAAGCAAATTATGGATGTTCGGCATCTTGCCGGTAAGAGCGGCAGGCGATTCTGCTCCCAAAAAGTCAATGATGTGATCAACTCATGGCCTTCTGTCTATCCAAGTGAGATCAAATCTCAGGAAACCATTATTGACGATGGCAGCGGCCAGCCATCACTAGAACGCACTTGATCATAAGATGACCAAGTTGCTGAGCCGAGAGAATGCCATGGGACAAGACTTTGCCCCGACGCGTACAAACGGTCTTTACTGCTAAAAGATAATTATGCCTCTCAAAGCTAGGTGAGTAGAGAGTTTATCCTGATGGTTTCCTTTATAACTCAATAGCGACGAAGATCATCGTAAATAGTTGTTGAATACGAGACCCACCGCATATACGGCTGCCGATCTACCCGCCTGCTCGGCACAGTCTCCGATAGGTACCCGCGGGAGACGGCAGGAATCACAGTACGGCAATACAGGGATCACCCAAGGATTCCAACGACCGTCCAGTCAGTATAGAAGAGAATATATAGTATAAGAATTGTAAGCTCTGAAAAACATATAAACTCCAGTCTCTTTCAGTATCAAATTCCAAGCAAGCAGCAAACTCCTTCACATCAACTCCTTCATTTCCTCACCACCCTCATCCTACAAAGAAAATATGTTTATCCCAGCTCTGCTAGCTGCCCGTGGGCCTATCACGGCCCTGACCATCTTGGTGAGCACTGCAACCTTCAGTGCCGGTGCCTTCTTTGTCTCTCTTCGCAACACCGCTCTCGACTGCGCTCATGGCTCTGCTACCAACGCCGCCTGTAGTGTTGACATCCTCACTGACCTCGTCACTTTCATCGCCGCTGCTGGTGCCACCGCTGGAGCAACCTTCATCGGACTGACCACTCCCACTCCTCGTGACTCCCCTGTTTTCCGTGTCGACGGTGTTGATGTTGATTGGTATGAGAACGCAAACTCGCAGCGCCATGGACTCAACAGGACTATTGACAATCCCGCAGTCGTTGAGTGGCAGTTTAACCACACCTCACCTATCCAGACGTACATCACATATGAGAAAGATGGTTATCTCCATAAGCGCCTCGATACTGGAGTCGACATTCCTGACCCAAGTGGAAGGAGATCTTTGTGCCGCGCTTACTACGATACCCGCTTCTGGTCTGACGATCTGCGCAATTGGGAGTACCGTACGACGCCCTCTGCTTCTGTTTGTAAGTACACAACACTATGTCCCAAGTATCGGAGTCCATTTAGCTTACACAGAAAAAGGGGGCGACATTGGCGAAGATCTTTTCTACCAGTTTGTAAACAGGGAGTGGAAGGCAGGATGTGTATGGTTCAGAGGAAACAAGGCAGCTACCGGCGGTATATACGAGGCGTCTTTCGAACTGGGTGCATCTTGTAGCCATGATGAGCCTGCCAATCTGAACTGTGGCAGAGCTAACTATGACGTTGAAGTTGCCGGCTTTCACTTCTAGTTGAGGGGTGGCCAGTTTCGACGATTGCATTTGCTACAGCACAACCAATCACAGAAGACAAATGAAACAGGACGGAGGACGGTCTAGTACGCTATATCGTTCTTTACCCGAACTATCAAGTAGATAGAACACACTCACTAGCACTTTTATATACTATCTTGTTGAAGTCCTCAACGGTGTCAGTTATAGTCCTATGAACCATTCAGTTCGGGAAGGGAGAATAAAGGTCACGTCTGCTATGTTCATCGGTTGCAAGTGTTGAGTGTCTTATTAATATAGAAACCCACACTTAGTATTTAAGACAAGATACAGTGTATATACTAGCGACAATGTTAGTAAACATAAATAGCAGTCTTAAAAACCCTCAATAATGTATATCAACTTGTAGGTATGTGTTATTATATATACTCAATTTTTTTACATCCTTTTATATAACGTGGTTAATAAGTAAGTGGGTTATCTAAGTAAGTAGGTCACTTTCCTTAACCTTTTTAACCTATAGCTTAAAAAGCTTAAGCTATAATTTAAAAAGGCTAGCTTTTACTTACTAAATTCCTCTCTAAATAACTTAAGAGCTACCTAATAAGTCCTTATATTATAACTGCCTTTACTATATATATTATAGCACTAACTGCCTAATTGCTAAGACTTACCTTAATTACCACTTTTTAATAATTTAGCTACTACCTATATATTAATATCTATCTATTTAATTATTTATAATACTTTTTATATAGTTATAATCTTCCCTTTTTATAGTCTAGTCTTTTTTACCTTATAGCACTAGCTTAATATCTTATTTATATCTTAAAGATTATAAAGCTTAGCTTAGGTATTATATCTCTTAATAATTAAGTAATATATATTAGGCTTATTAATATAAAGAAGTCTTATTAATAGCTAGTAAGCTAAGTTCTATCTAATGCTAAAGGAATATATATATATACTATAGTGTATGCAAGTTAAATGTAGTCAGTTTGACTCTATTTATGTCTGTTTATTATGCAGGTTGAATAGTATGCGTTTAACTGTTATAGGGTAGGTAACTTCTAATTGGTAAGAAAATAGTGGGGGTGCATGTGCACGTACGTAAGACTGTATTGGGTCGTAACATTAATAAAGTAACCTTATATATAATTGCCTTTATTTATAACAGTTATGGTTTCAAACAGGGAAACTAGTCTGTACTAGGTTTATATTTACAGAAACGTAAGGCATGTATACTAAGCTTGGCTTAGGTATTATATCTCTTAATAATTAAGTAATGCATATTAGGCTTATTAATATAAAGAAGTCTTATTAATAGCTAGTTAGCTAAGTTCTATTTAGGTACTAGTAAATATAATCTATATACTAGTAGTAATTACAGTTTAGTAGTTATAATCACTAGGTAATTAACCTTTAATTACTAGTAAGTGTTTTAATTACTAAGTAATTATAGGCAATCACTATAATTATATAATAAGTATACATAATTAGGTTACTTATTAATTAAGGAAATATAGGGGGCATATAATATAAGCGCCTTTTTAAGTTTAATTATAATATAATCTCCCTTCCTTTATTAGTCTTATCCTTAAGGCCTATATTAGCCCTTATTATCTATAACTGTTATTATAAGTATTAACCTTATTTTTTAAATATTTCGTTTTTAATCTTAATATTTTAATTATATCTTTAGAATCTACCTATCGTTATCTTACTAGAGCTTCTCTTATTAATTCTAAAGGTTATAACATTATGCCTTATTTTTACTATATATCCTTTAAGCCTCCTCTTTAATATTAAATAAAGGAAGGGTATAAAATTTATAGTAAATATACTTATTAGGGTTATCCTAATGGCATCCCTTGCGTCATTTAGCAACTAATAAACTAATTTTAATAGGAAATAAAAGAATGCTAGTATAATATAGGGCAACTAATAAACTAAATCTAGGGTAACTAATAAACTCCAGTTTGCCTATAAGATATAATATAATCTTTATAAAAACTTATAAGTATATAAATTTTAATAATAGGATTATAATAAAGTGTTTATTTTATTATAAAAGTGCTTCTATTACTGGCTTTAATTATAGATATTAGATTTAATATAAGTCTGTTAGTAAGGGTAGTCTATATGCAGTACCTAATTAGAAGCTTGCCTTAACTGCTATATAGAGATATAGTAATTATATTTATATTAGCTCTTATTAATAGAAAAAAAGTAAGTTTACCTTAAAAGCAGGTAAAAGGGGTTTAAGCTGCTATTAATTTTAAAAAAGATAGTTTTTAATTTATTTTTATATTTCTATTAATATTAAGTTAATATAATAGAATATTTTAACTATATAAATAACCTATGCCTTTTATACTATAGGTTATATAAGTATATAGTTATATATAGAAGAATTTAAATATATCTTTACAGTAAACTATATAAATTTATAAAGAAGGATATTAATAAAGTTAAGTTATAGGCTAAAGCACTTAACTTTATTAAAAGTAATAAGGAGATATTAGCTTTACTGCTTATATTAAATACTAATTAACTAATTAAAGTATTTAGTAAGCCTAAAAGTAGAGGGTTTTAATATATCTTTACTATAGAATGCTAGACTGTAAGTATAAACTTAAAATAAAAAAATAAATACTTTTAGAAAGTATATAGGGTTAAGCTAGACTTAAGGCCTGGCTTATAGAAAGCTAATACTATTAAAGCAGATATAGGCTTAATATACTAGAGAGATAGCATATTCTATTAATAGCTCTTTACTAAAGGCCTATATAGTAAATACTTTAAGGTAGTAAGAGGTTATAATTTAAAGAGTTTAGATATTAAGTAAGTAAGGGAAGATATAGCTACTTAATAAGCTACTTAAGTCTTTTAGGTAAGGTCTAAAGAGGCCTAAAAAAAGGAAATAGAGACTATTAAAGAGATAGGTAACTTAGCTGTATTAAATTTATAGCTTTATTAATTAGGATTAACTACCTACTTAAAAGACTTTAGTAATAAGAAATAGTATTTAAGGGGCCTTATATTATTAAAATATATTATAAAGCTAGATAACCTTATAGTTAAGGATAATGCTAAGCTTTAGTATATATATATAGCTATTAGACGCCTTATTTAGAAAGCTGCTAGTATAATTAGGCTAAGTATAGTCTTATAGAATATACTATTTAAAATAAATTATAAAGAATTATATAAAGAATATAGTATGCCTTTTTACTTCTAGTTTAAGTAATAGACTTAAAAAAAGTATATTACTATCTATCTTTAATTCTTTATTTATATAGTTTAGGCTATTTTTTATAAAAATATTTTAGACTAGCTATAATTTAAGCTAATTAAAAGTTAAGATACTGCTTTTAATATAATAATAGATTATATAATAGAACTTATTAATATTAATAATAAAGTTAAGCCTATACTAATATTATTACAGATTATTAAGTTATATTAATAGCTTAAGGATACTGCCTTTATATTTTATATCTCTATTTTTAATTATTTTACTAAAGTTATTAAATATAATAGCATTTTTATTAATTTCTTAACTGTTTTAAGTATTTAAGATAATAAAATATAGAAAAGTTTTATAAATTTTACCTTTAAACTGTTAGCTATTATAGCAATCTCTTAAGTATTTCTTATTAAGTATATAGTTAATAAGAGGGCTTTATATATCTAGTAGAGAGTAGAGTAAGGGCAGGCTAGATAAGAGGCTAAAGATAAGAGCCTAGGTCACTTTAAAATTATATTTAAGATAATATATTAATTTTTAGTTAGTAGCACTAAGGGCTAGGATATTATACTAATGCAATTTATTATTTAGCTTTATAATTATAGTATAGTAGCTAGCAGTTAGCAGGCTATATTAGGTTTAGTTAGTTAGGATAATAAGAAGGCAATATATAAGGGCATTTAGGTTAATATTTTTGGCATTTAGTTTATATTATAGACTGCTTTATTATAAGCTAAGGCACTACTGTATAGGCATTTACTTTTATATAATAAGTATAAAAATTAGTTACCTTTTAAATTTAAATTGCTATAGATCTTATAGGATAAGCTTATTAATAATATAATAGATATTAGTATAGGCTATTTATTTGTAAATAACCTTTTTTGGCTAATATTAAAAAGTAATAGCTAGGTATTCTATAAAGTGTAGATTAATATAGTTTTATAAAAAGCCTAGTTTAAGGAGGAGTTTAGAGGTAAGCTTAAGATTTTTAAAAAGAAAGCTTAGTATTATAGTAAGTACTTAAAAGAATTTTTTAAATATTTACTATTTATAATATATTTAAGTGGTAAGTAAGCTGCCTGGTTATTAAAGCTACTTACCCTATAGTATAGAAATACTGCTAATAGAGGGATATAAAATATCCTTTATAAGTATAAAGTTATTATACTTATAGCTAGATACTATAAAGGATTCTTAAAAACTAAATAACTTAAAATTATATACTATTTCCTGCTACATAAAGTTAATATATTAGTTATTTATTATTTATAGCTTATACTGCCATTCTAGGAAGATATATAGGTAAATACTTAAGATAAAATTAAGTTATCTTTTAACTTTTAGGCTTTAGAAGAAACCCTTAATGACTTAAATGGCAATAA
This sequence comes from Fusarium fujikuroi IMI 58289, assembly GCF_900079805.1. Lineage (NCBI taxonomy): Eukaryota > Fungi > Ascomycota > Sordariomycetes > Hypocreales > Nectriaceae > Fusarium > Fusarium fujikuroi. Next base: position 2,572 of record NC_036622.1, on the reverse strand, counting down.
TAGGAAAGATAGATATAGGACTAGTAGTAATAGAAGCGATAATAAGGAGGATATATATAGGTATCTTTAAAGATTAATAAAAGCCAAGCTATAATATTTAGGCCTTAGCCTATATTAGATATCTATATATATAACCTATATACTATACTAAATAAGCCTTAAAAGTTATTAAGGTAGACTTACTATTAGTAGCTAGAGATATCTTTTTATTATAATTATATAGTGCTATTTTTACAATAGCATTACTGCTTATATATCTTTTATTAAAGAAGCTAATAAAGGTTATAGTAGTAATAATAATAGTAACGTAAAATAGGATAGTATTTAGGATATATAGGCTTACTATAGCTCTTTAACTGTAAGGTTAGTATATAGTAGGCTTATTATAGAAGGGTATTTTAAGATAAATAAATAATATATTAACTTCTAGTTTATTAGTAAAGAGTGGTATTAGCTACTTGATTTTCTATTTACTATTAATAGGTTTAAAGAGCTTTTTATATTAAGGTATAAATAGAAGATATTATTATTATATTATAAAGTAATAAGAGACCTATAGTTAAGGTAATAGAAGACCCTTAGGTAAGTTAATATTAATTAGGAGCTTAATTACCTATATAGAGATTATATCTAGTTTTATAGTAAGTAGCAGGAAGTAGTTAATATAATTATAATAAATAAGAGTTCTATAGTTATAATTATAGAGATAGGTATTAGAAAGAGTCTTTACTTTATATTACTTATAGCTAGCTGTCCTAATAGGCTTATTATAGTAATTATTTTACTTATATCTCTTTAAGGTAATATAATAGATTAGTGCTAGAAGCTTAAGATATTATATACTAAATAGAGAAGTAATAGGGTACCTGGAGATATATTGATTATATTTATAATACTAGAGTTAGCTATAATAAAGCGCTTTCTAGACTTTTTAGAGTTATAGCAGGTTATAGCTAAAATAGACTGGATTGTTATTAATAAATGCTATATAATTATAGAAGGAAGCCTGTCTTTTTAGCCTAAGCTATATAAGTTAAGTACCTTTATATTAATTAGGGTTTAAATAATCTATCTTACTGTAATATTACTGCTAGTAAATAAATTAGTATTTTTTAGTCTAATTAATATATAATATAAAGATATTATTATAATTTAGGTAAGGATAATATATAGTAATATAGCTTATAGTATTAGGTTAGTTCTAGCCTTAACTGCTAAGGAAGTAATTACTGCTATTATTAAGTAGGTAAGGGTAATAGTTAACTAGAAGCTAGAAGAGTACTTATAGCTAGTTAAGATTATTATTTACTGCCAGTAAGTAGAGGCTATAGAATATCTAGCTATAAAGCTAGGTTATAATGCTTATTATTAAGAGATTAATATATAAGATAGAAAGGCAAAATGGCTTAAGTTTTAGATAAGTAATATAAAGTATAAGTAATATAGAGATAGAAAAGTAATTATAATAATAAATGCATTTAGTCTTAGTATTAATATACCTAATATTTAAGCGGTAATATATATAGAGATGCTATATAGGATAGCTAATTATATATAGTAAAGCAGGCATATAGGCAGAGATAGATAATATAGTAAGGCTATTATTATCTAGCTAGATATATAAGGTAGCTTTAGGAGGCTATAGCTACTAATATTTAAGTATACTGCTATAGATAATTATATAAGTAGCGATATATACTAGTATATAGTATTTAATTTAGTTATAGATAGCTAAAATAACTAAAAGTGCTATAAAGAGGGTAAAGAGCTATATAATATTTACTAATACTATATAGATAAAAAAAAAAAAGAGAATAAAAATAGTATAATAGAAAATAGAGAGGAAGGTAATATATAATAATAGAAGCTAGAGGTAGAATATATTTAGTATTATACTATAACCTTAATAGCCTAAAAGTATTAAGACTTTTTAAATTATAAAAAGAAGCTTATAGATTAAGTCCTTAAGGGTTACCTATTCTATAAGTAATAGGGTTTAGGTAATAATAAGATATACTTAAGGTTATATTATAATAAAGTAATAGAAATAGGTAGGCAGATATAAGAGGTATATAAGCTTACTGTTAGTATAGAAAAGTATATATAGAGAAGTAAAGTAATAGAGAATTTTAGTTACTATTTAGGATATTTTATATTATAGGAATTATATAATAGCTAGAAAGAGAACTATAAGGAGGGTAGCTAGAAATAGATTATAAATAGTAAGTGCTAGTATAAGGGGGTTATAATATTTATTATTATTTAGGTATAAATATATTTACCTAGTAAAAGTAAAGGGCTATATAGTTAGCTTAGATTTTCCTATAGGGATAAGTAAATAGATAAGGAAAGAAAGGAATAGGTTTAGAGATAGATAGGTAGAAGGGTAATTTAGAGAGGTATAAAGGCATTATAAATATATTAAGTTTTTAATAAGATAATAGAGTAATAAGGCAAGAAAACTATAGTCTAATATATAGTAACTAATAAATTCTAGCTTATCTATAGGGCAGTATAGAGATATATTTAATCTTTAATAAAATAATAGAATATTTAGCTATCTATTTATAAC